>NW_008239759.1:1658090-1778089 GCF_000691975.1 Corvus brachyrhynchos
TTTCTTAGCAACAGGAGGTTAACAGCTCAGTTTTCTGGGGGTGAGAAGTCCTTTCTGGAACTTCTTCCCAATCGGGAAATTCCAGAGTAATTGGGCAAACAGGATGAATAATGGGAAAGCACTATTTGCTGATGTTATTGGGGGTATTTGACAGTGAAACTAAAACTTAGAACAAGATGTTTCCAAGACCTGGAGGTCCTGAGTGACCTGCTGATAAAATACAGTGTTCATTTCCATGCTGCTAAGTGAAACATAGCAAAACAACTCTAGAAATAGAGCACAAAATTGTGTGGAGAGTTAATACTCAGAAGATAGGTCTTTGTGGATAGTCCTTAAAGAGCAACTGACATTCATTAGCTGTCAAAGGGAAACTGAATTCTAGGAATGAGTAAGAAAGGAAAGAACAAAATGAAAACATGGTTGAGCTCTTCTGTGAGCTTGAGTACCATTAAGTGTCTGTGGTTGCTTCATCTCCTGTTTTTTAAAACACAAAAAGGCAAAAAAGGCAATGGAATAGTTAGAAAAGTTATCCACAAAGGGAAAATTCAGGTTGGCTAGGGCTAATCAGTGGTCCAAAAGAAGATGGAAAAAGCACAAGACGGAATACTTTAAAACACAAGGACATAAATTTTTAACGATGTACTGTTGAATTGTGGAAACCAATGAACGAGAGAAAAAGTGGTTAAACAAACTAGATGAAACCACTTGGAGTAAAGGGCTGCCAATGGCTGTTAAATACAATGAGAAGGCACTGCAGGGCACAATGGCTGGGAGTCACAAGCGGGGTTGTGAATGATTCCAGCTCCAAAGTTGCCATGGGCTGAATCCTGTCTGGGCTCTTTTCTTCTGTGTTGCAATTAAGAGTGGTCTTGACTAAGGGGCAAGCCATGGCACATTTAAAAGCATGTCTATTGCCCACTTTATCAGGTATTGAAAAAAGGAGATGTTTTTGTAGGGGATTTACACTGGGCATGGCTGAGGGAGTCAGCAGAGGGACTCGGAGGGAGAAGCTCAGTGAATGCCATGGGCTCATCAAACGTCCTAGAGAAGTTATCTGAATGGTCCTGGGCCTCCCAGCACCCTGCCCCAGCCAATGGATTTGCTTTTCTGTTGTGGGTTTTACATGGAGAATAACTGATTAAAGAAACATTATTTTTTTCCAAATGCGGCACTTGGTCCAATGAATGCAGCGCATAATGAATGCCACTGATATAGATGGGTTTTCAGCACATGCTTTAAAGTTAGAAAAGTGGTTAAAGTTACTTCCATTTACAGATAGATAAAATTTATAAATAGGAAATAAAAGCTGAAGTTACCCTCAGATGAAAGATATTGTGGTTTCTCTACAGACAAAACAGATAATTTTTCAAGATTAATATTAACCTTCTCATGTAGTAGTTACAATTAAGTCCTTGAAGAATCTCTTTTTTCTGTTAACTGTTTAGGGCATGGTAAAATCTTTGTAATATCTGTCTGTCAAGATCATGCAATATTTTATTAATGCATTAGTTATAATTTCTTCATACTGACATTCATCCAATGCTTTGCAGGTCTGTCATTGATTTAGTTGCCTGAAGTTCCTGAAGTAATGCTTCATTATTTGGAAAATCAATAACTTATTTTTACTGTTGTGGTATGAAAGTTAAACAACAGCAAGGCAATTTTAAAATTACAATTCAAAACAATATGGTATTTATCTGATTCTGTGATAGCATGATTTAACTCTCTACTTTTCTACTGCTGCTGAACTATCATCTTTATATTAACCGATGTATTATGCATTATTCCAGCTAGAAGATGAAGTGCTGCACACACTTTTTTAGTTACACCATTTTTGTTCTTATTTCTGTGACTCCAACTCGGTGTTAAGACAATATTAAATGTAACACTGTTTAAATTAGAAATCATTGAAAGATAAATGAGTTTAATTAATATTTTAATTGAATATTTAAAAATTTTTTTTAAAGTGGGAGAACATTTATTTGGAGTGCTTTTAAATCATAATCTGCAGTGATTGAAATATATTTGGATACTACATCAAAGAAGAAATCTGTCAATTCAGATATTCAATGAGGATATTCCAAAACTATGACTTCAAAAACTGTGAGTTTTTCACCTCCTGGTGCACTTGTGTACCATGGCACATGCGTAAGTACATGCTGATAGGACATATTTTAGTTGCAAATTTTATATTAACTTCTGGGATCACGTGCTTAGCTAAGCTGAACTCTGTCTGCCTCTGCAACTGACACTTTCCTCTAGGGATAAAGGGGCAGATGCTCAGAGCATGGCCAGATATTTATTGTTATTGTTAACGTTAAGACTGACTCAGCTCAACATCCAGCACCGTGCAGATTGCACATGTTGAAAGAAAGATAGCTGTTATCATAGCACTTCCAGCCAGACATGATGTAAAAAGTGAAATGCAGAGAAAGGAGAAGGAAATTAGTTCAGTCAAACAGCTCCTTGGGTTTCCCTGTCTGCATCCTGCTGCTCAACACTCCAGACATGAAGACTGTACGCCTACATCACTGTCTAAAGGCTTGTCCCTCCTTTCTTTTCTGCACATTATTTCCATCCTTTCCCAGTAGTTGCAGTCTCCTCCTGTGCACTGAGCCTCAGGGTACCAGAGGGAGATGCCCTGGGTGACCTGGGCCAGCTCAAGGGAACACCACTGCTGCAGCATCACCAATTACCCACAGGTCCTGCAAAGCTCCTGCTGCCTAGGCTGTGTCCTGAAAATTCCTGCAACCCTGCAAAGAGTAGGCAGAGAGTAGCTGAAGCATGGTGCCCACTGCCAAATCCATGGGCATAGCTGCACACACACCATCCCTGGAGGAGTGCTATGCTTCCCTAACACAGCATCACATGATGAGAATGTGCACATGCACTTTGGAGCAGACTGACCCCTTTTTTTTTTGGTCTTTTAGTGAAACCAAAAGAATGGGCTGAAAGAGTGGAAAAACTCAACTCTCAGCAGAAGTGGCAAAAAAGTGTGAAGAGAGCAATGACAAACTGTAGGTGATCTGATTGAACTCCTTCTAAACTAGTCAAGGACTACTGTATAACTGAAAATCAAAATAAATTTGAGGCTTTTGAGTAGCATTTACAGTGAAAAAACAAATTTTAGTTAATAAGAAAGTTAACCAAGCAAAGTCTAAACATATGTTATCAAAGAAAGATGGAGATAGAATCATATGATGGTTTAGGTTGAACCTTAAATATCACCTAGTTCCATCTCCATGGCTATAGGTAGGGACATCTTCCAGGAGCTGCATCCAACCTGGCCTTGAACACTTCCAGGGATGGGGCATCCACAGCTTCTCTGGGCAACTTGTGCCAGTCCCCCACCTCCAAGTAAAGAATCTCTTCCTGATATGTAGTGTAAATATGCTGTCTTTCAGTTTAAAGACATTCCCCCTTATCCTATCACTTCATACCCTTGTAAAATGTCCTCTCCAGCTTTCTTGTTGGTCCCCTGCAAGAAATGGAAGGCCGCAATTAGGTCACCCTGAAGTCTTCTTTTCTCCAGCCTGAACAATCCCAAATCTTGCAGCCTATCCTTGTAGAAGAGGGCCTGATCCAGGCCTCGGACCATCTTCATGGCCCTCCTCTAGACTCTCTCCAACACGTCCACATCTTTCTTTTACGGGGGACCCCAGAGCTGGATGCAGTGTTACTGGTGGGGTCTCACCAGAGCAGAGCAGAGGGGCAGAATCTCCCCCTTGCCTTGCTGCTCACGCTGCTTTGGATGAGCCCAAGGTACAACTGGCTTTCCGGGCTGCAAGCACACAGTGCTGAGGCATATTGAGCTTCTTGTTCACAAACACACTCAAGTCCTTTTTGGAAGGATGCAACTATTTAGGAGTCTTGAAGGCCTGGGACAGGCCAAAAAACAAGCCAGAAAACCAAATTTACAACAGCTGGGTTCTTGGGACATCTTGCTGAAAATGGACCCCTTTTGGGACAGCACAGAAGCACAAAGCAAGAAGGTTTTCCCCTGAGCTTGTACTGATACAATCCTTTGTAATGCAGGAAGATTGTACTTTGTTACACTGTGATGCTTGATATGCTGTATTTAACTGTTAATAGTGGGGCATGATTTTCTTGCCCTGCTGAGGTAAGTTGAAGGTATTGCTGCCCTGTTATGTTATCAACCATTTTGCTGTAAGTTGTTACCATCTCCGTAAAGACAATCTACAGCTTGGTCTTTTTCCTTTAAACCATTGGCCACCATGTTGTACTCTGGGTTGCCGCGCACCGTGGGTTCAAGTGGGTTTAACATCAGCCTTGCTGTCTCATTTGAAAGGCATATCATACCTCAGGCAGGTATGGTAAGCTGTGATTTTAATGTCTTTAGTGTCTGGGAGCCTGGAGAGGGGCCACCTCACATGGCCAGGCCCTCATCTGTGGGTCAGAGTAAGGGGAATAGCAATGAGTAAGGGCTGCTTATGGGGTCATGGCCACCCTTGGTACAGACAGGGAACAGCAAGAGATGGGGCTGCAGATATGGCCCTGAAATGATTAGTGCCCCCAGGCCCCTGGCAATGAATCACCCCTGCTGAGCCCATGACGGTCCGTGAGTAGGAATTCTGAGGTATGCCATGCTTTAAAACAGCGCGGCTGTGCCCATATCAAGTTTATTCAGTTGATGAGTTACCTTCCCTCTAATGTCTCCAAATTCTCTCAAAGCCTGTTTTGGAAAATGCAATTCAAGTTGTGTTTGAAGCTCACTTGCAGTGTGAGGGACTGTATGGCCAATTACATCTTGGCTACCACCCACCTGGACAAGTCACTGCTGACAAGATACATCAGGAGCCAAGCAGGAGACGCATAGCGAGACATCTGGAAGTAAGCTGTGGAAACCTAACATATATTCCCTTAACAGCACAAATAAATAGATACCTAGACTAGACTGAAGTTATCCAGGTAATAGAGGGATGGAAAGAAAGAGGCCTTTAAGGGTCTCTATGTCCACAGAGCATTGTAGCATATATGTCTGAAGGCAACCTGGATTAAGGATACATATACCACCCCTAAAACCTGCTTGGGAAGACCAGAAATGTCTAGGAAACACATGTTCCCTCATAAGCCAGTTTACCTATTCCACAGTGGCCATGCGACACAGCCACAGAGGGAAAGGACTTCAAACAGAAGCCACTATTTGTATTAGTAGCATACTAGGCTAAATTCTGTACCCAGTCTGAGTGTAAAGGCATTTCATTCCAGGCACTGGAATTTCAGCTGTCTCTGCCATGAGAAATTTATATGCTGAGAATGATTATGAGGAAAGAAAAGTGGAGGTGAGTAGGCAAAGAACTAACATTTTACAAGAGATAATAGACCTGATTTTGAAAGCCATTGAGAAATTCTGAGAAATTACCAGGGCTAAGAGGGGCTGAGAGTGCTCAGAAACATTAAAAATCCAGCATATGTATTGACTTTATAATAATGACTCAACATTATTAGAAAAGTAGAAAACAAGCACTGTTCAGAAAAGAACCCTAGGCCAGTCAGAGCAGCCCCTTAATGTTCTTATGCACTGCTCTCTTTGACATCTGTTTCCCTTTACACAGGAGATAAATTCCTCCCATACCACATAGCATTCCTTAAGAAGTGTTATTACTTGCCTGAAACAAGAAGTTCCCCAGAAGCACTGCGTGCCACTGCTGTCAATCAGACTTTAAGAGCTTTTTAGGAGCTAATGGATGGTGTGTTTGTTGCTGTTTCATGGAACACGATGGCTGAAGTGTCACAGTAAGGGTCTGTGTAAATAATGCCCAGATGGCAATATGGCCTGCAGGCAAGACTGAGGATTGTGTCGCTGAGTGGAGTAGGATTGCTGGTGGAAGACCTGAAGATGAGTGAGCCTGCCAGATGCTCTCACACATATCCACATGATGCCATCTGTACCTGCACATAAAGTAGTGGCTAGTTGTTCTAAAGTTTGAAATGTGTTTTTTGCTGTTCCTGTTGAGAGTGTCTGTGTGGTGTGAGGCAATGCTGTGTGGTAACACTCACACTGTCAGCCAGACACCAGTAGCCTTATTGATCCTCTGGCATGGGACACTCCTCTGTGACTGGCTCTGCTAACTAATGCATATTCTTGGTGACATTCTTGGTGACATCCTACTACCTCTGTAGTACCTAATACTAGGACCATACCTACTACCTAATCCTGTCTGTGGAATTCTCAGGGTTGTAACTCAGGCTCATGTCCTTACTGCATGCTATACACTTAAATTACTTATTTTATTGACTTCTTTTGCACTAAGCCATTTTCTGAATGGCAATGTACACATAAGATGAAATATTGGCCTTTTTATGTCAACACAACACAAAGATCCCCATTGATATTTCAGGTCCTTGTGTTATTCCTATTTCTTAAGGCTCCTCTTTATCCGTATCTTCTCCTTTGTGCACACTTCAGCTTTTTATATGCCTTACCTTTTTCAGAATGTCAGGTTCTCCAGCTACTGACTCTTTTTTTCCTATTCAATTTCCCATACTAAGTATTCCTACATTCCTACATATTTCTGTAACTCTACTTTCTTCTCTTAGGCTTGAAACCTCTGACACCATCTTCTTTTGCCGATATTCAAACTCTTCATGCCTTCTGCCTGCTTCTTTCATATGTCTTTTCTGCTCATTGCTACTCTTTTAAACGTCTTCTAAGGACAGCAATACTTAAAACGTCAGTGGTACCAAAAATTAGTTTCTTGTTGGTTTAGTGCTACAGCTCATAAGCTCCCAGGTGTCTGCTGGAGCAGGAACAAGTTGCTTAGTGTGATGGTGTCTATCAAACCTTGTCTCTGGAGTCTTTGGCAGAGCTGAAGATGTGGGACAAAATGCAGTTCGTGGGTCACCTGATATCTGAGGTGGTGGGTCTATGGCCTGAGGAGAAGCATTGTTCATAATAATTTCTCCCACCTCCAGAGAAGAGTAGGAATGTGTGTCTCCAGGGCACGTTATTTTCTGGGATTTTTTTGGAATAGTGTTGTTTATGCCCCATCCATTGGCAAGCCTGGGAAGGAAAGGCATAATCAAAGCCTTATTTAGCTTAAATACAGAGCTCTTTGGTTCTGGAACACAAATCCTTCATTTGCATCTGTGCTGATGGTCATGTAGAGTGTATGGACACAGAATAGTTACTGTTGGCATCTTTCCAGTTGTTACTGGGTAACTGTGCATGCACTGGGGAGGGAAACGAAAAGGGGAGGTAAACACCCTCACTGCAGCAGGACCATCATTGCTGTAATACATTCATGTAAGAGATACAAGTATATGTCTCAGCATCCATGGCTTTCAGCTGCATGCAATTTCAGATGTCTGCTTTGAGACACCCTCACCAACCACCCCGCTGGGATAGGCAGCATAGGAAATGGAGTGGCATAGGAAATGGAATGAGCCCAAGGTAGAGGATTGCTTGCATATTTACACCTCAGCTCCAAGCAGCTGAAAGCCTCAGGAGCTCGAGTTCGTCAGGGAAGACCAGAAAGCAGAATCCATAGCTCAACATGAAATTAAATTCAAAATCTGTCATATTTCTCTGTATTTTCTTCAGTTTTCGCTGGAGTTGTATAAAGGCCTGTAAATCTTGTGGATGCTTTCATTTCCTACAAAGAATGGTCTTCTAAAGAAAACTGAGTAAGTTATACGTAGGAGAAAATTTTACATAATGAAATAAAGGTTTTATAAGCTGTTTACATCTCATTCTGAGAGCTGTTTGATGTTTGTGGTAATTATTTTTTAAAAAGTACAGATATACACTTATAAGAATCTCTTATTTTTCTATTTCATTGACAAAAATCAGTTTCTGCATCAAATTACTACTACTATATCACTTTTCTGTGTATCTTTATATTTTAGTATTCATTTTCAATAGCTAATGAATAAGCTGTCATTACAAAAAAAATTGAGGGGTTTGATGTTACAGTACTGCCAAGGTCTGTGGGACCTGGACCAGCACAAGTTTTTTAGTCGAAGACCAGTGTGTCTAGGAGTGGATGTCAACACACAGAGTTTTCATTTGGGCTGCGTGCACATCAAAGCTATTGTTCTGTTAAGAGCATATCAGGTGATCTGCAACAGGATATTTTATCTAGCAGCAACATGGTATTTCGGGCTACAAGGGCACAGGCTCTCAGTACCAGACACAAAGAGAGAGATCAGTAAATGAATGACTGTAGTCTGCTTTCATTTAAAGCACCTTGCCACTATTAATTCTGATGGAAACTGCACGTGCCCATGTATGCTTACACCGTGCATAGGGGACGGTGGCTGTGTGGCTAATCCTTGTGTCTGTATCAATCACCTTTTCTTTGTAAATGCTGGTTTATAGCCATTCCTTTTCTTATAGGTCATTGTCTCGTGCTGCCTCTGGACAGAGCTGTACTTGTGCTGGAACACAAAGAAGTAACACACGATAGCGGCTGTGGAGAAAAATAATTTGCAGCATTCCAGTTTATTTTCAGACTGAAGATTTGTATAAGAAATTAATTCTGTCAGATTTTCACTTTTAAATCAATGTACATCTTTCACTTCATTTCGTCAGTCACTTTATGAAACAGAAAATGAAGTGTTCTTATTTCCAGCTATTAATTTGATTATGGTCCAGAAATGATGCATTACAGCTCTGAACTGCTGGTCAGAACTTCAGCCTGAAGACACTGAAGCTAATAGACATTTTGCCATTGACTGGAGCCCACACTATCTGACTTCAGCACATACAACTTTGAAACCTACTTATGCAGAAATAATATTTTGTCAGTGGCATTACATGGATGTCCTGTGAATCAGGATTTTGAAGAGCAGGGAAAGATGTAGGAAAGACTGGAAAAGGTCTGATGCTGTTTGTGATACCTTCCTTCGACACATAGGAGATTCCTAAGGACTCTGGGCAAGTAGAAATACTATTGAAAGAGTATTTTCTTCCAAGAAATCTCATCCATAATGTAGGCATACAACAGCTTATAGATGAGCTTTGGAAAAAAATTTGCATTATTTTCTGTGCTGTTTGATGATTTCAAAATCTGCTTTGTTTTAGTGTGTTTACAAGTGTTGATTTTGTAGTCTCAGTGAAAATAGCTATGCTACTGAATTTCTGTGTATACACCTTGTACCTTTTGCATTCTTCTCTTGGTTTCCTTTCACTATGTTTAGTCAGTGGGTTGCCTTCAGACGAATCTGAAAACACCAACTGTTGCGTCACTAGAAAGTAATTTGTGTGTTACCTTAGAGTGGTTTCTTAAGATCTTCATAAGCAGAAGCTTTCTATGTGAGTAATTTCTAATTATTCTTTTAAAGTTCTGGACAGAGCTGGATCATTGTATAAATTTGTTCACTTGAAATTATTTACATGGTGGTTTTTGCTGATGTTTTTTTCTCCCTCAAGCATTTAAAGAGAAGAATGAAAAAATATGTTGCTTGCTTTGGAATTGAATCTGAAGGACCTTGCGCCTCTTGCTCTAAGATGATTTTTAGCATATTCTTGCAGTCTTCAAGAGATATGCATATGATAAGAAGGTGGACTGTAATAACAGATACCAGAGGTGTATGAGGTGAGACAGCTATCTACCACTATGAGCTCTGAAGACACACATGATTTCATTTTGGAGAACTTCTGTGATCTGTATTTGCTGTCCTGCACTAACTAATGGTCATGCTGACAGTGGCTGATATTTTCACAGGCTTGTTTGGTGAGTTTTCTGTTGAACCTTGGTTATTGTCCTGTCAGTTAAGGTCTGCTAATGTATGGCCACCTTAAAATAGTGTGGCTTAAAATAGTTCATTTGGCAGGAATTCTTCCTGTTACAAGAGTGGAGAATTGGGCATGATTCCCTAGCGCAAAAGGAAAAGAAATGACACACTGTCTTAATAGTTGTTGTGGAATGTGACATGATTCCAGGTATAACCATGTGGCCACTTGTTAGAGATAAGAGCTGAGAAGCTTTCCTCACAAATGCTATGCTGTGGGTCACATGAGGCTGCAAAGATAAAGCATCTGCCTGTACTTCTTATACAAAACTCTATTCCTCCTTTTTCTCTTCCCTGAGAGAGCTGGAGAAATACTCACTAATTTTATTTCATCAGATACTGTAGTCTCAGCAATATCCTCTTCAAGTATCTTCTTACAGCAGTGAAGAGGTCTCCACTCAGAAAATGAGGACCAGAGTATTTGTGTAGATTAGATCTGTTTCGCAGAGGGGGAAGGGATGTGCCAGCCCACTCAGCTGACTATTTTTAGCTGTCATGAATAATCACAGGATGTAGGGGGAAGCATATCTCAAGAGATCACCCACAAAAGGAGTGAATTAATAGCAGAAGTGCTATAAATATACAGGGGGTGGATGACTTGAGTGAGAGTGGCTACTTTAATGGATGAACTGTGGAGAATTGCAGGAGGGAGATGTGTGTGTGGCAAAGCAACAGGAGTTTTCATTAGCATATAATCTCAGAGACAAGCTCAGAAGGACTTATTTGTAGAAAACGTCTCTTCAAGGATGCTGGGATTTTTGCCCCCTTTTCTATAGCATGTGTTATTGTGTTCTGCTTTTTCTTGGCTTTTGTGTTGCTTACCTTTTCCACTATCTGTGGGGTGTCTTCTTTATCACAGCCATTCATTAATCTTTCATTAAGAAAGCATCACAAAGGCAAATGGATCACTTAGGGTCCTTCAATACTAATCTGATATGAGTGGCCTGATAAAGGAGCTTGAAACCAAAGAGAGAATCCTCCCAGGCCTTTCCTGGAGTGGTTGCACTTTCTGAAGAAATGCTTCTGTGTTTGACTGAAAAGAAATAGCATCTGGGGCAGAATGAAGCCAAAGACCTGTCCCAGTGAGCAGGAACAGGTCGATTTCTGGGTGTCAAAGGCCATGTTATTGGTGATGTGCAGAACTTCTTCCAGCACTGCTACAACAGACACCTTCATAGGAGCCCAGCTTCCTGTGAAGTAAAGTACAGTCATTGTTCCGAAATTTGCCATCTCTGGTTATAATTATTTATGAACTGGTTTGGTGTGAGTAATCACTGCCATAGTTCTGTGGGACTAGGTGTATGCATTGCTCCTTTTCTGTGTAATAGAGCTGTTCTTTCATTCCAGGGCCTTAAGAGATTTTTACAGTGGGAATTACTGAGTAGTGCATCCCAGCATATTGATACAAAACATATGGGTACTCTTTGCTGAGAAACATGTATTTATGTACTGAAAAGATTATTACCTCTTTGTATTTTCAAGTCTGTTTGATTGCCTTGAAAGATGTCCTAATGTTTATGTTATGTTTATTTTATGTTTATGCCCTAGTGTTAGGACATCCTAAACGGTCTATGACACCAGGAACTTTGAAAGGTCTGAAGTGCTTTTCTGGTCGCAAGTGGAAGATTTGTGCTCAGAAGCACCTATAGCATTGAAATTCTTTCATTCTTTCTAGGGCAGTGGACTTGTATATAATTTCTGCAGCTTATGAATCATTTTACTGGGTAATCAGAGAGGGGAAAAGAACTGGTAATTCCCACCTGAATAATGCAGAAATAAATGTGATTTTGGAAGATGGACAGATCTGTGGGATCTGTGCTGTTCAGAAATACCTGCCTATTGAGACTGCTGCTTGCCATAGTTTGCAAAACACTTTTTTATGTAGAACACCTCAGACTGATCAGGCAACAAAGTCTAAATAAGCCTTAACTATAAACTTTGTTTAAGTTACTGCTTGCCTACGGTGAATCAGAGGTGGTTCCTGTTTGTTAATCTGAGAACAAAATTATCTGATGTTTCATAAACTAATGCTTTATTCAACTCAAAGTATTTTGTAAATTGTGTTGAACAGAGGAAAGGTTCCAAGGTGCTTGTATTTGTGACATATTTTATTTTCTCTTTGTGATTTCCTACATGAAGGTTAGGTTCCTATTGTGTTGAAAATAAAAGCACAGGCAGTTCCACTGAGCCTTTTTAGTTTTTCTTAAAAAATGACCAGTGTGTTAGTGTGCAAGTTGGCTGAAGTGGTATGGCAGAAGTTTTCATTACAATGTGATGCAAACAATTGGTTTACCTCACCTCTCGTAGTGCAGCTTTTGAACAAACATCATCAAACTGCCACAATTAAGGTTAAACATCCAATGGATCTTTGACAATTACAATAAATGCTGTAAATATAACTAGGATTAAGCACAGGACAACTGGTGGCCTGGCACAGTGCCCTTGCAGAGACCGCTGCACACTGCTGTGGGAGAGAAAAGATTTTTGCTTCTTGGGTTCATTGCATCCTGCTGGGATTGTGGAGGGGAAGTGCTAATGGGTAACCCTGAGATTTTTGAGGTGGAATAACATAGCAGCAATGTTGCTGCGGCACCCTTCTTTGCCACCTTGAGAGGATATAACCAGGGCTGGCTCTGAAGGGGCTGCCAGCCCAGCCCTCCATGCCTCATTATGCTGGGAGAGCCAGAGGCATCTTCAGACACAGTGCAACAGGTATCAAATCTGACAGCATAACCCCATGTAAAGGGTGTGATAGTCAAAAAGCAATCAGCCAAGCAAATCTGTGTTAAAGCTCGCTTTCAAATTCTCTGCTTTGTACTAATCTCTCTTTAATTCTGCATACGACTAGCACAGACCAAAGGCAACCTGTGAGAGAAGCCTGTGTGGACATGCAATATTACCATGTTGCTCGTTGCTGTGATCCTTGGCACAGGAAGAAGTCTTGTCTGAAAAAGAATTTATATTCATTTTTCTTTATCAGGAGCTGTTTGATCACCAATTTTAAACAGCTTAAAGCATAAAAGAAGATAAAAATCAGCAGTCATGAGGCTGTGAGGAGAAAGTACAACAGATTTTGTCAGTTTCTTTGATGTGCAAGTTTTCAGGTTGTGAAATACCTTTGTTATATTTCTGAGAAATAAATTTTGCTCTTGCAGTGGGTGTGTGGAGTATGATTACTTTGGAGCCACACATTAAAAAGACAATCTGAGGTGACAACTGATAATAAATTTCAGGCAGAATGCAATTAAAACTGAATCTCTTGATTCCTGGTAAGCTGCCTGAAATGAATATTTAAGGAATTTGACTTCAGCATGAACCACAGTTGTTACAGGCTCACCCATTCTCCTATAGTCAACTCCTGACACAGACAGGTTGGAGTAATTCTCAAAAGGTCTTCAAGTGACAGGAGATAGTAGAAGGAGTATTGAGAAGGAGTACAAATTCCTTATGTTCCATAAATACTGTATGGAGTGTGCTTCATGGCTAGCAAGCAAATACTTAACAGGAAACCTCAATGGCTCTGTTCATGGAGTCCTGGCAAGAAGAATTTCCTTTCATATTCTTGTAAGCTGACCTGGCTCACACATAAATGAAGTCCCCAGGAGGCTTTCTTCCTTCTATTTTGTGATTTCCACTGGGAAAAATTGCAATTAATGTGATCTAAAGCAGCTACACATGCAACTGCAGCCCCGGGAGTGCAGTGGAGCTGTGATGTCCAGGCACTGTTATCTCTGGGATAGCAGTTTGCACTAGCACGAGGCCATGCCATTCTGAAATTGCTCCTGTCTCATTGTCCTGTTTTCAGTTAGCCTAGAGTTAATTTCTGCTCAACAGCTGTTACACTGCTGTGTTTTGTATTCAGAATGGGAATAGTGTTGATAACACACTGATGTTTTGGTTTTTGCCAGGTTGTGTTTATCCTGAGTCAAGGACTTTTTTCTTCTCTCATGCTCTGCCAGTGAGGGATGCAAAAAAACCTTTGAGGGAGCACAGGTGGGACAGGTGACCCAAACCGACCAAAGGGATATTCCACGGCACAGAATGTCATGCCAATATATAAACTGGGGGGATTTATGGAGAACGGGGTCTGTCTTGGTTAAGGATAGGGGGGCTTGGCATTGGTCAGCAGGTGGGGAGCCATTGCATTGTGCACCACTTCTTTGTTTCCTTTTTATTGTCATTATTATTATCATTTACCATTAGTATTGTATTTTACTTTATTTTTCATCATTAAACTGTTCTTATCTCGACCTACAAGTTTTACTTTGATTCTCCTTCCCTTCTTCCGGGGTGGGCGGTGAGTAGAGAGAGGGCTTGGGTGAGTGGCTGTGTCGTGCTTTCTTTTCCAGCTGGGATTAAACCACAACAATCCTTTTTGATGCCCAGTATTGGACACAAAGAGTTGAGATAACAACAGATCTGACCAGAGTGTGTTAAAAGAAAATTGTTATAAACATTCATTGTATTGGTTTAGCAGTTGCAAGTTACAACTCAGACATATTTGCTCTCATATTTGTATTCTCTCTTATACCAGTAATACCTTACTTGCAGTTTGTGTTCTGTGTGGTATTTCCCAGGATGGGCTTATTATGTGGGAATGCCTTTGTTCTGGACACCAATCTTGTGTCTGTATTCAGTATCACAGGCACCTCTATATTTTGGGGGTCATCTACTGGGAATGATTAATAATCACGTCTTTGTTTTTTTCTTCTCAGAGGAACAAACTGTGATGAAGATACCTTCCTATCTTTTTTCCCTCCTTTTTTCTTTCCTCGTCCTCCAGGCTGGTCACAGTAGTTGATAATTTTAAAGAATTTGAATATCCTTTGACTACCCTGGAAACCAGCCTCGTCCTTTTTATGTTATTGCATACGGTTTAGGTCTTGTTTAAAGTCAGACAATTAATTCAGAATATTACCCGGAGATCTGCCCAAAGGTTGCATAGTTTGGAGTGGCGAGGGGTATGGGATTGTTTGAGCACGTACCTGGGACAGTGGACACCTCCAATGTGTTTGCACCTCACTCCTGAACAAATGCAGAATCCAGAAAAACTAGTGAAATACTTCTTTTACAAGTGTGCTGGCACTCCAGAGAGGACCTAAACCACTGCAAAGTGTTGGGCCCTGGCCGGGCCTATTGAGCCATGTTCAACACTGCTCAGTGGCCTCAGGAGGGCCTCTGAATCTGGCAACGGGATGACAACAAGCCCTGCAGCTGCTCCCACCACTGTGACAGACTCTGACGCTGCTCTAACACCAGCAACAGGCACTGCCACTGAAACCACTGAAACAGTATCCACAGGTGCCCCTGTCAGTAGCCCCTGCAGAGAAGTGGAAGAAAAGTACATGAAAGTCACCTGGTAAAAAAGCTTTAGCAAAAACAGTCAAGGAGGACAGGGAGAGCAAAGAGGATGAAGAAGCAGAACCATCACAAGGGTGATTTTCAGGGCCATCATCAAGGCTATCTCTGGAACTGGAAGAGGAGACAGAGGAGACAAACACCACTCAACCCCTATCTCTGAGTGAGCTACAGGAGCCAAGAAAAGATTTCAGCCATCATCCATGTAAGCATTTTACTGCCTGGCTGCTCCAGTGCTGGGACAATGGAGACAACAGTGTGGAGTTAGAGGATAAGGAAGCCAGGCAGCTGGGACCACTTTCTAAGGAACCAGGCATAGACAAAGAGAAGGGAGAAAAGACACAAGCCCTTAGTCTCTGGAGGAGACTCTTGTCAAATGTGAGGGAAAGGTATTCCTATAAAGATGATATTTTGTGTAACTCAGGCAAATTGACTGCAATAGAGAAAGTTATTCAATACTTGAAAGAAATGAAATATGAGAGAGAAATGAAATATTTTGACCAACAGATCCAGACGACCTCTTATATCAATGACCTTTGTGGAGGAAATTTATGCAGAGTGCACCAACAGCATGTGCTGACCTCTTGGCAACATTTTTTTGGAAAGGTGATACACCACCAACAGTGGGTGATGTGAGTTGGCAACTCTGGGAATATGAAGAGAGCGTTCCTTCTTCCATCATTGCAGCTGTGGAGAAACTGACAGATAAACTCATGAGTTCCACGAATGTGTCCTACTCCCCACCTGTACAGGCCTGTATTTCAACAATTGACACCAGGTGTCCTTTTGCTCAAGGAAGAGGATATAGAAGGTACACACCATGGGGTACCCTGTGGCTTTACCTGTGGGACCCTGGAGAGCATATGAGGGAGTGGGATGGACAATCGACCTTGATCCTAGATGCACAGGTGCAGGATTTGCAGGGAAAACCAGCTACAAACAGGTTTTTTCAGGAAAGTTGCTGCTCAGGTCGCCAGTGGACAGTTTTCCAGGAAGAAGGGAAGCTTTTGAGACTTAGAAACATTGAGGCATACTGCTTTTGCAGAACAGAAAGCAAACCAAACTAAACCAACCAACCAAACAAAACCCCTAAACACAATAATTAAATTGTTAGCACAGGATATCTGTTATCCTCCTACTTATTTTGTAGAAAGTACAAGGAGGTTTTATGAAAATACAGCGAATAGGTAATAAAACAGTAGTTGTTCTCTTGCATGACAACTGTTCACGGTCATTTGACATGGAGGTAGTATATCACTTGATAGAGTGGACTTATCTAGCACTTCTAGCAGTATCTTGCAAAAGCAAAACCATAGAAGCTTTCTACCATATCTATTCTAGCTCCTACTTCTAGTTGTAGTATTTTGGCTAACTGGTTGGGCACAGCATCCAGCCACTTCTAATTCTCCTTGAGCCATCATCTGTTAGTCAAATGCTTATGGGGAATAGCACAGATGGATGCAACCTAATGATTAGATTTTGATTGCTGATTTTGAGAAGAATCAGATCTTGTACTTCTGGACATGATTTCACATAAATGACAAACAGGTTAGGCCAGAATGTCTGACAGGAGAAACAAGGCTCATCTTTCATCATGCTGCTGTTTCTAAGAGCAAGACTGAAGTAAAAGACTTTGGCTACTTGCAATATGCATCCAGTTATTTGGGAAAATTTTTGTCTCAAGACTCTTTGGCCTCATACAATTCACAACCATACATCAGGGCTGTGAAGGTTCATGTGGTGTGAAAAGAGGTCCTAGCACTTTAGTCTTGTGGAGGAATAAATACAGATCTGTAAACTACTTCTGCATCCTTCTGCAGACTCTCAGGAACTACGAAGTACATAAATATAATTCCAATACTTCTCTTCATGTAATTCTGAACCCTGTTGTGGCAGGGAAGCCCCTGATAACTCATTGCTGAATGTGTGCCCTGCCACAGTAGGCACTTAGCTGAGGTGGTTGTTCTGGGAGGGCAGCCTTTTGGAGGGACACATGCACACATACACACATATGCACACACCCCTGTCCCAAGAGCTGGTCAACAAGCTTCTGAGTAGGTTTTCTCCCTATACCAATCACAGTAGGACAATCTCAGTTGAAGAAGCATCTACCTTAGTAGGTTAACTACTCAGTTAACTGTAAAAAATTTGCTAGGTCATAATACCACTTCTGTTTTCCCTTGCTCTAAAACTGCAAAATGTGTTTCTCTGAGGTATTGAAAATCCTAACCTAAATTACACAAAATACAAACTCTAGCTTAGGTGCTGGGCAATGGCTTCCTCTCCTGCTTCTCACTAATGACCACTTCATCTGGCAGTAGCACAGGAGATTTTTACAAATAGGCTGGCTACAATGCAAATAGGGCTGCCAAGACACAGTTACCCTTCTGAGATATGGAAACATAGTTATATGTACCTCTGTCCTCTTGGCATATAGCCTCATTCAGTATTCAAAGACAAAGACAGTGTTTTGTCAAGATGGAGAGTATATATATACATATATATAATTTCAGGTAAAGTATATTATGGGAATATTACAATTCAAACAATAATGCTTTGTATAAGACAGGAAATTTTCAGCTTATATAATGTTTAATAGAAATCCAAACAACCTTAATCCTTTTTTGTAGGTATACTTAATAGTGTCCATGAAATAATGCTTAATTACTGATTTTAATGGCTTTCCTTTTTTTTTTTTAATGCAGTGAGTCATATTGGAAGATAGAAAAGGCGAGGTTGCTCCAAAATATTCTGAAATAAATATAAGACATAACTCTTAGTCATTAACAACTAATTTTTTTCTTGAGTGATTCAACATCCCCAGAACAACTGTGACTACATAAATGGCTGCTCTGAAGCTGGTCCCTCTGGAGTGATCTTCTTTCATTGATGGAATTCTTTTTTCTAGAGAGGAGAACAGAATAGATGGATGCCAGGATTATTTACAAGCAGTCTAATCTCCCTAACAGCTCTCACAAACCATTCATCTGATTCAGAATATGAAGGATACTCAATTATTCAATGAAAAGGTTAAGCTTGTGGTAATTATGCATAGTCAGTAATGAAATGTATTTCCCCTGGGTATTTTTTTAAAAGGATGCAGCCTGGCAGATGTTTACCACATCCTTTCTGGCAATGTTTTCTGAGGTTTTAGTTTGCAACACTGTTTATGCTTACTTTCAAAATGCAGTTTGTTGTCTTTAATGCTTTACTGAAGTTCTAACTGGGTGACAATGAAGTAAGTCAGCTACAAAAATCCATGTGCTTCCAAGCTAAGGCAATGCTACTCATACCATTTCTGTGTAAGTGTGAATATTCTGCTGCATAAGAAGAATGTCAGGAAACAGCCCACCTAACTGCTGGCTCCACGCTTTCATCCTTCCTTACATCTATTCATCTCTTTGCTTTCAATATAACACTTTTCTTGCTAAGTATTTTGCACATAGACATAAATTATGATACACATGTAGGAGCTTGTAACTGTACTGCTGCTGTCATACTTGGCTGTGGTGACTGGATGTGAGCTGGCTTCTGTCTTCAGTAATTGCTGAAGGTTTTTTCTGTTAATAAAATCTTATTGATCAAACAGCGGGACTCTAAAATGATAAACAGCTTGGCTTAAGACATCCTCTACCTTCAACCAAAACTATTACTATCAACATCTTGCCTTGAGTATCAATATTTTGATGAATAAATACTAGCACATCATACTATGTCAGTATGAAGAGGCCACACAGAGATTTCACTGCAGGACTGAGCTTCATGCACACCACCCATCATTGAGGTCTCTGCTGGGGAAAAGTGTAATGCCCCAGTGCCTTCATTGCCAAGAGCAGGGGACACAAAGAAAACTAACTTAGAGTGTCAGAGCACTGCCGTGGGCTCTCTGCCAAGAGCAACAGTGATTTGCAAAGCTTGATCCTTTGAGCAGTGCTGTTTCAATCATTTGCATCCAGAGGCCACACCTGCGGGCTTTTCTCCAGGCTTCAGGGCTGTATCAAGCAGCTCCCAATTCATGTTTGGGTGGCTGTGGGCATTAACACCACTGTGGAAATCATCTGAGTAAAAAGAAAAGGTGGAAAAGAGTTATTTTTAATGAAAATGTTTTCCAGAGACAGTGCCCAGAGGTCTTCTTTGTGCTTCATAGTTTCCCTCTGAATCAGAAGGCCATCATTTGGGCAGGAGGTGGCTTTCCCTAGATGTGCCCAAGGTTTTTGAATAAACCTCATGGATAAAGAAAGGTTTTTAGCCAGAATCAAAAGGTTAAAATTAATACCTTTATTTAGTGAAATATGGATCATTCAGGGATAGGAAGGACAGATTTGAAGAAGAATACAACACCAGTTTGGATTAACACAGTTAAATATTCCCTGTACCTGATTCCTCTCTTTAAAGGCACAGAGAAGAAGAGTGTGCAAAAAATAAGTTCTAAATTTAGGTGAGTGCTTCATAGGCAGAGGGTTGAGGTCTCCTGAAGCTGTTACGGACTACAGATACATTTAATTATGGCTTTATTTCTTCTTACTGATCTTTAAAACTTTTGTAGCTGTTGTCTATATTTTGACTGTGTATTTTTCACTTCATCTGAGGTTTGCGTTAATGCTGGTTTCTAAGTGATAGGGCTACCTGTCTGCTTTCCAGTGTTCCCATAGTTTTTTATTTGCCCATAAAAAGAAATGCAGCATTCCTCCATTAGCTGCACAGAAGATGTCAATGGACAGATCCCTGTGCTGCAAATGTTTTAGGGTAACTAGTGTTATCCAGAAGTACCATGACCTACAACAGGAGACTGGGCAGTGTGGCCAAAGCCTAAGGGCTCCACAGTTCTGAAAATAAGACCTTACTCTCTCTGTATACTCTCCTGAGCTTTCAGGGACTGAGAGCAAATCTGCAATATTGTGTCTGATTGCCAGTGTACACATGACCAGTCAGAGTCTGGAGTTAGTGGGAAGGGATGTGAGACCTCTTAGTGTTCACAGAAATCCATACAAGGAAGAAAATAAAAACATTTATAATGAATTCAAGGTAATCCCTGGAGTGTGGGTTTGGAAAGTTGGGTGGTTTAAGGAGACTTTAAAAAGTGCCTTCATTTAAGTAACACCACTTGCACTGCCTTAACATTTGTGAGCGTTTGCTCTGAGCACTGATCACGAAGGTCCTTGGTGTCATGTGTAGCAGACTAACTAACCAAAATGTTTTAATACTCATTAAATCCCATACAAAGAGAAAAGAGTTCAATTAGACCATCACATCAAAATGCTGATGGTTTTTCTTATTTCCTGTGGAATCTTTAAGTGAGAAAATGTCTTTCTCATGGTGTCTCAAGAATATTTGTTGTTGAGGGAAGAACTTACTGAGTGTGGCTGGTTTTCTATTCTCCTATTGTATCCTTATCATCACTTAGTGTTTATGTTGCAGTAATGCCTGTACCCGCCAAGCAAACTGAGGCTGCCATTGCAATAGGAAAAAACAGGGACCCAGCCTTTGGCCTGAAGGATTGGTGAACGAGTTTTTGTTCACTTTTTTCCATCTTATAAAAAAATATGGTTTTGGGAGGTCAGATGACAAATGCAGCAGGGCGGGCTGTTTGTAGACAAAGCTGCATTGTGCCTCAGCTGTGGGACAGTCAAGGAAGGCCAGAATACAGGTATAACTAGAACTTCCTATAGAAGTACAGACAATAAAAATGCCCAGATATTGTAATAAGTATGTAATGAGCGCATACGTAGAAGGAGAGATAAACTGAGAGAGGTATTTAAATGCATGTTATTGTTTGGGGGATTTTTCCATGAAAAGTATGAAATATGAAATTGGACTCTATTTTACAGTAAGGCTGAGGTCAAAGGAATTATGCTGTTGCAAAACAGCAGGATGTGGTTCACAGGCAAAGGAGAGAAATCTCTGGAAATAGAGGGAGCACTACATGAGAACAAGAAGGATGAGTTATGTGTCTGAAATTTACCATGATCTTACTCTCTCTTAATTGATGATATTCCATGCCATCTCAGTTCTGGGGAAGCATACAGATGGATGTTTACACATAACCAGTGCTCCTGCATGAGAGGTTAAAACAGCGTTGCAGCTGCAGCAGTGGAAAGAACCATCATAATGTATCAAGTTCAAGATGAGAGGAAGTTGTTTTCTGAGCGGACCCTGACCTAAACAAGAAGTTCATAGCTTCCTTTAGCTTGCAGCACATTGCAAAGCAGCAGAACTCCCTTTAATAGATATTGCAAGCTGGCAGCACAAGTCTTACTTAAATAAGCAAGAAAAAGTTTTGAGTGTGAAAAAAAAAGCTAATCCAAAGTTAATTGAAAGACCAGGGTGTTGCATCATTACCTATCACAATGTATAAAAATGGGGAACAACATACTACAGAACAAAGCAGTGCTCAGCTGGAAACTCTGTTTGCAGTTCGTGCACACTAGCTGCACCTTCACAGATATAATAATCCTGTGTCATGACTCAGATGACAGATTTGAAAGGGGAAGGATCAAATTTGAGGTACCGCTAATAAAAGACTAGCTCAAGCTCTCACACGGATTTAAGAGAACAAAACTAAACTACTTGCTGCCCAGGTAATTTTCCCCATTTACGAAGGCCCAGCTCAGTAACTTTAGCAGTGTCTTTTTTTCTCCAACTATTTAATTTCTTTCTTAAAACTCCCTGTAGCACCAAAACCCTTTCTCTGTTAAATCCTCTGAAGATTTCTAAATATATTTTATTTTTGTTTGTTTCTTTCTTTCTTTTTGGTTTTAGCCTGTGGGCCTCAAGGCAAGGAGCTTTTCCCCAGATGGGGGAACCACTAGTGAGGGGCACATGTGCACATCTGCTGGTGGCCCAGGTTTCTAACCATGGCTGCTGTAAACTTCCCACTGCTCCTGATGTACCTCCAGCTTTTCCTTTCTTAGAAGAGCATCCTGATCCAACTCAGCAGCTTCTGAAAAATAAACAAGTTTTGGGTCTGGCTTCTGGTTCCTTTAAGCTGTGTCTTTCTCTCTGCCAGGTGTAGACAGAGGTCCTCTCCTACAGGGAGAGCTGGTGGGGGGAAGAGGAGGGCATGACAGAATGAGCTCTTTTCTCTTTTAGCCCAACATAGGTCTTTTTTAGCTGCATATTTACAGAGATTTATGGAGTCTGAAATATTTTAAAGGTTTGAAAAATTTTTGAACATTACTTCTTCTTTTGATTATTCACCTTATGTATATCATATTAGTTCAGAATGCAAAGTCATATGAGCTGGGATTTTCAGGCAAAGATAAGGAGACTTTGGACAAAGCATCTGTGCACAGCCGGGAGTAGCAGAAACTTCCATCCAGTCACTTTGCCTCAGATTAAATCTTTACAAAACAAACTTTGCAAACATGTGTGCAACCACAGCCTTGCTACCAGTTTGGCTACAAACCTCTTCTGTTCCCGGGAGCATTAGCAGAGGAAGTTTCCCTGGGACCAACAGACAAGGCAGCACTGCAAAGTAAATGCAAGGAAAGCAGAGGTGGTCGGGGTGGAAATACAGGGGTATGTCCCAACTTTTAAAAGAAAACAGAAAATGAGGACCTCCGGGATTGCTGCTTTTCACAGAGCCTGGGAGAGCTGGACTTTGTTTAAAATCATGTGAAATTTAAAAAAGGGATTTGTTTGGTTGGAGTGGCTAAACCTGAAGCCCCATTATGCTAGACCACAAATGGCTGGGATGCCAGTTACTTTATGGTTTCCCAAGGCAAATCAGTTGCTGTATCTAATTTCAATGTACTGGTGCCACAACAGTTCAAGGGCTGTCCAACTTCTTCTTGTATTCAGATTTCATCACTGGAGCAGCACTAGAGAATATAGTGACTATATGGGTATTTATTTAAGTTTCAGCTTTCTTAGCAATAGCTCAGCTATAGAACTGACTCAAAAAAAAAAAAGAAAAACAAGCAGTGGAGCCATGAGTTAAAAGCATGTGATTTATTTATGTCATTGAAACTATCAGGAGAATTGGGACAGGGAGGTTAAAAAGTCCAGGCTAATGTTTCTTAAAAAGCCAGGGACACAGGAACATCCAGCCCTATTTTAAGATAAAGGGGTAAAGGCTGCCTGGAGGAGAAAGATTCTTTTCAAGTTGTTGACATGTTAGATGATGCTGTGCTGCAGGGAGGTAACTGTAACATAGTGACTTCGCCATGGATATTTACTCTGACTTCAAGTCAGTGACGCTGTTACTGTCATAGTCTCCATTAAGTGTGAGCTTGGGGGCATTCCAATGCTACCAGCCACTGCAACTGTACTGAAGTTTCCCCTGCTAATACTGCTTTTTTTGGTAAAAGTCTTAGCCACATCAGTCAGGTTTTTATAGGGTCCTTACAGATTTAGCTTTTAAAACAAAAGTCACAGTTTTAGCCATATGGTTACTTGGAATCCAATCAAAGTGCATGTGAAATGTTAAAAAATGGCAGGAAAATAAAAGCAGTACAACATCCGTCATATGCTTTTCAAACCCCACAGTTTTAAAGCTGATCTCTGGGTTATTCTGGGCATGACTCATGATTTCTGTATATCTGGGGTTAGCTATAGCACATCTTGATTTACTGCTTTCTCTAATCTCTGTATCTACACTAGGCTACATCTAGGCCATCTGGCTAATATCATGGTGGGGAGAGCACCCACGACTATATAATTTTGTGGGTCTGTGCTGTGTTCCTCCTTATGCTCCCTGGACTATATGAGTTCAGCATTCTCCATGGATATCCAGAGCACCTCACAAGGGCCAGAATAAAAATAAGGACTAGGATATTTCCCACTAATGCATTCTCTTGCAGTGAATATCTGGGATAGAATGGATTTGTGTGCACCTGGTTGCACTTGTGCAGCCGAGGACCCATTTTTTCAAAATCTCCATGGCATCAGGGAGACTCTCATTTCCTTGCCTGTCAGTATTCACCCCTGGTCTGTGCTGACCCACGCTCAGCATCTTCCCTGGGGCAAGAGCTCTGCTTCCCTGGTGGCTTTCTCCTCTCGTCCACAGTAGTTCATGTGGCAGGTAAACTTGGCTGACATTTGGGCAGCCAGCAGTCACTCCTTCTGGAACAGCTGCACCAGGAAGGTGGCTGCAGATGGGAATCCAGCACTAAATGCATCCTGCCTGCACATTGTTGTGGTGCCAATCTATTCTTCTCTTACATAGAGTGCAAAGCACTTCAGTTTTCCCTGGGTAAAATGTCACTGCTCAAACATTAGCTATAGTCTTCTGGAAGCTTGTTTCTGGAAAACAGAAAAAGTTCCTTTATAAACACTAGCACCTGCTGATCCCAGGAGTCAGGTCCATCCTAAGAGCAGATGCTGCCCACAGTCCCAAGAGCAGAGGGATGAGCATCCCACAACACCTGGGTGTGAGGAGCACACCACACTGTCCAACACTGTGCTGCCGATGGGGTCTTCCATTGAAATGCCTCATGTTCCAAGAGGAAGTCATGAAAAATAAAGCTGCATACTCTGTCCCACCTTTCACGTGGCAGGCTGCCTTGGCTGCTGCTCATACTGGCTGTGAACACGTGCAGTGGGCATGGCGTGGGGCTGTGTAGCAATGATAAAAGCAGGGATAGCTCCTTGGTCTTTGGGTGACACCAGATTCATGTATAGGAGCCACAGCAGGGCAAAATATCTATTTGGTTTTCTGGGACTGGAGAAGAAAATGGCTCAGTATTGCAAACTGTGTTTTTTCAGAGGGAGTCAAGGAACAATATAGATATGTCAATGAACTATTGAAAGGTTAGGTTCAACTCTAGCTAATTATGAAACAAAAAAGTTTATCTTGATGATTTGGTATCTTAACAGATAGACATGTGCTTTGGTGATACTTTGGTGGGGGTTCCTGAAATAAAGGTGTAATTTCACAAGACAGGCAATGGAGAGAGGCAGAGACCTCTGAAGACCTCTAGTGTGTATTGACATCAAAAAGAGATATAAAGAGCTGTTACCCCTTTGGATCTAGGCTGAGTGAGGAGACAGTGGGTTCCCTCTTGCCTACAGCACCCACCCTGGGTGGGTTCAACAAAACCGTTGGTGGCAGAGTCCCAGTGTCTCCAGCACCCAGTATTTTCTGCTTCAAGCAGGTTATTGACTGACCCAGTCTCACACAGGCATTAACAAGGTATGTTCAATTTACCTTCTGTGAGGCCCTCAGCATTCAATGTCATTTTTCTGTCCTTCATAAAGAGTTACTCTTTAATTTCAGCCCCTGAGTACAGATTGTGAGTTGGTGGGTTTTTTCCTCTAATGTTCCTTAAGATTCCTTCTGAGGAAAGTTTTTGCTTTGGAGACATATAATTGTGTATTACAAAGCCCAGTTGTCCCAGGCAGACACACAGAACAGCCACCTGGCATCAGTGGAAACATCAAGAATAAGAGTAAGATGTGTCTTGGGACTTCTGAGAGCTGGAGAGAGGCCAGTTGTGGACAGAGGGACTGTGTGAACTTGAATATCAACCCACATTCTTCTTTTATTTTTTTTTCTTTCTTCAGTTGTTTTTAAGGAAATGTGGGCTGAGGCTTCGAAATACAACAGAAGATGCACTTTGGTCTGAAGTAGAGGGTCTTGAGAATAACTGAGCAGGTTGAATATATTAAAAAGTGATAAGTTCCTTTCTGTGTACTGTATTTCAGGGAGCTATAAGAAAGAATAAAATATGTAATTTCAACCAAAACAAAAGGTGAATAAAAGGCTGTTCACAAATTCAGATGGTGTGGGCAGAAAGGATTGGACAAGGGACTTTGAAGAAGAGAAAAGGAGTGAAAAATGTACAAAGTTTCAAAGACAGGGGAGATTTTTCAAGGCTTCTGGAAAAACACCAGCTTGGCATTAAATAACAAAGGGCTTTAGGATCAGATTTCTCTGAATGAGGCAGAAAACCATCCACTGGAAAGCTGTTCCTGGATGTTGGGTCCCCTGTGTGTCCTAGAAAACATGACTTTTTTTATTCATGTAAATAGAGGGATTTTTTAGTGCCCAAAAAATCCTTTCACCAATTATTCTTTTTAATTCAAATAATTTCCAAACCTCCAAATGCTGAGCCAGTCAGGAAAGTCAAGAAAAGTAACACTGGTGTTTCACAGTTAGTGTACTGCAGTTAAGAGGTAAAAAGAACCCAAGAGTTGTTGAACGTGTGGCAGTAGGGAAAAACAGCATGTGTAGGTAAGTGATGCCTTGGACACCTCCTCTCCCCCTCTGCATGTTTGGATGCAGATGCCGTGTGTGCCAATCTGGGATGCAGATCCTGCCTCCAGCCATGGCCTGAGCCCAGGGGGCTGCCAGATATGCTGTGGCAAGGCAAGGCTAACTAACCTAGGCATGCTATGCAACGAGAATATTTTGGCTGAGGGGTACTGACAGAGGAGACTGTCACTGGTTTCACCAGTTTGCTACTTCTCCTGGTTCTCCTGGGAAATTTGAAAAGCAGCTACCTGCAGCCTTACTGCTCAGCTTGCACCATATCCCAAGGCAGGGTTTATCCATGCATGCCTGGCTAGCTGCTGGCAATGGTTTGCCTCAGTCATTGCTGACTTGGATAATTCCACCCTTGGGTCAGGTAAATCAGTTCATAACTATGTTCAGACAGTAACATTACATACGTTTTTCCAGACCTTACTCTCTCCCTGTTAGCCTCTGCAGTCTAACACATTAAGAAAGACCTTGGTTTTAATAATTCCAGTTTAAATTCAGGCTCACTTTAACATCTGATACCATTTCTTGATGACATCTCTTCTCTCATTTAGGTAAGTAAAATTTTTTAAAAAGTCTCTACTTCCGTGTAAAGAACAATGCATTAACTTGGCCCCTCTGGATACATTTTTTTTCTGCTTCTAAAACTCCTTTCTACTTCCTTCATATCCATGTACCTCCATGTTATTCTATTTCATTTGCTATTTCCATTGCTCACTTTAATTTTCTCTGCTGTGCAGTCTCACTTGGGAGGTTTTCTTGTGCAAGACTGGTGTGATGCAGGTAGAAAATTCCTGTGCAGGTACTATTAATATATTAAAATATACATTTTAAAATGTTGTCCATCTGAGGCATGAAATGCTGCATTTAGTTTCATGACAGCTAAGAAGGGAGAAAACATCATGAGGCAGAACAGTGGTAGATGCACCAACACATGGCAGAGAAAATATGGTTGACACCCTACATGAAGTGTTTGATATTGCTGATTCTTAATGCTTGAGCCTGTGTATTGGTCTCTGCAGGAGGGATGGGAAAAGGTGGAATGAATACAATCTCATGACTTTAAAACAATTGCAAACTATTTTCAGAAAGGCACAGCAAAAACATGTCAACTTTGTGGAAGGCTGTGCTACATTATCTCTTTTGTGAAAGCAATCACAAAGACGTGTTTTTGCAGCAGGATGATGATGCTGGCGGGTACTGACATTTACTACTTAAGCTGATATCAGTTTAAATGAAACCAAACAAAACTGAATGATCAGCTTTTTAAAGATGTTGAGTAAAATATTTTGTGCCACAAATTCCATGTGAGGTTTTTGCCTGCTGGAAGCCTTTGTGGATCTTTGAGAATTTAATGCAGAAAATTGCTCTGTCCTGTGGTACACACTAATAAAAACATAGTAAGGATTTGATGAAGGAAAATGAATGTTAGCAACTGAGAGTGCAACTCTCCAGTTCTCTTCACTTTATGCAATTGTCCAGGCTGCTGCAAAGATGATGCACCCTTGTTCTTACTGGCATTGATGAATGAAAGCTCAGCACTGGTGAACTTAGCACGCAGTGATCCAGAATAACATGAGAAGAGTATGCAGGTATTTGCTGGTTTGTAAACAAGGCTGGTAGTTTAGACTTCACATGGTGTCTAGACAGCAGCAATTAGTAGTAATTAGTAAGTACATCTGCTGTCTGCTTAGTCTGTTGTAGCTCACGTGCTGTGGAAGTAAGGGATCAAAGAGTTTTACTTCAACACCAATACTCCAAGAAATAGAGTCTTGAATTATATGTTGAGTGCCTGCATTCCTCTGATGCTCTAGTTTAGAGTTTTTGAGGTGCTTGTTTCCCTGCTCAGGAACCAGCCTGGCAAATAAAACTGATGGATTAGTAGTAAACACTTAGCCTTGTAGTAATAATAGTAAACAAAAAAAGTCTTGAACTGGATTCATTTCAGGTAAATAAAATGCTGCTTCTAAGTAAGACCTGATTCAGTAGGTCAGAGCTTCACAAAACGTATTCCAAGGTATAAACTCATGCCTCTGCTAGGTACTTGAATCTGGCTTTTACTGGGCTTGACTTAGTAGAAGGCAGCTGTTGTCATGCCTTCTTGCCACCATGTGGCAGGGGCTAAATATGCCCCTGCCTTGTCTCAAGGCAGAAGGGAGGTGGGAATATTGCAATATACTCTGTGTCAGAAACAGAGCAATTAAACCCTGGACTCCCTGCTGCGGCTATCGTAAGTTCCCTGACGCTTGAGAACAGCCTTATGCATGATTCTCCAAGTGGAAAACCACTGCTAAACAGTTGAGGAAGATGCTGTTGTCTGCTGTTCATGTGAAGAGAGAAGAGGAGTGTAAACAGAAATTATTGTTGGCAGGGTTGGTTGGTTTTTTCCCCTATCTGCTTTCAGGTGTCTGTATAACACCCACACAGGCACTGCTGCTAGTGGCTCACATATTTCTGACAGCATCTATTTGTAATAGGGTTGCTGCCAAGTATACTGAGTAGTTGCAAGATTAAATCAGCCTTAGTCACAAAGCCTGTCAGCTGTGCTCATCATATGATGAGCAGCATTACTACAGTGGAAGAGGGATGGCCAAGAGCCTTAGAAACCTCCTGGATTTTTCTCTGACACACCTATCTCTTCACTTTTCTCCCCTAAGACAAGAGCTTATGCTTCTGGGAGCTCCTGGAACACATACATATTGTCGTCCCTAGCAAGTAATATTTCTTTTGTGTATGAGAGGCAGAAGACTTGAGTGTGTTTAAAACCAAATAATTTTATAGTCAGTAATTGTATTCATTCACAAACAGCCAGGAACTCTTTATTCAGGGAAAGCATCCTGGCTGCTAGGCTACAGAATATTATTTTCAGACTTTCCTAATAAATACTATATGAGGAAGAGAAAAGTATGGCTGGGGGAGGTTTTCCCCAAGGCTGATGCCTTGGACATGCTCTAGGATGAGGAGCTGTAGCTAACATATCATAGACTTTGTCTCTCTGTGTTCCTGCCACATTACAGCTGTTTGATGATGAACATTTGTAGAATTTTAGCAAAAACTTCTGCTAGCTGTCTTCTCTCTGACAAACTACTGTGGCCTAAGAAATTTTTGCAGTGTTTAGGAAAATGGTTGCTCTTGAACCAAGGATTGTCTCCTTGCAGGAAACCTCATCCTATTAGCAGATTGCTCTGGAAAACCCAGAGAGCTGTAGTGCTAAGTATAAGACCGCTTTTTAAAAGCAGACAGAGGAACAAGAAAAAGAAAACTGGGTGAGATTTAACCAAGCAATAAAGGTCTGGTTTATTGCTGATGTGTGGGTCAGTTGGTCTAATTGGCCTCAGGGAGTACGGTTTCTGAAATAGCTGCAGTCCATAATGTAAATCAATATTTTAACATCACAGTTAAAAGGCCTCTATTACATTAAATCTGCAACAAATATCAGATCCAAATTGTTATACATATCTGGGGATTCCCAAAGTGTCCAGAATGGATTTTCTGTTTTTCAGATAAACATCAAACCAAATCTGTGAGTATTTTCTTGCTCTTAAAAGGTGAAAGAGCCCAGACAGCTAACCCACAATAGATTGATGAGTCCCATTAAAAAAAAAAAAAAAGTTTTCTATTTTATACAAACTGCAGACTCCTACCTGATTTCTTGGCTAGGGTAATCCATGTTGTAGAGCAGTAATGCAGTCTCAAACTGAGACATTGGTCATGTGAAGCAGTCAAAGTCTCCTAGTCTGACAGAGATTAAAACCCACTCATTCTGATCTTTGTTGTAACATGAATATGTAAGAACATTTTTGCATCCCAGAGTATCATCAAAATGTGAAAACCTCTGAAGGATAAATAAATTTATTTCCTTAGTCAAAGAGGCAGAGACAGTCTTCACAAACATGTTCTCTGGGCTTCAGCCTTTTCTTCTGGTTTGTATGCACGGTGATCTGAAGCAGAAAAAGTACTCTGTGATGAAGCTGAGTTTACTTTCATTTACTTGCTGAACATGAGAAAAGCTCATGTTTTTAACACTGACAAAGCTATATGAGATGAACTTCCAGTTTAAAATGGGACAAGTAAATTTTGCCCAAGACTTGAAAGTTCAAATGCAAAAAGCAGTGATGTAAACCATTGGGCTCATCAATGATGTTTAAAGAAGCAAACACTGCAGAGAAGTACTTGATCTAAACTAATGATTGTAATTTTTTTTACCAGCTACTGCTTGGAAAATTTCTATAAATCCACAAGTAAATTCTGCAGAAAATTACTTGTTCGAGTGGTAAACATAAACAGACTTCAAAATTAAAAGGGAAAGGGCATTCTTCAATATTTTGTCCAGTAATTGAGTAGCACTGGAGACACAAGCATCCACAGGCTGGAAAATACATGGAGTGGGAGCATTGTTTTGAGATGTGTAAAATGCCCTGTATAATTAGTTTAATATTAATCACTGTCTTTGTGGCTAATGACTGATAATGATTCCCAATATCTCATTAAATTTAACCTTACTAGAGAATTTTGCGCCAAACACAATTTTGGCAGATTCTCCATTTTCCTACCATCATTTTTTTCAAAGATATTCTTTATCTACACAAAGGCCTCTAACTCCTTCTGTGGGACTGGCATACTTTTAACTGGGACCACTGTTAAGAAAATAAAAGCATTTCTATCATTCTTCCTTAACACCTGAAAAAGGTTAATTCCACTTCTGGTTTTTTTTTTTTCCTTTGTGTTACTCTTTTACTCTAAATAATGAGGATGCGGTTCTTTGCTTCTCCTGATCTGGTCAATTTTGGAGACAGCTGGAGCTGCAGACAAAATGTTTTGATGCAGATCTTCGGTGGCTGAAAATACCCAGCCTTTCAGTCAATAAATATATCATGACTTTAGCTGTTAACAAGGTAAGCTTTGTTCTGGTCTTCTGCAGAAAGGTATTCTTGTGGCTCCTTTATGGGTAGATATGGATGATATTCTTCATTCTGTATACTTGTGTTCTGCAGTTTCCTTCCAAATAGAATTGACCCCACATCCTTATCACCTGGTGTACTTCAGTCCGATGCTCTTCTCTCCCATCACCTCCAGCATCTCTTTATTTCCTGTCCCATGCTGTAAAACCTGGACATAGTACAAAATAAGCAACTGGTCCAAATGGCTGCTTTGTGGCTACTGTCTTTGCAAAGATTAACCATGGGCTGAGGCTTGCAGCTCATCAGATGCAGGTGTAGCTGTAAGGGGGATTCTCTTCCCACAGTGGCCACTGCATGGCCAGAGCCACCACATGTCCTGAGTGGCTGTACCTGGTGACAGCTGCTTTTGCAAGGACTTTTGTCTTATATGTGATAAAAAACCCTCTGGCTCTTAATGAGAAAACTTAGGGTTTCTCTGTGCTCCTTTCATCATTTTGCTTTACGAGGCTATTCTTTGTTGGACTCAGAGTGTTCTGAGTCTTATCATTCCATAATAGAGCAGTAACTTTTTACAACATGTATAAGTTAGCACTTCAGTGTGCAGACACTGAAGTTTGTAGTCTCTATAAATTACATCTCCCATGAGTGTCACTGTTGCTGCAAGGCTCAAAAGGGAGATGTATAGCAGCATTAATTTCTTGTTAGTGGGCTGTGAAATATTCACACAGTGAAGGTTGATATTTGATTTATACCATCTGCCATCACTGTTCATATTGCTCCAGAAGCAGTAAGGACAGTGGTTTTCTGTTCTATTTTTGGAAAGTTGGGACAAAAATCCCTATGTGCATAGCTGTTTCAATGCCATCCCTTCCCTCAAATTTGATATGCATAACAGAAAAACAGCCCCACAGGGTCTGGGGCTAGCTTGAAGCAGTGGTGATCGGATGCCAGTTCATAGTTCATATTTGGCAGTCCTAGGAAATTTTGGAAAAATTCCTAGAAATCTGGAATTGCTACAGTTCATATTGCCTAAAGAAGATTAATTCCTTAGTTGACATCAGGGATGATCACCTCCTGTAAGGAGGCTGTAAACTGTTACAGCTACACAGTCCCTTTTGTCTGGTCTCTGATTGTGCAGTTGTTTTTTAAAACATAGATGCTTCAAAAGTCTGGGATCCATTTTTCATGGTTTCAGGACTGATTGCTTCATTTAAAAAAGAAAGAAAATACTAATAAACTAAAAATTTAATATCTCTCTGAAAGAAAGGGAGAAACCCCCCAATATTTCTATCCATCCATGGAAGCACTCTTTTTTATGCGTTTTTGTTTTCTCTGTCACTCACCCATCCCAGCACCTCCTTCAGCTCAAAGCAGTATGTGAGAAATAGGACAAGGGAATAATATGCTCTCTCTGCTCACTCTTACACCAAGTGCCTCATCAAATTATTCCTCTTGTCTCCCTTCTCTGCCTTTTTCTCAGGTCCACTGCCATGTACGTGAGAAAGGGTGCGTCTTGACTAGTCCCCTGTCCACTTTTTCTTTTCATTGCCCACCACTAAGCTGAAATTAAAAATCTAATTATTTTCATCTTGCTGTGGTTTTTTTTCCTCCTAGGCTTTAAATGCTTGCTACCACTTTTTCAGGTGGTTTTTTTTTCAGGTTTTCGCCTTTAGTTTGACACATTTTCAGGGACTAGCATTTCCCATTTCCATGTGAAGTATATAGTTTCTATAGACTAGCTTTAACAAAAATATCCCAGTCAAAGATGATGTGGAGAATTTTATTTAGTGGTTAAAGAATGGGATGTAGTTTCCCAGGTTTTCAGTTCAGTTGTCTTTCTTGAAATGAAAGAAATTCACCTTGGTTCAATTTGGTGTTATTCAATTGGTGTTATTCAATTTACTCTGGAACTGCTTTGTTTCTGTATTGCACACATTTCTTCTTCCATTTCTCCTGTTGCAAAAGCCTGCTCCAAAACCACCAGTTATATTTATCTAACTGTAACTGACATGACTCTTAATTCATTAACATTTGTGAAATATCTCAAAAAACTCTCTGGATATCAGACTTAGTAGAAGCATCACGTTTTGGAAGATTGACTTCTAATGAAGTCACTCAAGTGACTATTGAAGTAAGTATCAGACTATGGAAGCAGAATCCCAATGAAATAATTTTTCAATCGGACCTATGCTTTTCCTGTTGTATGGAAATGCTATGAAAATCCCTATAATGAATGCCTCTTCGTGAAAAAAACCCCATATGTGAACACAACGGTAGTTAGGACATCTGAGAAAGGTCGCAGAAAACTAATTAAAAATCCAAGGTCAACACAAAGGAAAACAAACGCAAAGTTTAACTCAGGACTTCAGTGATGAGTAGGAGTGCATCCATCTTAGTACAAAGTGCTTCTACTGTTTCCTTTGTGGCCTTTTCTTTTTGTTGTCATGACTGCATTAGCTGCCTTTGTATTGAAGTGTTTGTACTCCAAATACAGACACTGCAGTTCTCATCCAGCATTCATTTATGTAAGTCAGGACCAAAGCTTTATGCCTCTTTATAACCCTTCTGTGAGTTCTGACTCAGGCCCAATGTGCTTAATACTTCTATACATCTTCCTGATGTATACCTTTATGAGCACCGATAGGTATCTTATGCTCACTAAGAGTTTCCCTGAAAGCATATCTTCCTCTGTGAGTTTGAAATTACTGAGAGCAGAATGACTTTGCATCTGAGAAATCAAAATATATCCTTAATGCGTCTGAGCAGGATGCTGGATAGGTAAAATGTGCTGTGTGTGATGGATGGATTTTTAATCTGCCTTCTCCATCTATTTTGTGGGCACCTTATCCAACAGAAATGCTGCTGAGCAAACTGGCTTTCATCCACCAAACCACTTAAGCTCATACTCATCTTGGGACATGTGAATCTTTCCACTGAGATATCTGAATAATGTGGGAGCATTGCTCTTTGGAGCCACCAGGCCTGAAACCCTCATGAGGAGAACACAGGGCCAGTTCTGGAAAAACAATTAAAAGTAGTATTACGTCTTGTTACTTCAACAGTTCAGTACTGAAGAAATTATCTCACTAGCTCCTGCTGCAGAGGAATGGAAAAGAATTAAATGTTCATCACTGAGTGGGAGCTGTTGGTGTCAGTGTAAATGGTGACAAATACACCCGACACTCAAATCCAGAGTTTCCAGAAAGGACTATCACCACTCCTTGAGCCAGCTGCACTGGGCTCTGCCTCTCAGAAAAAGCCCCATCAACCAGCATCACTGCCTGTAGGGTACCTCATCCCAAGCAGAACTGCCATGCCTCTGAGGGCAGCTTTCCCCACAGGGAGTAGGATGCTCAGGAGGAGGTTCTTGGCAGCATGTAGGTATAGCAAGTGCTCTGCTGTAAGGAGGGAAAGGACACTGTCATACTCCTCATGTTTCTGCTCAGTCCCATTTCCTCCATGCTCAGTTCATTAATGTAGATTTTGTTAGGCTGAATTAATGGTGGTGTCCTGGCTTTGACTGAGCAGCATCAAAAAGCTGCCATCTCCAGTGTCCCTGCAATCACTCATGGCTCTAGAGCACCTGTGGTGACACAGACCATTTGTCAAAATTAGTTTGGGAAGCAGCTGCACCTATGTGTTGCCATGTAAGCAACAGTCTCTGGAGAATGGGCAGCAAATGAGGGGGAAGGTAGAGCAGAAACCCAGGATGATGATCAGAACCCACCTTGACTAGCAAGAATGTAGTCTTCAAGTGTTTGGCCATACTCCAGAAGACTGTTGAACAAAAGCAGTTTGGTTTTTACCTGGAGCTCTGAAAAACTGGAAAAAATAAAGGTGTGTCTTGGAAAACAGCTTTTAAAATTCTGAGGAAAACTTCTTTAAATAAACAGCTTGTACCTGTGGGACTCTATCTGCAGGTGGGTCAGAGTATTCGGTAAGATTACAGCAAGTCAGACAATGAGAATTTGTCATATTAAGTACCAAATAGACAGTAACATTGTCTTAAGAACAGGAATTTTACTCAGCTGAAAGCTATTGTTTTAAAGGGGGGTCTTTTTTCTGTTACTGATCTGTGAGAAAAATATAACTTATGTCAGTGTAATCTAAAACTTGTTGATGCTATCCATCAGAAAGCCCTGTTGGATTACTTCTGGTCCAGGATCTCAAGGCCCTCCTGAGATTATTACTCGCAGTTTTTATTCCATGTTGATCTCAATCCATTTTACTGATATTTCTCCTTGATCCATGAGATCATTTTCTACTCCAGTCTGACCAGATCTTACTATTGGTAACCTTTTCATGATTTTGAAACTCAGTATTCTGTTGTCTTTTCCATTAAATGCATCTTACTAACTGTGACAGCAGAAAAAGTGGGATCTCAGTTGATGAGCTTAACTGTAGTCCCAGAACAGAAGTAGGATGAATCATACCAAGTAATGCTTCTCTGATCACCTCTGAAAAATACTCAGTGCTGTTTCTTTTTTGTTTAAAGGGGCGTAAGGTAGGTGGAGACACCCCCATCCTGTGCTGGCCTGTGTGGTGGGGTCAAGAACAAGGACAGGAGAGGTCCTGACATCTCTCTTGCTATGGTGATGGGAATGAATTTGTTCTCAGGGTTGCAGCTTGACAGGAAGAGACAGGGAAAATCTGGTGTCCTGACAAAACTTCAGGAAAAAAATAACATCCTTATTTTTTGTCACTGTGCCAAGATGGCCCCTGTGCTCTGGGACTATCAAGCCAAGCTGGACATCTGGTGTGGGGATTCATTTGATGGAATGAGGATGACTACATCAGAGTTAGTCACTCCAGGCTTTCTTCAGCGTCCACAGGGAGAAATGGATACCTCCAGGGGCGTGATTTTCCTTATTGTAAAAAAGTTATCTGAACCCATATTACATGAATTATGCTCCAGATAGCCCCATGTTTCTCTGCTGAACTTGTTAGCTCATTCCATTTTCCTGACACCAAAAAGAAACGTAACATCTATTATAAATCCCTACTGTAACTATTCAGGCTTGCTTCTTGCCCTCCCCTATGGTCATAAGAGAGCAGTAGATCACTAGATTCTCAACAACAAAGCTTTATGTACCAGAAACTGTTATCATGTCCCTCTGTCTTCTACATGAAATAAATGGGGTTTTTTTCCCTCAACATTTCCTTGCAGGACATCTTTGTTCATTTCTTATCACTTCCACTGTTTTGACTGGACTTTCTCCAGCTTGCCTTCAACATGTAATATATTCTATAATGATTAAATAACTTGAGCTGAGTAATATCTCCTGTTCTTCACACCATAGCCTCTAATTCAGTTATCTCCTTTTATTCTCATAAGATAAACATTGAGTCTTTATGAATATTGCCTCCCATAATAGATTTTGAGATATACATATCTCTGGTCTTTCCTCATGAATCTATATTCATACAAAACTTTGAACATGAAGACAAACTGAAAAACTCAGTTGTTCCTGCCACTGCTTGGCACATTTGCAGTGCTGACACTGACAGCCCAGTAAAGAGGAGGAAAAATAAGATTAGCTTTGACTCCAAATGCCTTCCAGGGAACTGGCTGCACTTGGGTTTGAATTTACATCTCAGCAGTAGACAGATTTACATTTCAACCATTAGATCTCTGTGAGAAACTTCTACTCCCTGTGCATCTGTGATTTTTCTAGTTCTTAGTTAATGAATACACATAGATTTAATACTAATGAAGACACAGGGAGCTGTAGGATAATGAGAAGCAGGAAGCAGTTTCACACAGTTTCTGTGAATGAAAAATGTCTGTGGGTGTTCATAGTACTCAGAGCAGAAAAGTATGGAGCTCAGTAAAAATAAACGTTGCTGGATTATCCCTCCTAAAAAACTCTTCTGAGAACAAATCCTAGCCAGAAATTCCTCAAAAAAAATCCAGCCATGGGGCAATGTTATTTTGCTCTTCTGTTCTGCAGAGCCATACTGTTGATTTTAATGGACCAGGGCTCTGAATATGCTTTAGATATACAGACAGATGGAAAGCTGACCCATGTGCTGGGCATTATTTGCTCACCTTTCTGTGTGGGGCAGAAAAGAGGAGAAAAGCATTTATAAATTTCTGTAAAACTTTCCTGAATTGTAAGAAGTTCTTCACTTTATTTTAAAATGAGGGCCTATTTCTTTAAGTTGAGAATGGGTAATTTTTTTGGTGGCGTAATTTAGTGTTTTCTCATAAGTGCTGTTCACCAGTCCAAAACCTGTCTTGTTTTTAGCTGTCACTGCTCTGAATAAATTCAGTCTGTGGACCAGTGCAGCATATGGCACCAAAATTCAGTGCAAGAAAAAAGTTAGCTTTCAATTTCTGTGTCTGCGGCCAGTACCAAATCCATGTGCGATGAGAAACATTAATCAGCAAGAACTTGTATGGGCAAGGCTGAAACATCAAAAGAGTCAGTCAGATGGTGCCCAGACCTTCCCCGGGCTTGTCTCAGCTCCCGCTATTTAATGCAAATGAGGTAATTTCACATATGCAGATAGTGGTGTGATCCTACCTCACATCTTATTCTTCCTTCTGGGAGTCAAAAGCAGCCAAATGTTTTGAGGAACCCAGTACCCTGAAGGCAACCACTAACTGCCATGGTGCAGCACTTACAGGGTAGGCACTCACATGTGCAGGCCTGGGCTAAACCAGCTTTTCTGTCTTCGTAAGGAATAGAGCACAGACAGCAAAAGGGAATGAGGAGAAGTGTGATACCTGAGAAACAAGCATTCTCCTGCTGACTGAGGAAAGAAAAAGGACATCTAGAAAGAGAAGAACCTAAGCCAAAAAAAAAAAGTGAAATTGAATCAATTTCACAATTAAACTGAAATGCTTGAAGCAGAGAAGCCTTGCTCCCTTTCCCACTCCCCAGCAACAGCAGCAAATAAACAAAATGAGTTGGAAGCAGGGACAAACAGAACAGATGCTTTGCTCTGGATTTCTCCTTGAAAGTGTGGTGCTCAAAAGACAGTGCCTGATCATTATGTTCTCACCGAGCCTTTTTACATCATTTTTTTCCATTCAGTCTGTTTCTTATTCATTGCTCTCAAGACACAAATGTCTTTTCTTCCCAAGTAAGTGATTCTTATTCTCTTTTCTTCCATAAGTCCTTGCTTTACTTCTCCCTGGTGTTGACAACTTGTACTGTAATCACTTCACACAGCTGACAATAGGGAGTCAGGTTTCCCTATGATGCCCAAGCAGACATTTTGAAGGTGTCAGATGGAACCAATATAGTTAAAGAATAACAGAAAAGTTTGAGGATTATTTATATTTTTATGGCCTTTAGCCATGTCTCCATATGTTTCAACATCTGTTGTTTAGTAGACATTAAATGCTGCTTGAGCAGTGAGATAAGTTCATGGGTTATATTTGTACTTTAACCAAAGGGCCATGTGCTTTTATATGTATTTTAGAATTCATGGGTGCACTTAGTCAATAACAAATCATGTTGGACCATCTGCTATTTAAAAGCTCCGCAACTTCTTATGGTGAGTTTTTTTATAAGTCTTATCATGTCATTTAGGAAAAAAACTTCATCTGCCTAAAGAGACAGCTTCTTCAATATAGATTCTTGAAGCCTTCCTTAAGTGCTGGTTTAAAACAAGGGACATATGGTTACCATCATAATGGCAATGATTGCTGACTGGTAGGACAGTGGTGAGAGGAGCTATGAAAATTTACTTGAAAGAGCCCAGCTTCCCAGGGCTTTTTTTCCACCTAGTAAAGGTGAAACAATTCAATCATTACCACGCTATTGAATTTGTGTCTCCAACACAAATGTGTCTCATAAATGAATTACAATAGCTCAGATCCAGGAACCTATTGTGAAGTACACCATTTAAGCAGAATTTCAGAACAAAAATTTACAAGGATTTGTAGATACACAACATCATGTTGATAAATGCCCAAATGAGCACTGAATTTAACCAACCTTTGCAACAGTTGCTGTTGATAGCTGCTAGTCTATTTAGCTGTTGCAATGATTTGGCCTTTAATAGTATAACTTGCTGATGACTATCACAAAATCTTCAAGAAAACACTAATTTCCATGAGGTTTGTAAAAATTATGCAACAGAATTTATTCTGACACAATTTGAAAAGTCTGTCTTTGCAATCTTTAAAATGTCTGTGTTTCTGTATCTTCTCTCGATTTCTCTTAAGAACTGGAAATATTCCTCCTGTGAATAAGGTGACATAAGCTCCTTTTTCACTTTGAAGAAATATGACTTCTTGAAGAGAAGCTACACAAAGGATAGGGAAGGGAATTTTCTCAGTATTTAGTTCTCTCAATATTTTGTTTTTCTTTTCCAGGGTATCATTTTCAACATTGTATGCATACTTGCACCCCCCTTGGTAAGTACACTGAAGGTATGCTTCAATTGCAGGAGTAGTGTCTAAAAAGAACATTTTCCACTTTTTCTTCTTGACGTTTTTATGCTTTTTTCAACTGTAAACCTTCAGAAGAAAGTAGCTCTTCTTCCTTGTTTGTTCTCTATGCATATAGGAAAGAAGCAGGAATAAAGCCAATGGTTAGACCCGATTATTTACATGCACATAGAGCCACAATCTGAGTAGCCTGTGCTGCTCTGGGCAGCTGGGATTCTTTCTGTACTTGTCCATGCACAACCCATAATCACAGCCTAACTTTAAAAGATATCTGATTGCATCAACCAAAATAAAATGTTCTTTCCAGAAGCCCAGTTGGCTGCATTTTTTTTCCTTGAATTTATATAATATATAACAAAATACATATAATTGACATTTCAGACACGGTGTTTAATCTGACTTTGGAAAATTAACAGCTTTTCTTTGCAGCAATCACCCCCTACTCTTTTTTTTTTTTTTTTTTTTTTTTTTTTTTTGAAAAGAACATATTTTTTTTTTGAGAAAGAGCAGATTTACAAATTTTCAAAGCAAGAGAGAAGCTGGAAACTGTGTGTGAGGTATTTGGTTAAAAATAGTCCCTGTAGTTTCCCAAGATTATGGAGAGAAAACTCCACCAAATCAAAGAGCCAGCCATAAGCAGAGAAGCAGTGCAACCTCCAAAAAGAGAGATTTTGGGATGAAAGACTGGCACAATGAATTCTGAAACACTGAGAACTTTTTGTTACAATTGCTGTAGATTTATTAGAGAGCTAATGGTGTGTGTGTGTGAGAACTGCAAGACCATGGCTACCGAGTCCCCTGAGAGGTGGAGGGCTTATTCAGAGAACCAGTGACAAACACGGAGGTGCAGAGTCAGGAGAGGTTTTCCCCCATAGCTCATCAGCCAGAGAAGTGACTCCAGAGTCTTCCGGTATATTTTTGGGTGTAGGGAGGAGTTTTATCATTCTAAATAACTGCATATGCCTCATGTTCACAGCACACTTTGAGGTTTTGTGGAAAAGCATACTTATATCACAAGTCCTGCTCATCACCCATTAATTAGAATGGCTAGAAGGATTTTCACATTTTTCTGAAATTTAAGGAAATGCAATAAATAATATTTTGCAACATAGTGTTTTCAAAAACAATAAAAGTGGATGAATGGTCAACTACTGAATAATTTTGGAACTTGGCAAGAGTTCAGATGGCAATCTGCCATATCACAGGACTGACCTCCCTATTTTTTCCAATTGGATTTTTTCTAAATAAATCATATTTCTATGCCTCGAACATTTTGATGCAAGATGGCATCCCTTCTAGCTAAGAAGTCTTTTAACCTAAGGCCAGCTGTTGTTTCTGTTGTTCTCGTGTTTGTGGCATTTTTGCTACCTGCATTGAGTACTGAATCAGACACTTTTGGGGATCTTCGCAAGATTTAAAGCTGAAGCTAATGAGTATGTCTCTGATATCAAGCAGAATTTGGAAGACAATCTAAACTGTCAGAAGGGATATTTGACATCCAGTGATTAGTAGATTGTATTTTGAACAGTAATTAAGAATGTAGATTCTGTAATGCTAGCTGTTAAGAAGATATACTAGATTCAAACATATAAATGTAGTCTAAAATTTAAGACCTGGTGCTAATTATTTATCAGAATCCCTGCCTAAATATACATTTGTGCTACATAATATAAATAAGATATAATAATGTAAACTTAAATATAAATTTTTACTAATCCTAGAAGTCCAAGACTTGACCTTATTCTTGAAATATTTGTGCAATCATTGGAAACACATATTTAAATGTTTAGGACACAGCTAGCTTAGTTATTAATTGGGAGTAGTATATATCCTTCTTGAAATCTGACAACTGGACTTGATCTCCTGTAACGTGTGTGTAGACTGTGTACCTTCTTCAAAACATTTGAGCAGATAACTTCCAGGTCTCTGATTATCAGCATAAGTACAACACTCTGAAAATCATAAGAAAATCATGGGCTTGGCTTCCTGTCTTCAGTTTCATTAAATGGTGATTATTTTGTTTTAAGCAAGCTTGTTATAAGATACAATTGTATTTTAGGTGAGACATAATTATCTTACATTTAGAGATAAAGAGTGTCAGTGTCCCACATTCCAGTAAAAAGATTTACTTTTTTTCAGTTGTCAGTTGTCAGCTCTCAAAAGGACTGAAAGCACCTTGTCTAAATATTTTGGAAATTATTAATATCCTACAATTTAAGATTCAATTTCACTTCACAGCTCTGTTCATTCAGTATCACACCATTGTGACTCTGTTAATCAAAAATCAACATTTAACTCATTTTGTACTTTGCTTTACTTCCTTATTAAGTCTTTTGGAGGAATGAGCTTGAAGTGAAATGAGAATTCTGTTTTCAGCCGAATTATCCTCACAGGTTCCAGAACCTGAAGGCATTCTGAAGTGCTTTAGATAATGAAAGGAAGGAAGGCGCTGACAGGGGAGGGCTATGTGAAAAGTTTTGCAGTGTAAAGGTCCAGGAAAAGGAATGAGCACTAAGAAGTTGATATGGTGGCTTAAGGAAGAGTAAGAGAAAGCATCTGGGAGTCTGGAGAATGTCAGAGGTCAGCTGGGGTAAAGGACCAGGAAGAGTTGGCGTAAGGACCAGGCAATTCAGAGATGTTTCAGACATATTTCAGCTAAGTTGAGCTGAAGGCGGACTTCACACTTTGACAACAGCCTCTTAAAATGACTCTGCTTGGTAAGAGCTTCTCAGGACAATAGATCTTGCAAGTATTCCAGGGATATTTCAACACAAAAATACATATCCAGTGCAAACCACTGGGGCCTACCTGATGCTGGTTGGTATTGTGCATGTAGGTTAGGAAGGCTGCTCACTTCTCATTACCTTGACTTTCCGGAAACTGTGTGTATACAAAGCCATTAAGACCCAATAAAAGCCTTAATTTTTTATGGGAAATGCATCGCCATACTGAAACAAAGATCAACATAACAAAAGTACAGTGTTTGAAGTCCTGTAGGCTCATTGAGGCAATATTTAATTTTTTTGTCGGGTGGCACTGTAAGTACTGCAAATATATATATATTGTGTGAGAAACAACAATTTTCCCAGAAGGCAACAGACTGGAGAGCTCACCATTATGATGAAGAGAATTGCCTAAGAGGCAGAGGACTTTTTGTCCTCTAATAACCACCCAGCTTATTTCTGTGTTGGTGAGAACTGGAACATAGAGTTTCTTGTATGGCTTGAGTTGAAAACTAATTTGTCAAAATTTAGGTATCAGCTGATATGCATGACTTGTGATTTAAGAATACATGTTTTACCAACACCTTATGAAAGACTGGAAGAAATGGCAATATTTAGAACATTGATATTAAAGTATGTAGAACAACTTTCAGAAGGAAAATAAACAAATATACTTCACTGTCACCATAATTAAGTGAGAAAGAATACTTTCCTGTTTTGAATAACTTCTTCCCACGAACACAGGACATGCTGAGAACTGAAGCACAAGCTCTTGGGTAACAGAGTCCAGCAAATGCTGAAACCTGTTTTTAATTGTTTCCCTTGTAAGCAATGGCATGTATGCAGCTTTGATTGATTTGTATTTACCAATCAACACAGAATATTTCAATGTACAATATAAATCACCTGGTTTTCTGAGCTACCTTGTAAATCTTGACAATTTACAGCAGTTAACACATGCTTTCCAGCTGCTGCATTTATATCAGTGAAAACAAGGCCAGAGACAGTAAAAAGGCTCATCTTGATTTCCGCAGGCTTTGAGTGATTCTCTTTGAGATCATGGATCTGTGTTAGGAGAAGACAGAGACCCACCAGCCACACAGATGTATCATTTATCACTGAAAACCTCACAACAAGACACTTTATGATTCTCTTAGTCAAGGTGGGACATTAGAGTTTTATTGCTTTGTATTCTTCATGTCAGATCAATTTTAAACATTCACTAATATAACTCAGTTTGGTGTTCCTGTGATAATGAGACAGACACACCTGAGCTGGGACTTGTGACACTCCTCCATACTGATAGACCTGCCCCCACTCCATTAGTAAGAATTTTTCCATAGATAAAAACAAATCTCAAGGGTTTTCAGCTACCAGCCAGTATGTTGAAAAAATCCACTTCTGCCAAACACTGTGAGGGTTCCAGTAAACAAAACTTGCATTATTTTGGGAGAAAAGCATAAGAGAAATGAGGCAGGAAGGTTTTTGGGGGTTCTGTAGACTTTATAATATGATCTGTCCAGTGGGGTGGGAGAACTTTCAGCACAGTTTTCACTCAAAGCACACATCTTCTTCTGGCTCTTCTTAGTTCTGCTGTAAATTAAATACAATGGATCCCTGCTTCTGTGTTCTAGACTGTCCTTCAATATTTTTCCCATTAACACATATGCCTTTCACTTTTCTTCTTTCTTTGAATTGGTTGGTCCACTTTTATAATTAACTAATGAGTATCAATCACAGGTGACTCCCTAGTATTCCCTTTTTCCCCAATTCATAGCCCTTGGCATCACTCCTCCATTTGGTCTCTCTGTCTGACGTGATACACAGATATCAGATTGTGTTTAGCATGGCTTGGACAAAACTGCTGATATTTTCCTGAGGTTTTGCTTCCTCCCACTGATTCTGAGATTTGGTATGATGCTGGATCTGTAGGTCATTTTGTCTCCCTGATCACTCATATCTAAACTGTTGTTGTCCATATTCAATTTTTAAGGGCCTGATCTTGCCTTTTAGATAGCAGAGCTGTAGGTCTCAGCCAGAGCACTGTTATACCATATTCTTTCATCCCTTACATCTGTCTCCTTCATAAGCGCAGCAAGAAGATTACCATTTGCAGCAAACATTACCTTTGTTTTTTTGCCTATGCCTTCATTTATATCAGAGCCTAGAATATGGAGAGTGGTTGCTCCAGGAGACAGTGACAACTTAGGTGCTGAATTTCTGTATTTTGCCTCTCTTCAAACAGGAAAATAGAGAAAGGGCAGAGAAAAGGGCTCACAAAATATCCCTTAGAGCTCATCATTGATGACTCACAGGGCAAATCACTGCTCTTGCCTGTATTCTTGGGGGAACTGAACCTTAGTTTCACCTCCTATCTGTTTCTTTCTTGGCAAGTTGCTTATATACTCAGGTCTCACATCCTCTTGTGCCCACTGGTCTTGCTTTAGCACTGGTGCATGTGGCAACACCTACCAAGCTCATTTGTAGAAGTTTAGAAATCACCTATGAGAGAAATAGTTCAAAGAAGAGAGAGAAGGATTTAATTAAAACTCTGACTGACTAATCAGACTGCATTTGAACAGACCCATATTCTTCCCAGAGACTGGCAGTTTTCTGTACTTACAGCCTTTCAGAGGAATGTTCCATGAAACAGTGCTGGAAGATTTCGTGGTTTACTGCTTGCACCTCCCTGTCCCTAGAGATTAGAAGAGATTTCACAAGCATAATGGTAATGTAGGGGGGTATGTGTCATTACACTGTCAGCAGTCCAGTCTGGAAACTGACCAGAGACAGGCAACAGAAAACAGCAAGGCTGTGTGAAGAGAATACTGTGCTGATCACATATTACATTACTCTGAAATTGAAAAATTGCTTCTTCTGAAAGTATAATTTGTGGAAGGTTTAATTGCCACATACAATATCTTAATAGGAATGCAATCTGTTTGTGGTCTGCTGGAAAGTACAGAATATACAGTTCATTGTTTCACAGATTTCAACACACTGACATTAATAAACTAAATTAATCTCTCCAAGAGATGAGTGTGGCCTTCAAGAGCACCTCTAGATGTTATCCTAATTGCTTGAGCAAAGCAGGCACTTACTGATAGTGTGGAAGCTGCCTTGTACATAAAGAAAACAACTCAACTCCAAGGTGTAACTGATAGAAGAACTTTAAAAAGCTTCAGATATTTTGACTTAACTAAAATTTCTCTGGATTTAAACATGTGAAACCCATATCAAATCAGATCTTATAATTAAGAAACAAGTAAAATTAATGCTATTTATGCCATTATTTTTTGTATTTTTATTTTCTTTTGATCTTAAATCTTGCCTGTAATCCTCTTTCAAAATTGTATCTGATTTGAATTTGTCTCTTATTATGTTTGGATTATAACAGTAGCAAGCTAGTAGGCAATAGTCTGATTTGTTTTAAATGAAGTTCATCAAACTAATTGATTTAAGTAGAACATACCTGATTATAGGTGTACGCAAGTGAAAGGAATGAAGTAACATAGGCAGATTGCATGCATTCCACAGCACATGCAGCACCAGTTTGTTGAGTTTAGGAACACATATGAGAACAGTGTTAAAAGCACTAAGAAGTACTTATGAGGTACCGTATCTCCATATATCGAATGTGAGCTATCTCCATCATCTGGAAACTGAAGGATATGTTGCCTCTCTATAATAGATTCAATAGTTCAGGTATAAGGGATAGATTCTAGTGGGGTCAACTAAGTCATGTCTTTTTGTGAACTGCCACTGAGAACCTTGAAAATGTGTATTGCAGCATTAGGCTCGCTACTGTGAACCACAGCTGAAGGGCACTGCCATCAACTAGCTTAAGAGCACAGATCTTTGTAATACTCCTTGGTGGGTTTATATCATACTTTACATCTTATTAGAGGCTTTGAGGAGTCCAATAAGTCTGCACTAAATTTCAGGAACAACTGATGTATCCTGAATTTGTATGACTGATGTTACTGAAGATAACACAAAATATTTTCAAAGGCAGTGATTTGTTGTCAGAAGGGAAAGTTCTTAACAATTGCAGCATTCATAGCATATCTATAAATAGAGATATGTATATTTTTATTCCCTTCCCTCTGTCAAGCCCCATCAAAGATAGCAGTTGCCCAAGGCTCCCTTTTGTGTCATTCTCCTGCCTTTTCTGTCTTACTAATATGTGAGGGTGTGAAGGTGATCAGAGAGCCTCTGTCATCCCTTTAATTTTTCACTTCAGAAACCTTTATAACTCAAAAAATAAAACAAGATTTTCCAAATGTAGCCCCTCATTTTGGATATCTCAGTGCCTACATCATTTTTCACAGGTATCTGCAATACTTTGAGAATCTTAACCACCTAATTACAGTTCATTCTGGCTGCAATACTTGAAATCTCACCTACTGCTTATACTGCCCTGTGACAAAGCTTCAATTACCTATTGTCCTTTTGCTGTTTTGCTATAGGGAATACAGAACATGCAACACCTTCTTCTGAGTTTTAGTTCTGTTTGGTCTACAACATTTGAAGTACTTGCTGAAATGTGAGATAAGAAACCAGCATTTTATACTTAAACAAATCCCACATTTATCTCATATTTAAAGGTAAAGTGAAGTATGGTAAAAGATTTCTGTGCCCGTCCAACTCTTCTGTGGCACATTCAATTTATATAGAGCCAATTGTATACTCTGCATAGCAAATGTTTTATTCTAGCCAACAGAGCTGTGCTGTTCAAAGAATTCTGTGTTAATGGCTTTTGCAGAAGTTGGAACACACTATGGGAATGTTATCCCAGTCAATGAGAGGTTCAAGACTTCCTCAAAAAATATTAATGGAAATTGTTGTCCGGAGATTTCCCAAAAGATTTGAAGACTTTTCCCCTCCTCTACTAAAACAGTTGCTGAAAAACTGCAGACCTTGCAGTGTTCAGAATCAAGAAAATACTCAGCAGATGCTGTTTCTGTCCCAAAGTGAGGAGTTCATGGCTTTTTTTTTGGCAGCGCCCATCCTGTGTTGGTGGAGTTCACACAGCCTTCCTGACAGGGTGATCCGAGGTGGGGGGAGTGCCGTGGGGAACGACACACACCAGCCCTGCAAGAGAGTTCAACTTGCCCTGCTCCTCAACTCTTCCCACCAGACAACACTTGCAGCACTGCTGTGCTGGATCTCTAAAGAAACGCTCATTTGTTCTTTGGCAACCCTTGTCGCCAGTCAAAATTAAAGCAAAGCTTCTGATGAAATAATGACAACACCTGACATTGCACCCCAAGCACCCGTGTCCTGCCTCCCCTCAGCATAGAAGGTTCTGCCAGACCTTTGTAGTATAGCAACTTGGGTGCAAAACTTTAGGCACAAGTATGGGTTGGATTTGAACACATAGGTAAGTCTATTGATAGTGACAGAATATTCCTGGGAAGGAGACTAACAATCTGGGTTTGGGGACAGAAATGATGCAGAGCAAGTCCTCATCCCTTCTACCTGTCAGTCCAGCAGCCTCAGTTTTGCTGTGTTCTTCACAAGAGTTTGCTCTCTGATTCCTCACAGTGCTGACAGCTATCCAAATGATTGCAGCTTACTAGCAGATACCTAGATCCTTCCTTATTTCCTGTGTTGCTGTGTGTGCATTTCTGTCAGACCTTGTACTGTGTTGCAAAGACATACCACATGAGCTCAAGTTTTCTACATGATGTGGGATAGACACACACAGAGCAATAAACTGGAGAAGAACCTTAATATCCAGTGTCCTAAGTGATTACCTGGTTTGTCACATCACAACATGCTAACCTTTAGCCTTGGCAGCTTTTTCTATTCTGAAAATTACTTTAAATTCTCTCTAATTGTATTTTGAGGTGAGAATGTGGAACCAGTGCCAGGGACCTTCATATTTAAGGGCTTAGGTTTCTTCCTCTACAATGATGTAAAAAACCTCACACTCTAGCAAAGGCTGTAACAGGCATATTTTGCCTTGCATATCTACATAGAGACACACTTATGTTTCATTTTTTTTCATGTATGTCAAAATAAGTCCAAGATGGTATAAATGTGATCAGGAATTTCCTCTTTCAGTTTTCTTTTCTTTCATATCTATATGACATCTCTGGGAAGCTCTTGGACTGCTGATCAAAATAAAACTCCTAACACTTACTTGTGACATGATACCTGTTTTTTCAGCTACTTTTTCCCCCCAAATTATATTCTAACGGTTCTTATACTTCTTGCATTTCCATGTCATCCTCATGCAGAAACACAAAAGACACCCTGCAGTGTTTTCTCTGCTCGAAATAATCTAGCACTGCTTTGGAGAAGTAACTTGCTCCAATTTAGTCCAATGGAGTACTGCTTGATAGTCAATTTATTCAGAAGAAACGAAAGCCTTGCATTATAGCCCTGAAGCAAAGATAAGCTGTACAACACCTCTCCCATCAATTCCCATAAGCGCAAGGACACACACATGCAGGGAGTAAATTCCTGTGATAGTACTTCTGACCTATATATGGGCTTGAAAAGCTCTATGCTGCTTCTGAAAATTTGACCTAAATTTTCTTTCAAGATAAAAAAAAGTAATGTTATCAAAACACTGACTGATCGATTAGGAAAAAAGTCAAAGTAGCAACAGTCAAGGCACTTCCCAGAATTGTGATTTTCTTGATGGTAATACTTCTATGATACTAACACCTCCATCTGAGTGTGTAAAAATCCTGAAGCTTTTACTTCATATTTTGAAATAAAACCTGCTGAATAATCTGATTTTTTTTTTTTTTTTTTTTTTTTTTGCTTTCAGTACTTGCAACTATCGTTTTAGGAAGAATATATTATTTAAAAACTAAATTATTTTAAAGTAAATCAAGAGAAAAAATGTTAGCGCAAACTTCTAATGAAGACAGAGAATTAAATGGGTAACTCAAATGATCTGGTCTTTTTCCTCCACACTACACCAGCTACTGAGACAGTTTGAGTACACACTATAATTCCCGGTTTAAGTAGAGAGGATGAGTTCAGAACTGTATCATTTAGCAAGAGGAAAATGGCCAGTCATATACTACAATCTGGTATATGTTGTCTGCAAAGCTGCTTACCATACGTTTCCAAATAGTTATCTGCTGTCTGCTAGTGGCTCATGTGGTCTGAATTGAAAAAAAAATTGCTTGCATATGCATTCTATCAGATCTTTTTGATCTTCGAACAGGCATGGACAACAACAAAAAAGATGGTGAACTTTTCAGATTGCAGTGGGAGAAATACAGACTGTATATGTAAATATAGTGTGGTGTGCTTTTGATTTACTGACATGGTTCTCCAGGCCCAGTTTCCACTAAAGATAAAAACTATAAGAATAAATATTCTTTCATTTTGACACATGAAGCTTAGTTGCAATAGAGAACAGTATCGAAAACATATGGAAATAGAGTTAGCTCTAGCTGTTCCTTCAACAGTTTTGTTATGCTTCTCATTTATTCAAAAACCACAGAGAGGTTCACCTCACCATTAAAAAGATGCACTTTTTTTACATTACTTTCTACTTTCCTTCATAACAGAGAAAGAGCTTGAATTCACCGAAACACTTCTGCTGCACCTGCAACATGAAGCAAGCACCATGGCAAGTTCACGTTTTACCTATGATGTTTTCAGGCTAACTCAGATTCAAAACCTTGAGGCCCAGCAGGGAGAGGTGGAGGGCGGCTGTAAGGAAACCACAGCTGTCACTGCCCAAGGAAGTGATGCTACAGGTCCTCCCACATGTGCCGGAACGGAGAGGACATGTCAGTCACTGTGCAGCCTCCTGTCAAGATCTAATGCTGCTGATGCATTTTCAAGTTATGTTCCAACAAATCGTTATTTTCCTAACCCCCTCACAACTAGCTATGAAAAAAACATAGCAAGTACCTTATCTACACAGTGTCAGGAAAGTTAAGTTTTCTCAGTCCCTTGCATAGAAACAGGTCCATCAACAGCAGAATCAGCCTGTGAAACAAGACCAGCACAGGACCCAGATGCTTTGCTGAAGGTCATAGCCCTAGAAAACGCCATGTAGGACATGGCATAATCTTCCTTCCATAACCCTGTTTTTCTTTTCATTTTTCTTGATATTTTTCAGACAGTTTCTTAGCTGTGGTCATAAACTGATGGGTGGCCTGTGACTGAGGAAGTATGGAGTCAGAAGGACTTATTTCCCACTTACCTTGGGCCAGGGTCAGAGGACCTCTATGTATCAAACCACACATGCAGTGTGTGTTAAGGTATCACATAAAGGATAACACACCCAAATAAATATGTTATCCTCTGGTCCCTTGTTCATGCTCTTATGGACAGGGAGTAGCACAGCTCTGTGCAGCAGTCAGGAATTCACTTCTCAGGAAATGCCTCATGCCTTTTCTTTTACACTTTCTCATGCAGAGCAGGAATTTCTTTCATGTCCCTTTTATGTCCTTGTCCCTTAACCACAGCACTATTCAACTAAGACATCTGGCACCCCGTTTACCCTGGGGAGCTTTGGAGTGTTATCTTTTAATGTGGTTTTTTTTGTAGAAACACTGGCTGATTACATGTGTGCTGTTTCCACATCTTAAAACTACTTGTTAGTAACTATTGCTTCATTAATATTTCTAGTGCCATTGAATGCAATATTATGACATCACCATTGCCTCTTCTCCTGTGCTGGTTTAATTAAGGCATTTGTTTGCTTTACGGTTATTACTTCCTGTACCAGGAAACCAAACACACTCTTAAGAGGTTAACAATGGATTCAAAGTTGTCCATACGCAGCTTGAGGGAATAATTTTTAAAAGTCTATTAAAGGGATAGGGGTATTTTCCTGTATATTTCTGCTATTTCCCTGGAAGGTAGCAACTCAATTATCCGGCTTTATCTGCTGCATATGCTGATATTTGTTTACACTGGCTGTTTGCCTAAACAGCTCAATTTCCTATATTTCCAACTCAAGAATAAACATAATGGTACTCTATAGTGTGTCCCACTGCAGGCAAAGGAACATCTCAATTACTGAGCTCAGCTGGAGAAATTCCAGCAAAAAATCGAATCCTCTTTAAACCCTCAGAGTGCAGTCACAGAGCCACAACTGTGCAGGAAATCCCCTTGCATGCAGATCCCACTGAAAACACCTGGCACCCAGCAGCTGGAATGGTTTTGGAATGATGAACCTTTTTGCATACCCTTGTCTAGGGAAGCCATTGCCCAATCTCTGAGGGTTGCCAGTGATTGTGCCTGTGGCTGATCAGATGGTTTAGGGCTGGGTTTAATATCACACAGCCTGCAGTTCCCAAACAGACACTCACAGAGTAAGCATGCATGTAAAACAGGCAGAAAGCAGGGGTTTGCCCTTGCCTTGGCCTTCTCTGGGGTCTTGATGGCTGCGGGAGATCATTGTAAACTGCACTTTATCTCTCCACAGCTGCCTACATGGAGGTCAGACTCAGCAGATGAGGGCAAAGAGCAGGACATAGGTTTTCCAGCTCCACCAGAGCAGGCACTGGCACAGAAAAAATATTAGGACACAAAGGTCAGTGCTCTCCTCCCTCACAAGGAAATAACTGTGGGAGAGACAGTCTAGTGACCCTTACAGGAGCATCAGTGAGAAGCTTCTGTTTCAGGGGATAACTCACATCACAGATATAAAGGACTGTGCACCTGTACCGGGACATTTGGCTGCTGTTACTGGCCGGGCTGGGAACTCCGTATGTAATACCTGGACATGCCACTGGGGTTTATTTTCACCTGGATGAGCTGATCAGATATGAAGGGTTGAACATTGCTCATAAATGAAATGCAGCCTTCAGCCAAGATCCTAATGAGCCAGAGCTGGCTGCTGGTCTGAAGGGCTAGTATGTGCACTAATTACATCATGATGAAGCATCCTCACTGACATGTCACCACACTGCTATTAGTACACAGAGCTCAACAAGGAAAAAATGAATCTGCTAAGTCCCTAATTCATCACAATAAAGTAAATTACAGAAGTAGAAATTACTCTCACAACACACTGAGCTGTCCCTGAGCTCCAACCTTACAATCATCTGATGAACTGAGGCAGCTAAGACAAAGTAGACCCAAGAAGCCACTGCTGGGGAAAGGAATACAGGGCAGCAATTGTCTCTCCCATGTGCAAAGGCAACAACCAGAGAAAAAGGTCCCCAGTGATGCTGACTCCGGCAGCTGTGGCTATGTCTCCAAGCCAAACCTAAGCTTCCATCCTCTCCCAGCCTGTGGCCTCCAAAGAGATGGTTTCACTGCTCCTTTTATTTTTTATCAGGCCTGTGTAAGGCCTGGATTGAGAGATAAGAAAATGTAATGGTCCAGAAAAGCTGCCTCTACAAAATATAGTAACAGTGGCAGTTAATACTGGAGCACCATCTACTGTCTACTAAATATCTATTAACACGTGTGTTTAAGCACATGTCTGGCATTCACACCAAAACCTCTCTCTGACCACCTTCTTCTGATTTGACTTTTCTGCCTGCTTCCTAGGTCTTGTCTCTGGTATGAAGGATGGCCATCTTCTTAGATCAGGCACATATGTGTGTGTCTCTGACAGAGGACCTGGAGGAAGCCAGGTAGAAAAGAGCTGCATTTGTTTGATCAGCAGGGAATGAAAATGGACAGGACTGAAGTAAGGTGACCTGGCATCAGATAGAACAGGTGTCTGATCAGACACAACAGCCCCACATATACAAGGACAATGGTATTGGTCTCTCACCAAGACAGACTAACCTAAAAGCAAACATTTTCTAAAATCCTCTATGAGAAAAAGCAGCATTATTTCTCATCACTTTCCTGCAGGGCAATGGGGAGGCAAGACATGGAACGAAAGAAAATCTTCCAGACCAGTATTTCAGAGTTTTCACAAGTTCAGGAAAACAATGTAACACCAATTAGGCTGGTTGCATCCATTAAAACTATTGCACTAATTACAGCAATACTTCACAATTCAAGACTTTCGGCAATGACAGTGGTAGAAGTTCAGGAATGTAAAATAAAAGTTTGATCTAATGTGTCATGACTTCTGGTCCTAAATGTCAGCCTGTAATGCTTATCTTTCTCCTTCTGATTACAGGAAAATGGAGAGGGGACAGAATGAGGCTATGGAGAAAGACGAAAAAGAAGAGCAAAAGAAATTGTGGCTAACAGAGGTTAAAAACAACAAGCAAAACCATAATAAAAGTAATAAAAAGTGAAAAAAAGTATGACTTTTTACTACATATGACTACATGATGCAGAGGAAAGTGTTGAGAGATACCTATAGCTGCAAGAGAGGGGTGAAAGACTGATTTGTGAGAAGAAAAGTATGGAAGAAGATAAAGCAGGGGGGAGAGAAAATAATGAATGTACAAAATGTGCTAGAAAAGCAAATGCAAAAAGAAGAGCTTAATTTGTGTGATATAACAAACAAACTGCAAGTATTTAAAAGTTAAGTATTCTGCTTATCCATTAGGTCAGAAGTGTATGCAGCTAAATTCAGTTAGGACAGAAATCTAAGGTTTACTGTCTCAAACTTACATTTCACTGTCTACTTTATCCACCTTTAAATAAAAATATTAAAAACCCACAAAACTTAGTTCTTGGGCCTTCTGGAAGTTGTTTTGTTTTTTTTTTAACGAAGTTGCATCTGCACATGTGAGGCTGTGAAATGACCGAGGCTTTCATTCTGGATAATTACAGTGTGGACTCTCCAGAAGAACTCTAAAACATTTTCTGTAATATCTACCTTCAGTAGAAACATTACTGTCTAGATTCTGGATGCAAGAGTGAAGAAACAGGCAGATTATTTTCCCAACACTTCTTGAGAAACAAAGTTCCTGGCCCACCTCCCTGCCCAAAAGAGAAGCTCTGTGCACACTCAGTGGGACAGTAACTCCTCTGTTTCACATTTTAAAAGTTTAAGCTGTTCTTACAACCTCTATTTTGTTCTGTGAAACAGTTGGTTACTGTTGAAACAAGTGAGCACTTTATCGTTGCCTTCTGTAGATTTGACCCTTGGAGTGTATTTGGAGAACAAGATGATCCAAACTTGCTGTAGAAGAGAGTTGCACTAAACAGCTGGTCTCCAAGGTTTTCCAAACAAAAAGTGTTTACAATTTTATTGGAAAAAGAATGCAATTTGCCGCTCCTCCAGTTTTTTCCCCTGTATCTCTAAAGACCTTTGCTTAAATGCCATCAATAGCCTACTGTAACCTGTGTTTTTTTGGTTGCTGGTTCAGAAACATCACAGGAATTTGTTGGGCTGTCTCTGAAAGTGCTGACAGAAGATAGGGATGGGAGGGGTGGAGGGTGGCTGCAGGAAGTTGAGCTCTAGGATGGAAAGCCTGATCTCTCTCTATCAGATGGAGGCAGAAGAGTAATGCAGCAATTTGGCATGAATTCAGTGTGGCTGAGAGCTCCTGCTGGGAAACCCTCTGAGATCAGTTATGTGGTACTTGACACAGTTTTTTTCTAATTTATTTTATCATGCTGTAAATTTAATTTGGAAATATAACTAGGCTGCATAATTTTCCAAATAAATGCAATGGGTTTTCTTTCTTTGGAAACTTGATTTCTATTAAAAAGAGACATTTTTAAAGCTCTGAGTTAGTCTTGCCTCTCTCTTACTCTCTCTTGAAAATACTGATGCTGTGCCTCTTTAGAGAGTGCTTTTCTGTGTAAAGTGGCACCAGAAAAAAACCTTACCAGACAAAGGATGTAGAGGTTTAGACAAGATCTATTTAGGGGCTTAACTGATTGTCGGCAGCAGTAGCAACACAAACTGGAAAACCTCTTGTCAAAGAAAGGTTATCTGAAGGTTGCTGGGTTTAGAAAAGAACATGTCTCTCTCTTCTTCAGCCACCCTCACACTCCACCCTGGCATGTACTGTTATAGATATATGTTGGCTTCTTCAGATAACACATCTATCATCATGCAAATCAGACAAATCAGTGACGCCTTAGTTATCAATAATTCTGTTATTCAGGGCAAAACTCATACAGTTTCCACTGCTTTGGGTCAAGAAGCATCAACAAAAATATGCCTTGGATCAAAAAAAGGTTTGGGGATGATGGAATGCATGAACCAGATCACCATCTCCTAATATATCACATATCTGAATATGATCAACTGCTATTTGATTGACATGGTTCCATAGGAATATTGCACAGAATGACACAAAAAAATAATTTGGAAATTATGTAGTTTTCAAACGAATAAACTAGGATTTTTAATTCAAAAATTTAGATAACCAAATGCTTGGCTAGCTACAAATCTTCCTGTCTCCACTTCTGATTTTGGCTTTTAGTCCAATTATATGGTATAAGATCCCAATATTAAATTTATAACAGCAATATTGTCCTCAGTTTGGCCTCATTGTGCTTAGGGCTATGATAGTTCAAATGTAGTGGTTTAAATTTGTAATCTCACGCTCTTGGGAACATTTTCAGTTATAATTATGGAGCCTAATTAAGTGACAAAGACTGGATTGCTAGATAGCATAAGATATTTTCTCATCAATATGCAGTACTTGTCATCATAGAATCATATCATAGACTAGTTAAAGTTGGAAGAGATCATAAAGATTACCTAGTTCTACACCTCCCACCATGGTTGGGGACACCTTCCACTGGACCAGGTTGGTCAAAACCCCATCCAGCCCAGCCTTAAACACTTCAAGGGCTGGGAGATGCACAACACCTCCAGGAAAACTGCTCTAGTGCCTCACCAGCAGCACACTAAAGAACTTCTTATTATCTAATTTAACCTATCATCTCTCATTTTGAGGCCATTACACCTTCTCCTATCACTCCTTGTCTGTGTAAAAAATTCCTTTCCAGCTTTCCTGCAGGCCCCCTTTAGGTACTGGAATGATGTTGCAAGGTCTTCCTGGAGATTTCTCTTTTCCAAGCTGAGCAACCCCAGTTTTCTCAGCCTGTCTTCATTGCAGAAGATTGTCCCCATCATCAACAAAGATGATAAAGACCACTGGTCCCTGAGGAACTTCACTGGTCAATGGTCTCCACTTCAACATTGAGCTGCTGAGCCCAGGTCTTTGAATCTGTTCATCCAGACAACTCCTTATCTGCCAAGTGTCCATCAAATCCATGGTTTTCCAGTTTAGAGAGCAGGATGTTGTGCAGGACTTTGCCAAATGATTTTCACAAGTCCAGGTAGATGATGTCAGTTGCCCTTCTCTCATCCACTGGTGCTGTAATCCTGTTGTAGAAGACCACCAAATTTGTCAGGCATGATTTTTCCTCAGTGAAACCATGCTGGATGTAACCAACCACTTTTTTACATATTGTTTCCTTTTGCACAGGTCTGGTGCTTGCATTCCCACCTCCTATGTGGATAAACTTGTGAAGATAGGAGATCCATGTCTTTGATAAAGAACTGGATACCAAACTACTGAGATCCCAAAGTGCACAGCATATATTCAGCAGTGCTTGCTCAGGATGTGCACTTGAGTGAGGACTTGTCATGGTGGGCAGATGCAGATTGCCATGAAGTGATCAAATATTCCCTCAGAGGTGTCTGTGGGCAAGCAGTTGTGGGGTAGAGCCTGACTACAAAAGCATGTGGCTATTTTCTCATCCCCAAGGGCATCGTGGGTGGAGTGGTGGGAAGAGCTGGCATTGCAGATCCTTTCCCTGTGGTCTCCCCACAGCAGCTGGTGGGAAGTGCAGAGGCAGATGAGCACGTGGAGCTGAGGGGTGGTTAGGCAGATGATCTCAATGCAAGCAGAAGGCTAAAGACAGCCAGGGTGCTTCCACGGTGGCACTGCATGTACTGAGTTAAAGAGCTATGCAAGCTTCTCCTCAAACATTTTCAGTGAGGTTGTATTTGTCTTAGTACGTTCACCTCCTTCCCATTGTTCTCATGGACATCTGACAGCAGTCTGCCTCTGTTTCCATGACATAGGTCACAGTATGTGTCATGGGGAGAGAAGTATAGGACATAGTACAAAAATAGTCCTTTAGTTATTCTTCAGGAAGATTATGTTTGTTGTGTGAGTTTCTCAGCTCTCATAGGAAATTGCTGGGTTTTGTTGTGTGTGTGTTTGTTTTGGTTTTTTATGAGCACATCTGCCTAGCATCTGAGTTTCTAAATAGCTTCAAATTAAATAAAGTACAGGGTTAACCCATGTGAGGCCATAAGTCTGTTGGTCCTCAGGAACTGAATTTTGAATTGCTTCGGTTGTTCTGCACTACAGCAATGGCTATTTCCACATGGCTCTTAATATATCATCTGAAAACATAAGAATGTGGAACTGACATCAGCATCATCTGCAGCTTTACACCGCTCTGTCAACTGTACTCCAAAATGGTTAGCTTTACAGAGATGTTTTCATCAGCTGAAGGGCTATAAATGGTCAGTAAGTAGAAATAACTGTAGGAAAAAATGCAAGTAACTATTTTTTGGGACACACATATAGTGGTGCTTCAACTACACAAAGCATGAGTTTGCAGATAGCACTAATGCCACTGCTGCAGTTTGGAAGATGACACTTCTATGTCTGAACTGTGTCCACGCAAAGCCGAGGATTCTCTGCGCTATGCATCCAGTTGCTGTGTGCTGCTCTCTGACCTTCTGTGGGGTGGCAGACACCCAGCCACAGGGTCATGCACTACAGCAATGGCTATTTCCACATGGCTCTTAATATATCATCTGAAAACATAAGAATGTGGAACTGACATCAGCATCATCTGCAGCTTTACACCGCTCTGTCAACTGTACTCCAAAATGGTTAGCTTTACAGAGATGTTTTCATCAGCTGAAGGGCTATAAATGGTCAGTAAGTAGAAATAACTGTAGGAAAAAATGCAAGTAACTATTTTTTGGGACACACATATAGTGGTGCTTCAACTACACAAAGCATGAGTTTGCAGATAGCACTAATGCCACTGCTGCAGTTTGGAAGATGACACTTCTATGTCTGAACTGTGTCCACGCAAAGCCGAGGATTCTCTGCGCTATGCATCCAGTTGCTGTGTGCTGCTCTCTGACCTTCTGTGGGGTGGCAGACACCCAGCCACAGGTTCACATCCCACAGCAAGCCACAGAATCACAGCTGAGTTGCAAGAGACCCACCAGGATCACAGAATCAAACCCCTGGCTCTGCACAGGACAATACCCAACCTCTCCTTGCCTGTGGAGTCTGGGGCTGGTGTATGCACAGCTGCCTGTGGCCTCCCTGGTCAGAAGCTGGAATGTAGCCAGTGATTTTTAAGCAAATGGATGGGCCAAAAATGCATAAAACACCCTAATAAATGATATAGTCCTATATTTCAGGATTTTTTTTGGTTTTTAACACATCAGTAACATCTTTTTCATTGTGGGTTTCTTGGGTACTTCTGCATTAGGAAACACTGCTGGTGAGCATGTCAGACTTCAGATTCTAGCTGATATAAACTAAGGCACCTTCACTTACAGTGTAAAGTTTCCATGACCATATAAACGAATAGAAAATTTGGTCCAAGAAATGTGGAAGAAATAGCTGACGGTGCATTACCGTGCATTCACCTTTCAAAGAGTCTCTAGTATCACTTATGTACTTCGAGTTACCAAAATTCCCAATTAACTCCTACCTATCCAATAAAGTGCTAAGACAATTTGAAAGTACTAAGACAGTTTTTTTAATGTCTTTTACCAGACTGCAAATTTTCACAGGGAATAATTACCACTGGCAAGCAGCATATCACCCCTGACTTCTTTCTAGGACTCAAGCCTGTGACGTACTTCACTGACTTCTGACACCAGACTTCAAGACTTAAACCTTCATGACAGCCCTGGGGAATAAGATACCTGATACCTCAGAGATCACAGAGGGTAAAAACATTCTCTCCCAAAAGCAATATCAGATTGAGCAGGATTTTCACTGAGAAAACAAGATGTCATTGAAGATGAGAACTTTGCATGCCCATCTATGAAGCCTAATCCTGGACCACTTATAAGTAACTTGAAGTACCATCTCAATTGTAAAAAGCAATGAGAACAATACACCTTAAAAAAAGAAAAAAAGAGGAAAATCTCAGCTTATGTGCAGACTTGAAAAAACCCCTAGAGGCATATTACTCAATCCTTATGTCCAAGATCTTAATACACCACAAAATGTTGTCAGGGAAAGAATTTCCTGTTACTTTAATCTGTGTGTACACATGAAGAATGTAGAAAAGTTCTGTTTAGTATTATATAGGAGCCCGCTTAGAAAGCACAGCTATACTAAAATAAAACTACATTCTTCATGAGATCGTCTGTTCTCCAGGCAGGAAATTCTGATACAGGAGATCTTATTTTGATTTCTTTAGGTATTTGCAAGTTCTGATTTTTATCTTGGAGATCATAATAATGTTCAGCAAAAAAACTTACCTATTTGCTTTACACTCTGGTTTGTAAAGTACACTAAATTCTACAGGAGTCCCTCAGGACCTATTAGGAATGAGAAGCATTTTGTTATTCCAGATGGTCATGTAATGCTTGTTCTTTACTGATGATTGATGATCTATAGATTTAATCACAAAAAGAGATGCTCATAAGTTCATGATTTTTTTGGCTAAACCCTAATGATTCTTTCCTATACAGGAAAATCTAGCTGCCACACAGGGGTACAAGCTCCTTGCCCTCACTGTGGGTTTCTGTGTGGGGACACACATCTTAAGGAACATCAGACAGAGGTTCCCAGACCAAGAGCAGTCGCTGAGATGGTGCTTGAGCCTGTGGGGTGCACCACAGGTGCACTGTTGTGTCCTCTCTTACCCTGTGAATGGGACTGTGCGCACTCTGTTTGCCCTCTGTACTCCAGAGAAACATTCAGCTGCCTTCTTTACGCTTTGGGATTTTCCCTAAATTCCATTTTCCTTTTTATTCCCTTTTCTTTTTCTCTACTTTCTCCCTATCTCCTAGGTCCTGCTTTGATATGACATTTCCCTGCAGTCACCTAAGCTCTTTGCCCTCTGAGTGTTGAGCAAATGAATATAAATGGCAGGCTGGCCCTCATGCAGGTTCCCTTTGCTGTGAAAGAAGAAATATGGGAAAATAACTCTGCAGATGTTCTCACTACAACCACAAGACATTGGTACATACTCTTTAAGATCACTGTCTAGCCTGGCTGAATCTGTCACCTTTTCTTATATATACACACATCTTATTAGAGGCATTTGTCTATAGAAAGTCGACCAGACCCCTGTCCAACAGCTGGCACTTTGTAACAGCAGTCCCTAAAGGCCTCGAGCCTGGTAAATAATTTTTAAATATTTCCATGAAGGACTGTCAGTTTGTTTGAACCATTCAGCTGATTCAGCACTGGAACCATGGAAAGGCTGATTAATGGTTTGCTTATTTTACAGACTAACAGCCCACAAGCCAATTGCCCACTAATATTTCCCTGATGAGCACAGGCTTATTTCTCTGTTGCAGTAGGTTGCTGAGAAACTAAACTCCTACATTCCCAGACTGCTCGTGATTTTGGTAACAACTACGTGAAATGGAGTGCCTATTACCATATTTAAACTTAGCATGTAGCCCTTTTTATTTACCATAGGACATAAAGTTGACTGAAAAATTCCCCAGAATTTAATTTCAGCATTGAAAAATTTTGAAATAGAATTAATGGTGAAAAAATTAAAAAGAGATTATTTCATTTAAGGACGAAAGAAACAGAATTAAAAGACAGGAAAAAAAGGAAAAACCAATACATTGGCTGATTGACACAGGCTGCTATTACAGTTTGTAAAACAAAATATTGCTTTCCCAAATAAATAATTTTCTTCACTTTTTTTAAAATTCACTAGTATTAAAATGATTTGTTTCTGCTTTCCAGATATTTAAGATCTTTCACTGTACAAGTGCGGACTAGTCTGTACTACAGAAGGCGGTTTTGAAGTTCATTCTAAGGAATGACATAAAAATGTAGCAAAAACCTAGAGGTTGTCCCTTTTCATCTCTAACAGAGATGAAAATGAAAATTTTACTTATATACTAGTCCAGTGTTTTCAGGGTTTGAAGAAAAACCCTTTACTTTCTCTTAAGAAAGGCAAAGAGAAACACAATACTGCTATTTCAAACCCAAATGGAAAAGACAGAAAGAGGGAGTGGGTCTCATTATTTACATTTCTGTTCTTTTTTCAGGTTCCCTTGTGTTTAAAGAACTTCAAATTTCTTAGAAGATAATGGCAATATCAAAATTCCATTTTAAATGCATTCATTGCTCAAAAGGGCTGGGAGAGTGTGAGTTTGGGCGGGTTGTTAGGTTTGTTTTTTAAGCATGAGCCATTTAGGCTGTATATCAAGTGTGTGCTTCCTGAAACTGTCATTTCAAAGGACAGAGATGAAAAAAGAGCTGCAAATCTCTCTGAAAGCCTACAGGCTACATGTTTGTCATATTTAAACTTTTATTCAGATTATCCAAAAAAACACTGGTGGAATCCCTGGGTCACTCTCCCCGCCATTTTTTTCCCCCTCTTCCTCCCTTTTTGTTAAGGCTGATGAATTCAAGTCCATACATTTCACATAAGCACAGCTCAACCAGGTATTGACTGACATCAGTTCTTTCCATAAACTCGAGGGAACCGAAGTATTCAACACTTTGCAGAAGTGGTTCATTGCTATTGCAGGGCCAGGATGAGTCCCACACTGAATTCTAAGGAAATCTCAATTCACTCAGGCCTGTTGATTACTCCAGCTGTGGAAGAATCATGAAATGGCATGTGCCTTTCAGAGAAATCTTTCAGTCATGCCCAAAACTGGCACAAAGGAGTGAGCTGAAAACTGCAGACAGTCAGACTACCTGTTTTTTTCCTAGGAGAAAAATTTCAGAATCATAGAATTGTTTAGGTTGGAAAATAACTTAAAGACCATTGAGTCCAGCCACCAACAGAGCACAGACATGTCCACTACAAAACTATATCCCTAAAAGCCACATTTAAACATCTTTTAAATTTCTCCAGCAATGATGACTCAACCGTTTCACTGGACAGACTTTTCCAGTGTTTGACAGTCCTTTTGGTGAAGGATTTTCCTAATAGCCAATATAAGTCTCCTTGGTGCAACTTAGAATTATAGAATCGTGGAGTTATCCAGGTTGGATGGGACCTTGAAGATCATATCATTCTAGCCCCTCTGCCATGGACAGGAATATCATTCAGGGCCCCATCCAACCTGTCTTTGAGCACTTCCAGGGAAGGGCATTCACAGCATATTTGGGCAAGCTGTTCCAGTGCTTCACCCTCTGAGTAAAAATTTCTTCCATTTTTCTAACCTAAATTTCCTCTCTTTCAGTTTAAAACTATTGCCCTTTGTCCTGTTACTATCTACCCACACAAAAATTCCCTCTCCCTCCTTTTTATAAGTCTCCTTAAGGTACTGGAAGGTCACAGTGCGGTCTTCCTGATGCCTTCTCCAGGCTGAACAACCATAGCTCTCCCAGCATGTCTTCATAAGAGAGTTGTTCCATCCCACTAATCATCTTCATGCCCTCCTCTGGACCCACTGTAGCAGATCCATGTTCTTGTTGTGCTAAGAACCCTAGGGCTGGAGGCAGCACAGATGGGGTTTCACAAGGACATAGTAGAGGGGCAGAATCGCCTCACTTGCTCTGCTGGCATGCTGCTTTGGATGCAACCCAGGATACGACTGGCCTACTGGTTTCAGAGTTCACACGGTCTACTCATGTGCAGCTTTTCAGTGATAAGAACCCCCAAGTTCTCTCCAGCAGGGATGTTCTCTATGAGATCTTCCAGTCTGTGCTCATGCCCAAGATTGCTCCAACGTAGGTGCAGTCCTTGACTTGGAGTTGGACTTGTTAAACTAAATGTGGTTCTTGTGGGCCCACTTCTCAAACTTGTCCAGGTCCCACTGGATGGTACCCTCTCCTTTTGTTATGTTAACTTCATCAGTCAGCTTTGTGTTGTCTCCAAACTTGCTGAGGGTGCACTCGATCCCACTGTCTGTCATTGAAAAAGGTATTGAAGAGTACCAGTCCCAAGACAGAGCTCTGAGTTCTGTGAACAAAGAGCCATTGACCACAGGTCTTTGGCTGCATCTGTCCAACCAATTCCTTATTCACTGAATAGTCCATCCACTAAATCCATGTCATGTGGGACCATATAAAAAGTCTTGCAGAAATCTAGATAGATGACATCTGTTGGTCTTCTCCTGTCACTGTTGCCATCACTCCATCCTAGGACACCAGCCTGGTCAAGCATGATTTGCACTTAGTAAAGGTATGCTGGCTGCCTCGAGTCACCTCCTTGTCTTTTTGTGCCATAGCACAGTTTCCAGGTGGATCTGCTCCATGACCTTCCCAGACAGAGAGGTTAGGCTCCCTGGTCTGTGGTTCCTCAGAACTTCCTTTCTCCTCTTTTTAAAAATGGGAGTAGTGTTTCCTTTTTTCCAGCCACCACTTTGCCTTGGCTTTTCGAATATGATGAGATTGGCTTGACAACAGCGTCAATCAGTTTCCTCAGGATCCTGGAACGTATCTCATCAGGTCCCATAGACTTAGGGCTATTCAGCTTCATCCAGTGGTCCTGAACCTGCTCTTCATTTTCAGTGGGAGGGTATTCACTGCTCCTACACCCACCCAAAGGATCAGGGACTTGAGAGACATAGGAAGCCTGACTGTCAATGAATACTGAGGGAAACAATTGAGTAGCTCAGTCTTCTCCCTATCAGTTGCCACTTCCTTGAAGTCATTTCTTGCTGTCCTACCCCTTGCTACCTGGGGGAAGAGACCCACTTCCACCTCCCTACAACATCCTTTTGGATGGCTGTAGAGAGTGATAAGGGAACTGATATGCTGAAATCTGGAAGTGATAGGAGTGTGACATGAAAAGTCTCTGTGCAGCACCACTTGACAGCTATAGCACAGATAACCAAGGAATTACGTGGGCTAATTACAACTGAATCACTAACCGTAAAATGACACACCATCAAAATCAAAGAGTGCCAAGTGGATTGATTTCCAAAAGTCATGAATTTCTAGGAATTCAGCTTCTGAAAAGTGTCAGAAAAACAGAAACTGGGGAAAACGGGGACATTCCAACCGTTAAATCTTCTGGAATTGTTAGCCATCTGTTCCCAGAGAAATGGATGAGTCACTTATCAGTTGTCATCTGTTCTACAACCCCATCACTACCACAGCCCTCAAGAAATGAGCAAGTTAGTAATAAATCCTGTATTTTAAACAGGAAATGATTCTTCAGCTGGGGATGTCTAAAAAAGAAACAAGCTGCTGTCTCCCAAATGGCACGTAGTGACATGACTGTGCTCCTCAGTCAACCCTAGAGAAGTTTAATGGCTTGACTCTGCTGATTTACTGTCATTATGAGATCTATTGGGGCACGGGCAGGTTGTGAAGTCAATGTTATACAAGGGAGATGGAGATGAGACTGCTTATGTTTGGACTCTGGGGTGTGAAGGGAAGTATCAGGGACACTGACCTTGTTGCTTCAGAGATATTTTTGCCTTGCTACAGTTCCTGGCTGCAGCCTGCAGCCTCTCTGCTTCTCATCCACCGAGGGACAGTAGACCAGCCATGTAAGGCAAAGGCTGTGGCTATGCTTGGGTCAACAGAAAGCAAAGCAACTTATGAAAAACTCCTTCCTCTGCCTTGTCTTCCCTTCCAAAAACTTTGTGCTTTCCTGACATACAGATTACAGGAAAACAGAAAAGATGTATGGACACTGTCAATGGGATAAACAGATTCTAACAACAACAAGGCAGGGGAGAGAGATAGTAATTTGATTATATGATGAATAATAGTTCTGCAAATGGTAGGGCTCTGCTATCAATTAAAAAGGTCAGAGCTGGAGTGAAGCAGGGCAATTTCCTTGCCTGTAAACAGAGATGGCTAAAATAACCTTGAAGCTAATCTCTCTCATGCACAAACCCCGTGTGAAACAGTAAGCATTTTGAGGTAGATTGAGCATCATCGTGGTAAGTCTGCAGAGATCGATCTTTCCTCTGCTTGTGTTAAGTTCCCTCAGGGGATCAAAATCATCAGTCGTTCAGCAGTTTTATGGAATAGGAGTCACATTCTGCTGATCTTGCTTAGGGGTGATCCTCTATTAAGGACTTTTCACTCATCCTAGCACTTAGATGTCATTGTTATGTCATATCAATGTGGAGCCTTCTGAGTCTTTTCCTGGGTGGTAGCTTACAAGTAAAGTCCTTAGAGTATGCTTGTGTCTTCCTATAGTTTGATGCTGTTGAGTAAATTTATAATGCAGATGATAAAATACTAGCAATAGCTATTAGCTATTAGCTAAAATACTTGGTGAGATGAGTCTAATTTTTTTTAAAAAAAGCATAATGCTCTCATTCAAAAAAACCCAAAATCCAACAACCAAAATAACCAACCTAAGATCTGTTTTTGGAACTGACAAAATACTTGTTTTGAAATGAGTCTTTCACCGGTTAGAACGGTTTTAGAAAAAATTACATAACAGCCACGCACATCTAAATTTTAAGTAAGAGACAGATTTTTTGACAATGAAGCTGATTAATAATGAGAACAAAACACCATGCAATGTGATGGATTCTTAATTTCTGAAAATTCACAGTCAAAAGTGAATTCAAAATGCAAGTTTTAGTTGAATACAAGCTGAATGAAAAAATGGATGAAACATCACAGTTTGTGATAAAAAGAAAAGGAGCCCAGTGGTTCCTGGTGGCCTGGGGATCTGTGATGAAACACAATATTGAAAGATGTTAGTTTTATTAAAACATCCTTAAACTACCAAGACTGTTTCAGCTACATTTTCTGTCAGTAGTACGTGACTGACTCGGCATCCTCTGCAATCTTCAGCACTTTATAATGGATATTCTCCCCCAAAACTTGCCAGCAACAATATTTCTTTTTTTTTTCTTTTACTCCTTTTACTTCTCCTTTTTCTCTACTATCTTACTGCATTTAAACGTGCTGTTAGACTGCTGTTAATTTTATTGCTCTTTTCCCATTTGTCTAGGTGTAAGGTTCTCAGCGCCAACGTTTTTGCTCAAGTTTTTCCTTCTTTTTAAATTGGTATTTTTATAAGTTTGGGCATGTTACTGCTAATCTTTCTTTTCTGACAGCAATACTTTGCCAGTGACAGTAAAATTTTCTGGTTCAGTTCAGGAATCTTCAGTCTGAACCCACTTATTCAGTCCATTGAACTTGCATAACCACCCCCCACCCCCCCCGACAATTCCCTGGGTCTAAAGCACATGTGTAGAGAGCAGATCTGAGTCCTGAAAGAAGAAACAATTCAACGGGTATTCATTTTCATTCATTTTTCAATACTGTCTCTTTGTCTCAGTCTGAAAAAAAAACAAACCCCTTTATAAAATCCTGAGTAAACTCTGGCTGGTTGCTCCTCAGAATGCTTTTATCTTGGTTTGTGGGAAAATAATCTGTGGTTTTGTGTTTGCGTAGAAACTTTTTGATAAGTGTTCTCAAGCTAGGAATTTTAAACACACAAACACACACAGAGCTTTCTGCTTCATCACTTTACTCTGACAGTTCTGGAACAACCAGACTGTAGGTGATCAAATCTTGTGACAGAACATTTCATGGAGACAGGTGAGACAGATTAGAGACAACTGTTACAGTTCTGTAGAACTGCACAGGCAGCTGCATCTCTCTGACATTTCCTCTGCCTTTAATTTTAACATCACTTCTCCCAAGCAATTTGGAATTGCTTCAGTTTATGTTGATGGCAGCTGAGCTATGCAAAATTTTTATTCTCAAATACAGCTTCATTACCTGCATTTGGATTTCATTAGAAGCATGACCTGGAGCCATTGTTTGTGCATTTTCCTAATTGCATAAATCATTCAAATGAGCTTCTACAATATACCTTTCCCAATAGCACCATGAGAACCTCACAGTTTCTCATGAAGTCAGTTGAGACAAAACACAACAGCTTTTGAGGAAAGCTAAGGAAGGAGAAAAGAGATACAAGTACACGAACTAATGAAGGGCTTAATGAAGACATAGCACATTCTCATCATGTTTTCTTGTAATATCAAATTGGGCAGGGTAGTTACTTCATAAACATCATTGAACAAACTGAAAAATCATAAAAAAGGGTTTAACTCTCACAAGAGAAGTTAAATCCATGGACTTCACTTTAAAAAGCTGTACTGAAACAAAGAGCTTAGCAGGATACAAAGCTTGAACTAGACAGTCATAACATGTTAGGAAAAACTAACCACAGTTTTTAAAGAGACAGAAGCTCTCTTGTTTGAAGGGATAACCCACCAGAGCACCTGAAACTATAGAGTACCTTAACATGGTGGCAACTTACATATTAAGAGTAATGTTCTTGTTTGTAATTTTAATTTCCAAGCTTGAAGTGAAGTTCAAAAGTTAGTGAAAAATCTGTGTGTCCCTTGATACATATGGTCAGCTGCCAGCTGCTGCCTTGAAGCCCTCTTCCACAACCTGTTCTTGTGGGAGAAGAAATAACAGCTACTCTTCTTCAAGAAACAGGATTGCTACTGCTGGCCAGGGTGGCATCAGTTATGTTGAGGTCTAGATATTCATTTGGACAGCTAAATTCCTTGCAACTGAATGAAATGGATACCCACAAGCTGGTTAGCAGCAATTCATCAAAAGCCCAAATCTATTGAAGGTAAGAGAGACATGAAGGAAGAATATATTTTTTCCAAGGAGGACACAACCTGATCTTACAACCATCAGTCTAAGACTTGCATTTCAAATATATGGGGTCTCAGCCTTTTTCAACACAGACAATTTCTCTGCAATCAAATTTTTCCTCTCTGGCCTTACTTCAGCAACTGTCTGTAGAGAGGCTGATACTGGAAGGCAGGGGCTGGGGATGTCAGATTTCCCTATCTTTGCAGGGTATCCACCTGATGTTCTTATACTTGTGGAAGTAGAAATTACTTTGAATAAGGCTGGTCTTGCACTCCCTGCTATTTTCTGTGTTAAACAGCTTGGCTGAGAGCAGCTGTTGAGTAGAAGAACTGACAGTGGCTTGACCCACCCAGCTGCCGCTGACCACCTGCAAATTCAGTGCAGAAGGAAGGCTGAGTAACACTTGTAGAGCCACAAACACAGAAGTGAAAGCACAAGTACGTTTGTCAGAAGTCTTCAGGGACTGCTAGATGTGAATGGATTTCCCTTCTGTCATGCAAATGAATGTGGAACAATGTATGGATATTTTCAGACTGTGCTTCCCAGAAATCAGTTTGTAAGTGTTGACTGGTGTGGGATAACTAGAACAACTAGTCACTTTGCACTTAGCAAACACCCACTAGCATAACTTTCAGTAAATGTCTATAAAATATTATTATGGATGCAAGTTAATATAGAAATGGCAGAGCAGCTGTGTTTCATTTAGTATTCACACAGTCATTAATTATCAGAGACCGGTTTTCCTCACCACTAGTTCTATGACTGAAATGTGGCTATCTTTTAAGCAGGTGTCTTTAGAAGGCATCATATATGTATAAAGGAGAAGAGGCAGATCCCCTTAGAGATGAAATGTAATATTCCTTATGGGAAAACTAAAGGTCATCAAGTAGGAATTTTAATTGCCATAACTATAAACTCCAGATTCCAGATAGATGTAACTTTCTACTGAATTATTTTGAAATGTAATGTAAGAGACAATTAAAGAAAAACCTGCTAGATACACTCATAAATATTTTGTGTAGGGGATTTTCTCTATTTTCTTCTTAGTCATACCATAGACTCATAGAATCATAGAATCATAGAATCATAGAATCATAGAATCATAGAATCATAGAATCATAGAATCATAGAATCATAGAATGGCCTGGATTGGAAGGGACCTGAAGGTTCATCTGTTTCCAACCCCCTGCCTATGGGTAGGAACCCCTCCCACTAGACCAGGCTGCCCAGAGCCCCATCCAGTCTGGCTCTGAAACTTCCAGTGAAGTGGTACCCACCACTCCTCTGGGCAACAACCACCAAGTAATTTAATCATCTAGTCATCTTGCATCTCATCCTCTTGGAAAACATCTTTAAGTTTGGATAGCTACTCTTCCTCTAGTCTTCTAAATTTAGCTCTGTCCATTTTGTTGTATGGTCACGGAGGATATCAATAACACTAGGACTTGCATGGAAATGTCAACCTCCTTTAGGAATTCAAACAGAAAAATGACATCACCTATTCTCAATTAATCACTGTTGAAGAGCTGGAACACATTTTCCAGCAAGGACATCTTTGTCACGGGCAGTCTAAACTTTCTGTAAATTGAAGAATGGATCACCTCAGATAGAGGAAGATAGTATTTTATTCTTGTTCTCCAGTCTAGTTAGCTGAATTAAACACTGTGGGATTTGCTGGTCTGGAGTAACTTCCAACTTTTCAGTGCCTGGGAAATCTGCAGAGAAAAGAAGAGAGACATTATCCTGAATAAAAATTCACCTTGTACAGATCAAAAGACTACAAAGTGAAGTTGACAGGTAGTCTTGATTAAGTTACAGATATGATTTTCTAATTTGGAAAACAAATGCAAAGGCATAAAAAGTTAGCTTTTATCCTGCCTAACAAGCTATAAAGAATCTGGTATTGTGCAAAGCTATTTTTGATTGCAGAATGTCTATGCAATATACTAGAATGTGTAATTTTAAAAGTAGCCACAACTTAAACAGAAAACATGCTTACAGAGGTAAGGCTTTATATGGTTAGGGAGTCCTTTTTTTTTAAAATCATCACGATGGGTGAAACTGTCTATCAGATACAGATATCAGATCAGTGACACCACTCTATCAAGTGTAATAGTTGGTCTTATAAAAACCTATCTCCTCCCAGAGATTTTGTTGCTCTCAGACAATCAAACTTTTGCTGTTGCAACAAGGTAGCAAGAAAATGTTATCCACAGAGGAAATACCCAAAAGGCAATTTGAGCATAAACCTGAAAAGGCTTTTACTGTATCCTAGCACAGACTGCATTCGAAAGAAATGCTCATCTGCTTGATCCAGAAAACAGCTTGTCCATCTAACACATATTTTTCCATAGTGTCCATTAACTGAATTTTAGTATGTGGATTATGGCCATGTTAATCACACTCAAGGGTCCAACAGTTGTCAGGTATTAGCCCAAAGTGGACGATTTTTCAGTTGTGCTCTCACGGAAGCCAGAAAAGAAATTTGTGGTTACAAGTGCTGACCAAAAGATTCCAAAAGACAGGAAAAGATCCTTGACATTCACTGTTTCCGTTTCAGAGGTGAACCTTTGTGCCTGGCCCCAAATGGAGATCTGACAGCAGAATTAGTAATTAGTCTTTTCTGGGGACGAAATCTGGAGGAGTTGGGTATCTCTTAAGGTAAATATGCCCCAATGCTCCTGGGGATCCTGAGGTCTTCTCTTGATGCACAGAGGCAGCAGTATGCTTGAGGCTGCTCACACTGGCATTTTATCTGCCCTGCAGCCCATTCACCACCCTGTGTGTGAAGTGGTCAGATTTCAATCTCCAGATTTAAATAAGAAGGACATGGAAAGATTTGCCATACTTTCTAGAACAGCTCCTCATTAACAAAACAATGCTTTCCAAGCCAAAGTCATCTGCATCCATGGTCCATTCTACTTAGGTTTTGTAAGATTACAGTCTCCTGAGCTAGTCTGTCCCCCCTTGTTGTTGCAAAGTTCTCTCATTTCAAGAGACAACGTCCTCTAAAGTGCACCAGTCTTCCATGCTTCATCTTTTTTGAGGGAAAGTAAGCTTTAAAACTCATGGTAGTTAAAGTTGTTTCTGTTGAATACTGTCAGACTACTGAAATGTCCTCTGAAGAAAATGAGTGGACTCATATTTTATATTCCCAAACCATTACATCACTGCAAATTAAAAAAATTCCTGTGATCCTCAACTGTTATTCCTGCAGTAGTTCTCAGACTGCCAGTAAGCACACTCCTCTGTGCATGTGTTTAAGCTAAATATTGATTTTGACATGAACTCTACCTTGAAGGAATGGACAGTTTATAATGCAGCAGTGTTATATATAGTATATATTTAAGACATTTTGGAAAAACTGATATTCTCTTGCTTAAACATGACCACCAGCAGTCTTAACACCATTAAGAGAGAAACTCTCAGTATTCAAATAAATCATAAATATATGATGTATTTGATATACCTGTAAGTGGCCTGCAAATACTGAGCAGCAGAATACTTAATTTGATGAGACTGGGCTCAAATTTTCCTGACCAGTAGCAGTTCCTTTAGGAGCTCTCTCACTTGCACAGGCTTTACCTTTGATGTATTTTGAAGCCTGGCTTTCTGTTCTCCTTCCAAGTTCTCTGTTTCCCTCAGGCTGTAGAAGGTGCAGCATGCTAGTCTTCACCCACCTCTTCTGCTTCTGTGGAAACTTGAAGGCTTTGCTGCTGGCACTATGCTACAGAAAAAGTCGTGCAGGATATTTGACTTTTTCGTTCTACCTTCCAGAGACTCTGAGAGTTTGCAGAAGGCACTTACTTGTTCACACTGGTAATAAATAAGATGCATTTAGACACAGAGGAGTAGAACATCAGGGCCCACAGAAGGAATATCACAGGAGAGAGGAGGCATTGGTGGGAACATGCAGCTGGAGCCAGAGGGAAGACTGAATCCTGCGGTGATGATCACAGCAAGTTCGGTGGGGTCTGCTCCAAACTCCTCACTTGCATGTCTCAGGAGGCATCTAAACCACAGCAAAGCAGGAAGCTACATGCAGCACGGGTAACAGAGAAAGAGGAAATACTTAAAAACATTTTAAAGCGCAGTTAAACAAATTAATGGAAATAATATTCTGAAGTAAAATTTATGCATGTCGAAATATTTCCATGACAGATTAGTTCAGTTTGTAGACCAAAGACCGAGGTTTTCAGCTTCAAGTTGTATTGGGGCTTGACAATAAACCTACATCCTTTTTCCAGTTTATATCCTTGTCAGAAACAACATGAGCTCAGTGATCTGAAAGGATGGCACATGTTGGTCGCAGCTCATGAGATGGAACCAGAGACATATCTTGGCTGATCTAGCTGCAGATAGCAATTTTTGTTAGAAAATTTTACAGATGAGATATGAGAAAGTGTGACTAGGAGAAGACAGGAGGAGGAGCAAACAGAACTTTTACTCTTCTGCTTCTGCAGATGATAACTGACAGGCCAGTAAGGTACCACAGCTTCATGGCTCTGGGGAGTATTTAGTTAGTGGAAAAAATGGAAGAATTGGGTTCACTGATACAATATTCTGGACAGAACAGCAACAATGTTGCATACACCTCAGTTGTATAAGATTTTTACTTTTATTTATTATATCCCCCTGTCCTTTTGCATTTGCACTTGGGTACTTATGCATGCTGAAAAACAGCTGCAAAATCAAGGCCTTACCTTTGCTGTGGAGTTAGAATTAATTTGTCTCTACTCCTGTGGATTTACAGCATACTGCAATGGGGCTACACTTTGAAATTCAGTAGAAAAGTACTGATTCTCTTCTACTTCCTGAGTATAGGATTCCTTTTTGATATTTCATGGGAAAGAAAGTTTTAACAGTGAGAATATTCATTCACTCAAACAATCTTGCCCAGAGATGTGGGGCAGTCTCCATCACTGGAGGTTTTCAAGATGTGGCTGGATAAGATAAATCTGGATAATCTCTTTCAGTCTTCATTTCCCATAAAATGTTGGACCAGGCAATCTTCTGAGGTGACCCTTTCGGCCTGGGCTGTCCTATGGTTTTCTGTGGTTCACTGATTTCTTTTTGCCCAGGTACAGAGACCTGTGACCAGCTCAGGCCCCTGAGAAACTGTGTCTGTTTCAAGTACTACTTTTTAAAAGGACAGGACACTTCGTTACAATTTTTAATTTTGTTTTTTGTTTATTTGATTCTTTGCACTGTTCTAAGCATTCTATGCTACATGCTGAGGAGAAAACAAAATAATGAGCCTTTTCCCACATTATTAAAAGGGATTTGTTCTAAGTCATAGGCCATTTTGTAATATGCACTTGAGCTGAAGACCATTGCCGTTGACTTACTTTTCTAGCATAGTTTATGAGAAGTACTGACCATTCCCACTTCACCTCACATAGAGCCACAGTACTCCTTTCAGCATGCCTGGGAGGTTTTGTGGATGCAGCCTTTGTGAGGCCATGTCTGCAAAACATCATCTGCACATCATTTCCCCCTCAGAGCAGGAAATTCAATACTGCAAAAAACACTGTTCATTTTTCTGGTGAAGGAAATGGGAACTAGAAAAAGAATAATATGACACGTTAAAAAAAAAGTAATTGAACTCAGACATTTTTTGAACCTTTGCCATCTGCAAATTGGGAGAAGCAATGCAGGCCTCTGGAAAGCTTGAGAGGAGCTATTGTATGGGAAGAGATCTCACACTGCTAAATAGGAAACACAAAGAAACAGAAATCAGTCTGTCTCCAGTTTAGGTCCTGGTTCTTGTGGCAGTCACCTCTTTGACTAGTGACCTGGTGGCATCTTTCGCAAAAGGTACATAGAGCCAGCCCTGCAAAACCGCTCCTGGGATGCCTGTTTCCTCACTGGGTACCCATTAAGAAAGGTGTGTCAAGGCTTCACTCCCTGTGCTCTTCAGCAGTTCAACAATATCTGCTAGCAACTGTTGTATTCTCAGAGGCTCCTTCAAGCACCAGCGCATCTAAAGCCCATTTATTCTGTTCATTAAATGCTGAGAAAGCTTCTGTAATGGTTGAAATCCTGTCACTAAAAGGAGAAGCAGCAGCAGGACTGTTTGTTGACCACACACCCGTAATGGGTTTTCAGTCCTTTGTTTATCGCATTATGGAAGTCTTACTGGGTCCTCACATGAGTAACCTTGTTCTGTTGTTTTGCTGCTTTGTTTGCTGTTGAGTATAATTTAGTTTGTCTTTTGGCAAGTTGATTCAGCCATTACCTATGCTATACTTGACCTAAATAAATTTACCTTTTCGTCATAAAAAACCTAAATAAATTTTAAAAACCCTTGAGATCCTAATGTATTGTTAAAGACTGGCCAAATGACAAAAACTCCTGCAGCCATCTTTTCTGGAATGGGTTCTGTTTTCACTGATTCCAGTATAGATAGATAGATCTATTTAATATAAAACATAGTGCTGTATTGTTTTTGCTGAAATTACTTTACTTCAGATCATTTGCTTCAATCAAATTTTGCATATAGGTTAAACAAAGAGATCTCTTGTCTCCTCTCCTATGTGCTCATTTACTCTGATCTTTTCTTAGTATATTTAATGCAAAGGTCTGCCCTAAAATGACTGGGGCATTTTCATCTAGACACAAAGCAAAGTTTTATGTTATTGAAGAAGACAACTTCATCAGCAACATCAAGATTAACCATATTACAGTTGCTTTTTCACCAGACAAAAATAAAAAAAAAAGTGAAATTCAGCTTTCAAGGTTTGATCACCCAGTCACCATCAAAGTCTTTACAGCACTGTTTCAAGGATCCCTTGGAAGCAAACCTCGCAACACCTTTCCAAGCTCCTTTGGCTGGGGGGGACAGGAGGCTGGTGAGCCAGGGAGGCACTCCTGCTGCCACAGGCCACAGCTGATAAGAGGCAGGGTCTCCAGAGCAGCCACCTGCATGGCATGTCCAGGAGCACTTTAAGGAGTCTCACAATCACTTTGCCACATTTAACCAATGCTGTAATCCTTACTGGAGCATTCTTCATGTTCAGAAAATCTTCCCCTTTCTTCTCGGAAAGTCTCCATCTGTTGTTTCCAGGTTTAACACTATAACAAAGCACAGTTCTGCTTCAGTGTGCATCTGGAGGCACGCAGCTCACATCCAAAGTATGCATTTGCCTCTGTCTCTTTTACTCACACGTACGTATATATGTATATACATGTATATATACTTACTTACATATGTATGCAGATGCATACACTTCTGGATATATCACTTCAGATATCCACCCCACTTCCCCTACCCTGGAATGGACCTGAACCATCTTTTGTGAATCCCTGCATTCATTCAGCAGCTCCTCTTTCCCATTACCCAATTCAAAGCTGTGTTGGCATAGCGTGCAGAAAGTCTCAAGCTTCCGCAAACAAATGTCACCATTCAGAAAGCCCGGGCTGCATCCCTTTCTCCACTGTCACTGCTTCAGTTCTTGCTATTCCTGTCTGCATGCTGCCAAAGTCTGGTATTAAACATGCTGGATATTGGCCTAAAAAGGCTCTAGACCTTGTTTTGACATTTTGCTGTTATCATTCTTAAGCAGAAAGGTATTGTACCTTGAACAAAGAGTTAGATTTAACAGAGTGTGCAGCACATGCATTCCTAGCAGAGAGTGGCTGGATTTTGTTATGATAACACCCCGAACTAAAATTGACAAGTGCTCAGCTTCAGAACTGCCCGAGTCAGCTGCGCTTGCTGTTAATGCATTAGACATTTCCCAGAACACACAATGGGAAAAGCTTTCAGGAAAAAGATAAGTGTAGGAAAGATTAAAGACAGTTTCTATAGGCTGTGCTGGTGTTCAGGAATGACAGTGAGGGAGACAATAGACCAAAAGTCAGCAGTTGGATTTTACACATGCATGCCAATTCCCTTTACTTTTAAAGAATCAGAAGAGATGGAGGCAATTGGAACTGAAATATTGGCATGACACCTGGTTACAGCACATGGCCTTGTTTTCTTTGCTTATTCATTTGGAATAAGAATTGCAAAAAAAGCTTGCAAAGCTTTTCTTTGCTTTGCAATTCTTTTACTGATGAGCTGAATTACCCCTTGCTGGTTTCTGAACACAGGCTTTCTTTTGGCAAGGCAAAAATCAAGACCTGCAGCCATTGAATCAGGGACACAGCCTTTTCCATTTCCAGGAAAAAAAGGGTCTGTGTTTGTCTGTGCTATTGATTGCTGCACAGTTGTTGTTTGCATATAGAGTGGGGAGTTCTCCAGACTCCCCAGGTGCAATCCCATGATCCAGTTGCGTTGTTTCCTATTATAAGCAAATGCTTCCAAGTCCTACCACAGATTTCAAGGTGAAGGAATCCGTGTGAGTGTCTTTGACTGCACAGCAACACAGAGGGAACTCAGACACTTACCATGTTATACAGGGATGAAATGAAGAAATAGGCCTTCTTGTGTTGCAAAGAGAAACTTGAGATTTTCAAAAACAAGGTGGCATGCATAGTCTTGCTATGAGGAGGAAGTGAAAGAGCAGTTAAAGTGAAATCTCATGTATTTTCTACTTTCAACATTTATACTCCAATCTTAGACAAAAGCTATGGGAAAACTGAGTTCAAGAGTACATGTCATCAGCATAAGGTAAACACACAATGTATGGCTACCAGAATTATTCCAAAGCAAAAATTGCAAGCCCATAAAATTCAGATAATGACTTTTATATATACTCAACAGTTTTTATCATGTGGTTAAGATTAAGCCATGTTGGTCTCCTGAGCCCTAAATTAGATTAAACAATTTTAAAGGCAAATTCCTTCCAGCCCTTGCAATAGTACCTAAGGCATAATGGAAGCTGTTTCAAGAACCCAAATGTACCTGTTCATAATTTAATAGAAAAAAAACCAAAACAGAAATTATATTTAAATTTGAATTTCTCAGGTTTACTACACTTTGTTCACTTGGTAACTGTAATCTACAGTGCCTCAGAACAGGATTTCAAAGTTGTTATTATTTGCTCTTGTATCTATCCTTGTGAGGCTCTAGAATTGTCTGGACTAACTTTCACACCTTATGATACACATCCACACAATCTTTGTGAGTTATTGCTTTAAGGAAGTGTTATGTGTATGGTTATTGAATCCAGAGAGCACTCAGGAAAAAAGGAATGTTTATTTTCTCTTTAAAATATTTTTTAATCAATTTCCTTCATATGTTAAGAAGGTCTGTACAATCTTTAGTGTAACTAGCTTCATCAGACACCTCTCAGGGAAGATGCTCTTTTCACTCTTTACAGGCAAAAAGGAGCTGGCTTGGCCAAGATCTAAAATTAAATTTGTTGTAGAAAAGAGGACTGAACACGGCTCAAAAAGACCCAGACTTAATCACTAGCTTTACAGTAACTTTAATTTCATGGATTTATGGATTTTTTTGTGACTTAAAGGAAAAACAAATCTGCAGAATGTTCTGGTGCTCAGAGTAAGTGTTCTGGTGTTCATACATTAGCATGACACATTCTTAAGTAAAATAAAAGAGTAACTATTCATGTAACAATGTACAGTCAGCAACTGCACAACACAGACAAAAGAAGAAAAACAATTTTTTGACACGTGTAAAATAGTGTTTCTTCCTCTTTGAGGGCACAAAGAATGTGTCTTGAACATCAAATTTTTTGAGCCCCTCCTTTCATAGTGTTTTATAATTCTTTGTCTATAGACAACTCTGAAAACTCCCATGAGATTTGTGTTGTAAATATCAAGTCACTTGAGCTCATGCTGCTGAAGATACATTAGTGTTACATGCTCCAGACACCGGCACTGGGAAAATACTAAGAATGATAGATTTGGAAGGCAGGAAAAAACACCACCTACTTTCTCCAGAGTCCAGCCCAGTCAGGGCATAACTTTAAACTCAAATCAGCTCAGGAATGTTTTAAACTTTTTTTATTGCCCAATATTTTACATGAGAGTAAGGGACATGTCCTTCTACACCTCATAAATTTGACATACTGTAGTTTGAAATCTCATTAGCCTTCAGATGCAGCTTGCAAAACTTAAAGATCTTATGGACATGTTTTGATACTGTTACTCTCTACCAGTGTTATTTTTGCAAGCATATGTTTTGTATTTGTCCTTTCCATGAACTCTCAATTTTGTTTAGTAACAATATTAAACTATTTTACTATAAATTTAGGGTTTTAACTACTTTGGGGCTCTTGAAATGACTGGTGCATGGTCAGAGAACTTGTATACATAATTTTGTCCTCTGGAAGTACATTAAATACCCATAAATTTTAGTGAAGTGTCTTGTGGAAGAATGCCTGCTATTCTTCAGCAAAATCTTAATCAACCTCTTTATATGTTGGTAGCATGTGGCATTTTAAAAGCCATGTAAATTTAAAGCTGTGGCATAACTTGTAAACACAATTTAAACATCTTTTCCTTAGTCCAACAGATGTGTGTACACTGCCCAAAAGATGATTCTGTAATTACCTACTAGCACTGCTTCATTAATACAAACTATCAACCTATCTGGTAAGTTTGATGTTTTACTCTCTCTGCTCTGCAAAAGTGAACTCCAGTCCCTCTAGGTTTAAATGGGGCCTAAAGGAAGAAAGTTATTTTTGCATATACAGGATCTAATTTTGAGATTCATACGCCCATGTCATGATCATTGGTTTGTGTTTCATTGGTAGGCGTATAATGTATTGGTTTTTATCACACATTTTTAAGTAAAATGTAAATTTTATCTTCCTACTATTGGTCAGTGTAGCTGCCTTGACCATTTAAGGGCCAGGTAAACTGGAGAGAATCTCTGCTGTGATCTGTTTCTCATGGATACTGGATTGAGTTAATATGGAATGGTATGAATGAGAAATGTCAAGATGTTTTATAATAATAGTCTCCCTGTTAGAAAAAGCAAACCATTGATGATAAAAAATATCCATACTATCTATCTGTTTCAAATAAAAAAATCCATCTGAACTTTTCCCAGAGACAAACCTTAAAGGATACCAATTTGTATATGTTCACTGCAACAACCTTTGAATTTAGCAGTTATACAAGGAAAGCTGCTGTCCTCCTCCATGCCTGAAGCCTTTGATTTGAGCAGTTATGACTATGAAGGTGCTGACCTCCTCCTTCAAGTGCCTGAGTCTCTTGTGGACAGCAGTGTGCTGAGCAGTGGCGCTGAAGGAAGGCCTGTGCTCCCGCCAGGATTTTGAGGCTCAGAAAGACTTCCGCACTGATGGCTGTGCTCAAGTCTTGAGGCACAGTGCCTGTTCAAATCATGCCAAAAATCAAAGACTTATTTTTTAAAAAAGCTGGTGAATGCTATTTGATAAGACAGTACCAAAAATTTTCTATCAGCTTTTACTGTAGAAAATTTGGAACCGATGTATTTTCTCCTTTCTGCCAGGCAGAGGGAGTTTCTCCATAGATAAACCTTCTTCCAACTACTTCTGTTTCCTGAGTATATATTTGTCTAGTTCACTGGTCTTTCTCAAATGTTTCCAAAAAATAAGACCTTTTTTGGTGCTGTAGTCAAGGACTTCCCCAATGTGCACTGGGGGAGGCAGTATTAATTTCCTGAAAAAGTAGCTGTTTTTCAGAGCATTCTCTGTTCTGAAATTTTAATACAATACCTTTCTCCTAAATCCAACTTATTTCCATGGGAAGAATCATATATCGTGAAAAATGCAGAGCAAAGTCCAATCTGCATACCCCCTGGGGCTAAGACTTCACCATATGTTCTTTCCTTATGCTGCTGATCCCTCTGGTTCTCAGGGAGTAAATGCATTTCCAAAGACATCTGCAAGCATGTACCAAACACATTTGTGTAAATAGGGGAGGAGCTTCCAGAGTAAAGTGATTCCTATGGGAAACACAGATTTCTTCCTTTTTTAGATAAGAAGCTAGGTTGTAACTGAACAGCCGCTGGTCATACCACTGCCTTTCAGGTAAAAGGTTATCCCACGATATCCATTTTGTTTTATTTGTGGACATTATTACTCTAAGATTTTTGTCAAGGTGTATGGCAAAACCTCTTCTCCATGGATTAATTATCTCGGCCTCAGAGCCAGACAGAGCAGATGTCATTCACATGAATAATTGCACAGATTAAGATCTGGATTATTTCCCTTCTTTTCAGTGTTTACAGATTAAATGCCTCAATTAGACATTATCCCTTGCTACACTGCCATTTATTTCCACCATTTCTGAACATGTCACTTTTGGCAAGCCATGCTGGGTAAGAAGAAGCCAGCCAGATTCGGGTAATGTTTTCTGAAGGCAGTGTCTATTAGCAGTTTTTGTCTCTCTGTGGTGAGATGGGTCTGTGGAAATAATTAAGACTGACTGAGGATTCTCCAAGTGCTCTGCACTCACATCATCCTCCGCTATTAACCTTTTGCCCTGAAACCTCAGAAGAAAAGAGGGTAAAACCATCTGAGATTTACAGTTTAGGGAATCATACCTTTCTCTGTTCATGTCTGCTTTTAGCAAGATTCTCTGTTGTCATTTTCACCTTTGCAGCACAAGACTGGCTTTGCTGTGTGCAAGCACATATGGTGGCTCATTAACTAGCCATCCTACAGTTCCCTAAGTCTTCCTGTTTCCCCGTGATGTTTTCATTTTCCTGAACTCCTTCTCTGCTATGCCATTAATACAACCTTGACACAAAGCTTGCCAAGAAAATCCCATTGTCCCACTGCAGGCCTTTTATTTTGACTCATCAACCTGTTCAGTATGGCTTGGTTAAAAAACATATTGATGTGTGTTAACTGACAAAGCCAGACTGAATATTATCCAGGCTAAACACTTATTAGAAAAAATAAAAACTATATTTTCTTTTCTTCCTCAGATATAATTCTTTCTATTTTCAAGTCAGTGGATATAGAGCTGGCTGGATGGAAAGACACAAAACAAGGTATATAAAATCTGAAGTATCTCAGCATGAAACTCTGTCTATATGTGTGTGCATCCATCTTATATTTTTTCAAACAAAGCAAAGATCTCTTTACTGTATGCAACCAAATTGTGTGTATTTTTTAGGGAAAATAATCATGATTTCTACAGTCGCATGTTTTGTGGAGGTGAAGGTGAAGAGGCAGCTTTTGTAGTTTTTATTCTAAGCAGAGTCCAAGGGTAAGTGTTTACCTTCTACTCAGCCAGATATGCTTGGGCTTGTGGCTGACTGGGGTCTTCTCTTTTAGCTAGGCTGACTTTGCACAGAGCCACGTTGTACTTCTGTGTATGCAGAGTGAAGGCACTGCAAACTCACTCTTGGTGGCAATTTCACTGCAGGGGATGTTATCAAAGAGCCAGAACATTAGCTCTGCTTACATTTGAGAAATGCATTTCATATATGCCTGTATACATAGCATTCTTGACCCTCCGTCTTGGCTCCAAGCTTTCCAAAGTGGCCAAAATATATACATAACAGATGTTTCTTTGTTTCACACCAGCCACTGTAGACACAGCTGATACTCTTCAGTGGACATGTTTATTGAAACTTTCAGGCAAAATATCTCAATCACCTGGTAAGCATTTTAGTTTGAAATCTGCCTTTCTTCTGCTCACTATGAAGTTTGCCTATTGCCTCACTCATTCCCACAGGGGTTTTTTGTTTGTTTTTCCACTCCTGCCAACCTTGAACTGTGTTTTTCCTGGAGTTTTCATTTTTCCCTGGATTGTGAAGCCCAGACATTTAAACCACCCTTTTTTTTACTTTTTTTTCACCCAGCAAACTAACAAAAGCGGAAAATGGTGTCCACTTCTGAACGGATCTTTACCACAAATCTTAAGTGTTTGAAAGGGATGATTTCCAACAAAAGATCAAACAGCCTTTGGCATGCTGAAAAAGAAGGCTTTAGCCACAGGTATCTGTACCTTTTTCAGTTTCTTTCCTACCTGTTCTGTCAACTGATTTATTGACGCTGAAACCCTGTGGGACAAAAGCAGTGTCTACTACTCTAACCACTTTGACAGACAAACAGTTTGCAGCTCTTTATTCATGGAGTTTATATTGTTATGTTTAGAGAACCTTATTCTAAGCTCACACCTTAAAAATCAGGATTACTTTTCACTAAAGTAGCAGAGTGCATAGCCAAAAGACAGGCACAGGCAAGCTCAGTGTAAGATAGACATGCAGTGTGTTGCTATGAGTGCTTCCTCACTGCACCCAGCCAGATGGGTCATAGCATACACAAAGAGTCTTCCCAAATGTGAAATAACAAAGACGCTAATTCCTCTGATTTCTCCAGGGGAATTCTGGAGAAATCACCTCCTTTCAGGGGTAGAAATGGCCTTGCCAGTTTCTGAAACAGTTAGACTAACTGCTAAGTGTGCAAAATATTATTCAAAAAGGATAGAACTCCTTTAGCTATTTCTCTCCTTACTGAGCTCACTATAATTTTAATTCCACTGCAGGTGTCACAAAAATAAGGCATGAGTAAACTCACTAGAGAAATAGTGAGTACAAAGGCATAATTCAGGCAAATTTCCCTCTCCTCAAAGTCTGAGAGTATAAAATTTGGAGAAGTCACAAACTAAACCAGATACAATTAAACATACAACTGAAAAACATCTTTCATTTTTCTCTTTCAGACATCCTATCCCTATTTCATTAGAAAACACCTCTGTATCTTTCAAGATTTCACTTTAAGAATCATATTTTTTAAATCTATTTTTTAAAATTCTCTCAGTAAGAGTGGGTTTCAGATATTGCCCTTTTTCCTAGGAAAAATGGCTTTTCCAGCAGTCAAGAACCTGTTTCTACACAAGAGAAGCATTTTTTGCCTCCCACCATCTGTTGAAAATGCTTATTAAAAACATGTACTAGAGAGCCTGGGTTTGATTTCCATTTAGTGGTGCCTTAATGAATGTTTGGAGTTCTTTTGCCCTCAGGCTTTGTCAAGTGTGCACATAATAACACAAATAAGTGCATTTGGGCACCCTGTTGCAGTCCTGCACGGAACACAAACTGAAACATCCTCTGCTACTAAGCGCATGGTTTAAAGCTTCATCAATATGTTGAGACCAAAATGCAGCAGAACTTGTCATCATTCAGAGGGTGGGACTTGAAAACTGGAATTCGAGAGAGGAAGGCCAACATTTGAAAAAATGTTAAGGGTGGTGTGGGTGCTGTTGCAGTTTTCTGAAAAAAAGAACTTGTTATTCAGACATAGAGGTCTTTCTATGTTCATTCTTTGAATTTAAGCACCATATTTAAAAATCAATTCTTAAAATAGACCAGTGGTATGAATGTCTTTTTTCAGGCATGCTCTCCTTGCTTTGAGTGTGCAGAGCTCATGTGTACTGAGCTGTTCTTTCAGAGTATCTCACAGGAAAGGCACCCTGTCCCCAAAGGTTGTAGCTCTGGCCACCTCCAGCTGACTACCTATACCTGAGACATTTTATTCATGCCTTCTTTAATATAAACACCAAGTGTCCAACTACCCTCACTCACGTGAGTAGTCCCAAGATTTGGCCTCGGTTTCACCTTGTAAAGAATGATCGATTATCAAGGCCCTGTCAGAGCTTATATCCAAGCTACTGATATCTAGGAAAAATTCCTAAATTATACATTCAATGCACCATTGAAAAGGTGTGAGAACAAACTGATTCCCACCTCATTCTTAAAGTCTTCCCAAGGATACAGAGGGTGATTGGTGAGACCAAGGACAGATGAAGATGTAATTTGCCTTTCTCATTTTAGTTACTTAAGAGTTCAAGAGACACATTTCTCTTGATAAGAATTTACTTTGAGGGGTTTTTTTCTGCATATAAATACTTTTCTTTCAACACAGGCTGAGCTCCATATGTATTGTGTCTTAGTGGTTATATACCTAATAATAGGATTCTTTGGGAAGAAAGATTGTTTCAGCCTGCTATTTGATAGTCAGGCACCTTCCTGTTATGAAAGCAAGGCACTTTGCTGGCAGTTAAGGATTTAGCTGATGGTATTTCAACCTTGGATGAAATACCACACACTCTTTTCAAATAATACTCTCTCTAAAACTCTGCTTATACCCCTCAAGTACACAGTGGTAACTAAACAGATTCAGAGAAGGAACAGAAAAAAGAAAAAAGCAAATCCTGTTTTCATTATTACTTTTTTCATAATTTTACTCCTCTATAGATCATGAATTCTGTCAAACAAGCTGAATTTTTAAGGACAGAATTACATATATTCAATTTTTGTTTATGCAAAATATCATTGGTGAGCTGTCTAGAGCAGGTACTGATCCCGTATAGGAGGGCATGCAGGGTCAGAGCTGAGCTGTGTTCCTGGAAAGGAGACGGATTGGAATAAAATAATGATATGAAGCCACTCTTGATCCTTCTCACTCCCATCTGTCTTGGATATAAGGACAAACGTTTTAGCTCTGCAATCTTGAGCTGTCTGAACAACCAACAAGCCATTTAAAACAAATACTGAACATTGAATAACTCTCAGTTAATGTTTATCTTGCAGAGCTTGTTATAGTTATATTTAATGCTCCTCAAATATACAGTACAATTATTTTAATATATGAGTCACCCGTCTCAAAAGGTCTAAGGATAAAACCCAAAGGTTGCCCATATACAGAGCTGTCCTGGATCTGTTCTAACTAGAAATCTGTATCTTGTCATCTCCATCCAAGCACTTTTAAATGCGATGTCCCTCAGGGTAGATGGTTTTTCACTGAGCTTCAAGCAGTGTTCATGTTCTCTTATCAGTAGGAGTGACACTGGTGCCAGCAGTATCTGGCCTTTATGAAAATACATTTTCTACACCCAGTGAACTGTATTTGCATTCCTGTGAACACAAAAAATTGCCTCTGCAATTGCCTCTCAGAAAACAGAATTCCCTGGTCAAAACATATGTGGTCCTTCCCCAGGTTTCACAGCATCTGTTTAGGAAACAGACTCTTACTGTGTGACTCTACCTGTGAAAGGAAACGTGGGTCACTTTGTAAGAAATGGAGCTGAAAAGAGCTCGCGTTACACACGAGGTACTTCTCCCTGTGTGCACAGGAAAAGGAAAGCAGTATCCCATAAGCTACACCAAGGACCAGTTTATTCACAAGGCAGCTAGAAAGCCTATAAATTCCTGGCAGACAAGACATTGCAAATATCCTGCATATTTATTTTAAGAGAAACCATAAAAAAATAAAAGAGGTCAGTATCACCAAAATATATGTTGAAAAGGAGACCAAGGCATCAGATAAATTGCAGTGTTTGGCCTGTATTGGAGAGATTTTCCTCAAGCCTCAGTAATTGCTACAGTCTGCTGTGTTAGAAGGATGGCAAGGAAACAGGTAGGTTAAACAGGAGAAACCATCTCCATTCCCTACAAAGAAATTACACTCTTGCATAAAACCAGGGCACTCTTTCTGGAAGATCTGTGTATATTCATGTAGAAAGAAAGAACCAAACATAACTACTTGCAGTGCTACCATGCATATAATTACAGTTGTGAAAATATGTGAACTGAGACAAAACATTTGCTGGGCTGTTTTCTTTAGAGGGACACAGAAAACTGCATAATAATAACCCTACCAATCTAGAAAAGGACAGCTTCTGCTTTGACACATGGACATAGCTTTGAAGAAATTTTGGCTGACCTGCCAAATAAAAACACACTTGGATTTTTATGCTCTCTATCCTAGGTTAACATACAGCCTGAGGAGCAAAAGTCATGCTTAAGTTATTTCTGAAATACATTATTAATATTCGTCTTCTCAACTCTTTGTCTTCTAGTTCAGTAGTTTTCAATATCCTTCCAATATATGAATGCCAGAAACAGATTTGCATTCAGATTTGCTCTCTTTTGTGACTTTTCACTGACCCTTTAAAAGCAGACTCCAGACCCCCACAGTTTTGCAATCCACAGCCTGAAAACTTCTACTCTAGACCCTTTCAGGTTTGATAAACTGATGTGCTTATCTGTCAGCTGTGGTTTTAAGCAGTTGCTGTTCAGAAGTAGATCAGTATGTGCCAGCAGCTCATCATCTGGAGAAGAAGGGACACTCTGGATCATCCCTCAGCATGTCATGTCTGCAGGAGTCCTGATCCAGTGAGGCTCAGTTTTGCAGATTGTGCAAGCCCACAGATGTACACGCACATAAGCAGAGAGAACATTATCTTATTTAATCATGAGCAAATATCTGCTGCCTATTTACAGATTTCCAGGCTGAATAAGCCATCAGTGTTGAGTGGATTTTTCCAGAACAAGGAAGAAAGAAAGTTTTGTGGGGACAGAAAGATTCAAGCCGCTCCTCTTTAATGAGAACTCCCAGCCTCATCTGCAGTGACCTTCATGGCAGGCCTCCCACAGACTTCAGTCAGGTCAGGGTTTGCTTTGAAAACCGTATGCTGGAACATATCTCTTTGTTCAAAGAGTGTTTACAACTTGAAGGAAATGGAACTTGCCCATTTAATGTAGAGGGTTTTAAAATCCCCCAGCATTTCATTTTCCAATGTTAATTTCCCCACCATAACGCACCGCACTGTAGCCTCAGAACCAGGGTTTCAACCATGTGTCACCACGACCCTGCTTTGCAGAGAGTAACAGGGCTCTGAAATTACACAAAGTTATTATAAGTTATATTATTATTATATTACAGCGTTGCAAACTTTTGGTTTAGATGTGCATTTTTTTTCCCTGGATGAGGTGGAAATGTAGTTCAAGGTTGCCCAATGTTAAGACAAACACAACAAGCCCATCTCTGCTGTTTTCCAAGGATAAATAAGTGGTTACTTTCTGTACCCTCAAAGGATACCTTATCCATATCCTTCTGAGACCAGCATTAGCCACATGCTTCTGTCTAATGCTTGGGGGATAAGTGGTTTGACTACTGTAAGCATCTTGCTTAATCTTCTAAGTCATGCAGTTCCACCTGGTTTTAAAGATAAAAAGATTTCATCTTTGTAGGTTTGTTAAAAAGGTCCCAGGTGTTACAAGTTATCCTCACTTTGCTCATTGGAAAAGCAACCAACAGATATATTACAAAGTTGTGATCTCAATGCCAAAACAGGTTCGTTATAATGTAGTTAGTTTTCAGCAATCATCAAAAAAGTGTGTAAACACCCATTCAAGCTCTAGCAAACTTGACTGCTACTAACATCCTTAAAATATGAGTCTGTCACCCTCCATCAGCATATAAAGACATATGGGTTTGTATGGTTAGCAAAGCAACTATATTTTGATGAAGGAAATTTTAACCAAAAGTGAAAATTCCTCCACTTTTTGAAAAACGCTGGTACTGGGATTTTATTATTTTAATTTTCATTCCTCTCCAATTACTTACTCCTGCAGAGCAAATAACTATGATAAGTAACACAGTACTATTGTTAGTATGCTGTTCCAGAAGCTCAAGTTAATCAAAATAGAAGAAAAGGTGGCTTTTAGAGCAAAATTTACTTGTTATTTTGTCAAAACCTGTGCATTCCATTAGCACTAAGCAGAACCTCAGCAAGTAACAATCACAATGCTATAAATCTTCACCCTGTAGTTCTAAAGCTATGGATTTAAAGGCAAGAAAAGATCACTTGAACACAACAAAGACATTATTTTTTATAAATGCATTACTGCTACTAACCATATTGCAAAGATGAAAAATCTTCTTTAGTAACACTCTACTAAAAAAGTTGAGCTTTCCTTCTATACTGAGTTTGTCTAACTGCAAATCTGATCTTTAAGCTGGATTTTGCAGTACTGTTGCCTTCAAAAGTTCTGTCAAAGACAGGTCTGTTCCTCAAACCTAAGAGTTCCACTCACTACATAGTTGCCACATCTCTGTGTTCCTGTCTCGCCATAAAAAGATCTTCTACTTTGTTATGACAGAAAAACTTACAAAATTACTGGTTCCTTAGTCACTTTAACATGTTTCCTAAGTATAGGTTTTGTACACATTAGGCTACCTTTGCTTTCCTGCACTCAAAGACAGTTCTGTTTCCTTGGGAAATCTCAGGGCATGCAAACACTCTCCTGGAGTGCCATTGTACGGTCTCCCAGAGCAGTCACGTATATTCCCAGTTGAATCCTCTCAACAATTTCATCATTAGAATCTGTTGCAGTGATACAACATTAAAGAGTTTGTGTGACAATTTTTGCATTTTCAGGGGCAGCAGGGATTTTAATTTCCTGAAAACAGCAAAGACAGGAATCCACCAAACAGTATCCTCTAGCAGTTGAGCTGATATCTGACAATCTGCTCCCTTTTGAAAGTATATTTTAAGAGGATGAACAAATGCTCTGTTCAGTTTTCTGGAGCTGAAACCTCTAATTCAGCAAAGATAAAAAATGTGATTTCATAGTAGTCTAGTCAGAAGTTCATGTAATCTGGGATTACTTCATGTAGGGGTGACCAGACACTGCTGAATTCCAAGGCCATCTCTTTGAAAGGAGTCTCTCTGCCTCAGTTTAATGAAAATCAAATATCCTGTGTACCTGAAAGGACAAATCAAGCTGTGACTACCCTATCATGACAAACCATGGAAATTGCTCAACAGTGAACACTCTCTTTCTCCATCTTTCATGCATTTCCCTCACACGTGCAGCAGTATGGTTTCTTCCAGCTGTGATTCCTCCTCTGCTTCCTCTTTTAGAAATCCTTAGAAAGAGTCCTCAGGATTAAATACAAAAGGGGCTGGGCGAGGATATAATTCCAATGAGAAGATTGTGGAGATTAAAATGCAATGTAACAGAACAAGTCTTCTAGAAATATGCACTCAGGCATTTAACTATAACCAGGCCATTTCATAGCTTTTATCACATTGGACTTCTGCCAGTAAATGAAAATCACACAGAACATGCAACTTTAACAATGAGATTTTTCCTTTATTGAATCTAACTACCAGAGACAGCAGTCACCTCCACTGGTGCTCTGCCTTTGGCCCCCTTCTGAGGTTAAGGCTATTAAATTGGTTCCACATGACAGGACTTGGAATGCTGAAAATCAATCTATGATTCTGAAGTTTAGTTTCCCTTAAAGAGTCATATTTCAAAATTTTGCAGCCCAAGCCCTTTCTCTTCCAGCTTCAAGTAAGGACCATTTAAACCTAATTTAAACACTATGAGAAGGTTGTAACATTAGGTCTGTCCCTGCACTTGTTTATTTTTCAATATGAATGAGTTAAGAGAAGAAAAACCTATTAAAAGGTAACAAGCACTAAAATTAAGGTATTAATTGCAGAGACTATCAGAAAGAATGAATATTACCTGATTGCTGTTTATTTGAACAATTTACTGTACAATTCAAAAGCTCATTTTCAAGCTTTCCTCTCCCCGACACAAATTAAGGATTATACTAATTTAGTTACTGACAAACTAGTAGTGTACTGAATGTTGCCTTCTGACAAAATTGTCAGACAAATACTTAACAAATTTATAAGTCTTAACAAATAATAAGTCTTAACAAATACTTCAGGATAAAGAAAACGAACCTTGTTTGTTTGTTTGTTTATTCCAGTCCCTCTTACACGGAGATCTTCTTGCCTAGGAGAAAGATTATATACCAGCATTTAAGTGCTCTTGATATATTTGTTCCCAGTGGCCGTGGAAGAGATGTGTTTATTTCTTCACTAATTAATTCTATGTGATTGTTTCACTGAAATGAGCCTTACTCTCCATTTTAAAGGTCTTTTTATTAAGATTAAAAGCAATATAATAAGAGATGTATAAATATTTGGATATTCTGTTGTTTGCTAAACAGAATACAAGGCATTTGCTATTTTTCCTGGGGCCCTTCTTTGCACTGTGCAGACTTAATTTGTGGCCTGAGGGTTAGTATCATACAAACAATCATTTATTTCAGAAGAAATGTGATCATTACTAAGCTGTTCCATTGGTTAACGAGTTGAGGTAATTGCCTTAGGCTGCAGGCAGGAGAATGGGAAGCAGATGAAGCATGTTGAAGATTAACCACACAAAGAAACTGCCTAAACAAAGAAAAGGCTCCAAGAGGAGGAGGAGAAAAAGTCTCTCAGCCTAGACAGGCATACAGGGAAAGAAACTGCTTGTAGCTGCTCACTGCTTTGTATCCTCGAAAAATGAGGAAGAGAGTCATCAGCAATTCCTGTGGGCTAATCTGTGCATATGCAAGCAAACTGGGCTTGCAGGCACTTTCTGATAAGAAGGAAAATGTGACTGTGACAGCCCATGAATGACACCAGTCATTAACCCAAATACTGATACAAGGAAGGTTGTTTAAAGATGAAGGTCCTCCTCACTTTGGCCTGTTTACACTCACACTGGAAACCAGAGTCTCTTTAATCATGTTAAAGATTCAAATTAAATCTGCAGAAATCCCCCCAGCCACATTACCACTATACATTCCACTACCCCATATGTCCTAAACACAGTAATGGCTTTTGTCTCCTGAATTTTATACGGGATTCATCTTATTCAACTAAAAAAATTAGAGTTTAAAAAAGTTTAAATGTTCACTACTCACCTTGGCTTCCTTTGTAGGCAAATGAGAAAAATAAGATGACTCCATAGAATCACAGAATAGAATCATGGAATGGCCTGGGCTGGAAGTGACCTTAAACATCTTGTAGTTCCAACCCCCCTGCCATGGAGACGGACACCTTTCACTAGACCAGGTTGCTCAGGGCATCATCCAGGCTGGCCTTGAGCACTCTCCGGGATGGGCCATCCACAGCTTATCTGGGCAACCTGTGCCAGTGCCTCACCACCCTCACAGTAAAATAGAGTTTCTGCCTGAGCAAAGAATTTCTTCCTGAAGAAGAAAACTTGTCTTAGCCATCTGTCTTAGAAGGAGATGAACTCTCTTGAAGATGCTCACTTCTTTTGACTGTCTGTAAAAGAAGACTATTAGTGAGCAGCACAGGCTTCAAAGCCTAACCCTGAAGCAGCTGACTGAGGAGAGAAGACATACTGGTATACAAGCGGGGACTTCAATTTCTGTTAGAGAAAAGTCCCTCCTATACAATTCCAGGAGACCAGTGGTGTCACCACAACAGTGCATTTCCAGCTGGCAATTTTAATTAAATTAATCTTAATTCACAGGAGTGCTTCTTATTACTATTTTTGCCATGAAAAATCTCTTATGCCTTCACTGAAGCTCACTGCCAGTGATACCCAGTCAAACCGAAACCCTGGTCAGCCTTGGAGCACCATCTAGCACAAAGTGTCCACCAGCAGACACAAGGAGGCATCTTTGGAAATCCTCTTTGGTGAAGACAAACCTTTGGAAGTCCCCCAGTGAACATTTCCTTGTTCTCTAATAAAGGACATTGCATGCCAGAGACATGCAGTCATGTTCTTTGAATTTGATTATTCTTGTGGATTCAATCACTGCCCTTCAATCACTAGCTACAGGATAGATGTTGATTTTAAAAATCTTTCCTTACTCCAAAATAAAGAACTAGCATTCGATTTTTTTTTTTAAATTATTCCTGGTTGTGCATAGCTTCTAGCTGAAAAGCATGATTGCTCACAGAGAAAAACATCATTGTTGGACATATAAGGCTGATTTAAATGTATTACTTCCTTTGCTATTTTTGTACTAAAATAAATATGAGCTAGACTGGAATATGAGTAGGAGTAATATTCTAACACTTCATTAGCAAGGGAATGAACTAAATTTTAGATATATTCCTCAGCTACAGAAATAGAAATTTTCACTGACAACTAATGCAGACTTTTTGAAATTATGCTAAAAGTAGCAAAGGGTTTAAGTATCAAGGATTTTGTTACTTATAACCAGTAGTTAAAAATAGGAAAGCTCTGTCACACCTATGTTAAGGAAAAAAAATATGAACAAAATAGTAGCTCTACAGAAGTCCTGCAAAAGCCATATGAGTCTGTCATGGACTTTAACTATCTCTGGATCAGGCCATCGTTAAACATTTGACCAGATGTGCTATTATGCACCCTTGACTTCTGACTTTATTTCGATGACTTCCATGACATAACCAGGCTGGACCCATCTTCCCTGAGGCTTTAGTTTATGCACCAACGGACACAGGACTTAGTCTATCTGTCTAACTGGGCTATCATCTGGATGCCACATTAGAAGGAAGAATTTTTAGAAGTTTTGCCACAGAGTAGGCTCATATCAAAGTCATATAATCTGGGGATTTTCAGTGATCCTTATGACACAGCATTCCGCTGAGACAGTGGGCACTCTGAGATAAGCTCTGGTCTATCCAGAGTGAATGACAAATCTGTTCATAACAATGGGATCAGAAGCACATACCTGGATTCATTCCCCTAGGAAGAAGCTGGTTGGATAATGTTGTACCACTAAATATCTGATGTGTCAGCGAAGTGTTTTCTGCACTCAGGCCTTGTACTGGTATAAGTTTGTCTTGTGCTTGTTTGAAAACGTGATTTGCAAGTGTCTGTGATCAACATTCCAAAACAAGATTTACTGTCTTCATCTAAAAGTTGTATTACCTGAATAATCTCTTTTCATACAATGGGTAAATTCTGTCAAACATCTAACATCTTTCTCCTCTTTTCTTGCTGAAGACACATTCCTGACTTTTATTCAGGAAAGGGCTAAGGCAAATGTGAGAAATCAGCTGACTTTTTATTAGATCAATGCAGCACATGACTTCTTCAGAGTGCAAAGTTCTCAAACATTTGAGCAAATGAATGAAATCACAAATCTTGCCATCTAGTAGCAATACAAGTTTATATGATTTATAAACAACAGCTTCAACCATTCAGGAACACCAAAGGTGTACCCAGTACACAGTGACTACTAGTAGTATCAGGAAAGTTGACGATTTATCTGTCATAGGTGATTATGTCACTTTGGAGCGCAAGTGTTCATTTTCTTTTTTAATTAGTGTCATAAATTTTAATATTAAATGTAAATATTACACAGTCAAAAATTTGATTTCATTTTCAAAGACATGAAAAACATTGACATGCCTTTCCAGCCTCACAGTGATGTTCATTTTCTTGTTCTTTTGCAGATTGCTAATAAACTGTAGATTTATCTCTCTGCAGAGCCAAAAAATCTTATTCATCTTTGGAATATCACATAAATGCTGAAGTGAATTTGATTTATAATCCCCAGAATGTAAGATCTGGGTGCCTAAAATTCTTCTTTTCTTAAATTGCTCATGCCTAAGTATGCAGTTCTCCAGGGATTTTTCTGTATCTCCCTGATGTCTACCAGTTATAGAAGAATTTTTTCTAGTTCTCCATAGTTATGAGACTTCTCTTTCTTGCCACAGTGATGTTTTAAAAAGTAAAATCTGTTTCTGTTATGGGTTTTCTTGCTGTGTGCCTTTATTCGTGTCTGGAATTACCCAGCAAAGACGACAGGTTTTTGATTTTGATTTGAGTACATATGACATCTGCTGCATCACCGTTTTGGCTGGGGCATTCAAAATGCCCCAGCAGATGAGTGCATGCATGCTTCTGACTCTTGGATATGAAGAGAGCCATTTGAACAGCTACAGCCAGCTCTATTGTGTTCATAGCAAACTCTGTGAAGTTCCTTTCAGCTACATGTCACTTCCAGTTTATGTTGTCTGAAATTTTAACAATGATAGATGGTACTAGGCTCTTTTCAAAATTCTTGCTCAATCAGAAGCTGATATCCAAGCATGGCTGCACACAGTTTTTTAAAGAATGATGACTTTTTCAATAAGTGTAAATAATTTTCCTGGGCACATTCAGGTTATATTTGGACATTTAGAGGTTTTACTCTACACTGTGTATTTGTCACTATTATTCACCTATGTGGAAAAGAGTGATCTGGACAAACCTGCCACATGAAGAAGGCACAAACAAGAGGTGCCCAGTGCTTTGCTTACAGAGAATAATACTGTTCTGTTTCATACCACTGTCAGTTCGACGGTTCTTCACAAAGTCTGGGAGTGCTTGCTTTAACAGAGAATCTGGCTTAACTGTTCTGCAATAACTCCCCCATGTGGGCATTTCATTTTACTCCATATTTAGTTTTCAAAACAGGCTGTTGCCAAATATTACTGTTTCTTTCATTTATAGTGGCTGCAGACACAAATTTACGCTTACAATGTATGGAAATCTTGGTCACTCTCCCTGTGTGAATAAAATCCAGAACATGTCATCTGTGCTAATCTCAGTATGAGCAGACTGTTTTGAAGAATGATTTCAGCAGGGTAGGAATGAACTGTACTGCCCTTACCAATAAAAAAGACTAAAACCTCATCTTTTGCTCTGATTTAGTTGGTTGCCTCTGATGCCCTTGGAATCAGTTGACCAGACCAGCTTCAACCTCAGCTTGTTTACTGGAGTTAGGCAAAGCCTGTTTGCTGTCAAAGCTCTGAGCATGTCTTAATCCTCTCTTTGTAGCACTGGTTAGAGCCAACACCTATCCCTTGCTCATGCTGCCAGCGTTCCTCACACCCACAGAGGCGAACTGGCAGTGCAAACTATTTAGATGGCACATAAGACTGCAGAACTTTGAAGGATTGTAAACTCTCCAAAACTCTGTCTAGTCAGTACAACTATGAAACTTCATATCAAAATCTTAATGCAGTTAATTAATAGTTTCTAAGCAGCTCAGTCACAGTAATGCAGTTAATTAATAGTCTCTAAGCAGCTCAGCCACAGTAATTCTGATTGCTTTCCTACTTCTTATCTAGAAATAAAAATGGTCATCTAATTACCTGATGGGATCTGTGAGAATAAATAAACACTGATCTTTTCTTCACTTTAACAAAGACTATAATCTAAATCTATTAATTGACAGATTACCAGAGTGTGAAAGACTATGCCATGTTTCTGCTGCCAGTAGGTTGTATCACCCAAGTATCCCAGACAGGTTTTAAGTGGGTACAAAATGAATATTGGCATGAAGAAGGAAAGTGATCCTCCAGTTTGTTTCCCTGGTTGAGCTGGTTGATTAACAATGGGCTAGAGGTAGACAGGAGAGAGGTCATTTTCAGGCCAAGTAAACAGAGCAATTTCTCACCCAGAAATCTCCCCTGATGCATCTGTCTGAGCTATAGGGAACTTGTCCTTTGTATAATTAGAAAGAAAATTGTGAAACAGCTCTTCTTGTCTCTTCTCTTAAACTTATTCAGCCTGGTTAGCCACCAAGACACAAAATTAAAGGCAGTTTACATCCTCTTTTCAGATGGACCAGTCTCAGGAAATCCTGCCACCTCTTCAGGACAGTTTTTTTGGTGTGATTCTAGACTGTATACAAACATCAATTACTTATGTCTTCTGTTCAGGAGAAAATAAACGAACCACCAGCCCCTATTCCTTTGCTTCTCTAATCATTGTCCACTTTCATTCCCTGGATTTGCTTTTAGATGTGTCTGGATTACTTGTTTAATATGCACGTTTTTTAACTGTCGTTTGAATATATGTATGTATATATATATACTGCTATCTATCAATATGTAGCATGTCTAACACAATTTTATTTGTTTAACTTTCCTAAAGGTACAGCTTCTCTAAATGAAATGGAGCCTTTGTAAATCCTTGTTGAAGTGAATCGAATCTTTTTTCAGACAAGTTGAAAACGGAAGTTCTCTAGTTCTTAAGGTTTTATTAATTTGGTAAATCCAGGCTAAGCATTTTTAATACTTTACAGAGTAATTACTCTAGTACATTTACACTTATACCAGCACTTGAATTTTCCAGTAAGTTCATTCAAATGTTGTAGCTCGCCTTCTAGGCACTAAGTGAGTGTCTGAAATATCAAACTGAATGTTAGGGCCAGCCCCCTGTGTTTAGGTAGTCAGTGATGTAAAGAAATCTGACTAATCTGACTAAGGTGAAAAAATTCTTGATTTCTTAATTAGCAGATTCATACAGCTGTTCTCCTTTCATCTGGACTGGATGTGTACTGACACTGATTGAAGGACAGCATTGAAGTTCTTAATGTAAACTTCAGCAGTATTCCTGTTTTTCAAATGAAAACAAAATTGCTAAGTATGCCTGAATCATCACTTGTTAATTCCTATAACTAAATAAATAATATCCATTGCATCTTTATATCATTTGTTCTTTAAGTTTATTGAAAAATTTTCTAAAAATTTAGGGAATTCTTTGTTATAGAAGTGGAATAGCAGCCTAAGAAAGCAGAATTTGTGAATATGTTGAAGTTGGTGGGATATATGTATTCACATTTGTCGCTTTAGCAGACAAAAAGGTTCAGAGGTGAAGCTCCCTAAGTGTCCTTGGAGTCAGTGAGGAGATGCATGCCTCTATAGCCTAACTCAAAGCACTTAATTCAGACCTCTGTACACAGACATCTGTACATCCCCAAACCTTTCATTTTGCCTTGTACTAATGGGTCTGTTCTTGCACAAGAAGGAAGATATTCTTAAATGAGTTCCCTCATTTCTCACATTTGACTCATTTGTTTTTCAACTGCAGTGTTAATTTTCTTAACATTTGAAATCATTTGGTCTAGTAAGGCTTTTAATTGCTTCTTATATTTTGACATGATCTTGGTAGAAACACATATTGTGTGTCCTTATCTTTGCTTGTATTTTATGCATAGTGATGGACTTTGTACTGAGAGTTATACTATTTGACTTCCTCAATCTTTCTAAGTCTTGTTAGGTTCATAGCATCACAAAAGATTCTGAGTTGGAAGGGACCCACAAGAATCATCAAGTCCAACTTTTAAGCGAATTGTTGAAGCCAAAACCTTGGTGTTATTAGCACCACACTCCAACCAAACTGAGCTGATTTTCATATGTATATATAAAATATAATACAAATTTTGCTTGTCCTAGTGCCAGTCCTAAGAAAATCTCTTGTACAGAAACAGACATGGAAGTCTGAAAGAGTTCTTCTCACTGCCTAACAAATTCTCTTTAAATATCTCAAGTTCTCCGGTGTGAGGGCCAACCCTGTCCTGGGGTGCATCAGGCACAGCATTGCCAGCTGGGCAAGGGAGGGGATTGTCACACTCTGCTCTGCACTGGTGGAGTGCTGGGGCCAGTTTTTGGTGCCTCAACATAAAAAACAGACATTAAGGTCTTAGAGAGCATCCAGAGGAGGATCATGAGGACAGAGAAGGGTCTGGGGAGAAGCATGTGGAGCAGCTGAGGCTACTTGGTCTGTTCAGCCTGGAGGAGACTGAGGGGAGAACTCATTGCAGTCTGCAACTTCCTCATGAGGGGAAGAGCAGGGCAGATACTGATCTCTGGTCTGTGGCCCCAGTGACAGGACCCAAAGGAATGGCCTGAAGTTGTGTCAGGGGAGGTTTAAATTGGATGTTAGGAAAAAGTTCTTCACCCACAGGGTAGTTGGGCACTAGAACAGGCTCCCCAGGGAAGTGGTCACAGCACCAGCCTGACAGAATTCAAGAAGTCCTTGGATGATGCTCTCAGGTACATGGTGTGACTCCTGGGTTATTCTGCACAGGGCCAGGAGCTGGACTTGATGATCCTAATGGGTACCTGTCATCTCAGCATATTCTATGAATCTATGAAGTTGCATTTGTCCCTTCTATATTGAGTTACAAAAAATACTGGTGTCTGCAGATAGAGAAATCAAAGGTAGAGATCAGTGTGCTAAGAAAGCAAAGATAACCTCTGTGTTTAACTATATACTTCTGGGTATAATCAGCATCACAAAAGCAGGCAATATAACAAGCATCCTTGGACAGCTGTCTTTTTGTCCTTTCAAATAACCAAATAACACATGCATCTGTATTTACTGATGCAGCTTTCATCACATGTGCAGACTGATTCCCAGATATGCTCCTTGGATCCACAGAAATATGCTTTAATTGATCTACTGCCTCACAGGTTTGCGTTAAAAATACATATGCAAATGTTTTAGTTATGCTATCCAGAAATGTACTGGTATGCTTTGCACATTACAGAAATAAGGAATATTTGGGGGAGAGTGACAAGATTAAAAGTCTGGGAGAGTGACAGTTTTCTGAGAACAGTTAATCAGAAAATAAGAGAGGGATAACCTTGTCCTGCTTCTTCTGCTGTCAGAGGGAGGTCTCAGAATGATGCAGAACAAGACATCAGCTTTCTGTTTCCAAATTATGGGAATGTTAATTCCTTTGTTACAGTTTGACTGTCAAAGGAAGGTAAAACCAGACACTTGTGTCATTTTAATATAATTTTTCTCAGTAATTTTATTTATCCATGCAAAGTCATCTGTGAGCAACCCAGTAGGATTCAGGTTTTAAACTCAGAGGGTAATATCCCAAACATTTGTTCTGCTCTTTTCAGTAACGCAGGCTGCCAAATTTTATGCAATGACTTGTGAACCAGTGCTGTGAACTTGTTAATGAAGCTTGTTTTCCATACTACCTGGTGTGATGTTTGGCAAGACAGGTGCTGTGAATGGCAGTATTAATGCCAACCAAGTTCTGTTTACAGGTACCTGTTTCACAGCTAAAACAAACAGCCAGAACTTGTTCAATATATACTTAGACAAGTATGGCTAGCTTTGTCAAGAAGAAGGTATCGATCTGATTTGAAAGTGTCATGAGGGAAAATAAGATGGGCTAATCACCCCGCAATACATGGGACAGAAAGTAGATGAACACAACCTGGTCACCACCCTAATTTTAATAGCAACCTATCACAAATATTCTCTACTTAAAAAAAAAATCACATTAATGCTAATGTGGTGCTTTATCGTCACCACAAAATAAGCGTATATAACCTTAAAGACAATTTTACTGACTGAAAAGCATTGGTAATTTTTGTATTTTGCTGTGAGTCATCGGTTCTGTGGTGGACTTATACCACTGGATTTCAGTGGGTTTATGTCAGTGTGAAGGAACAGCTCACAGCTCCTGCTGTTTCACAGCACGCTACTTTCATTTACTGTTCTGAAGTCACTGGTTGAGATGAATTACACTGAAAAATAACAGATAAAACCAGCAAGAACAAACTATTACAGTGAATCTTAATCACAAATCACAAACTTCTTGACAAAGTCACTGTAGGAAAAGATCACTTAGGGTATGTTGGAGGTCTGGTATGCCAGAGTACAACTTTAACTCTGTCTGGAAGGAAACTTACTGTGCTACAAAGCTCCATACATGGAAGAATAAGATGCAATTATTTCCGAAATAGATACTGGAGGTACAGGTATTAATGCAAATTTTCATGTGTGTTTGTTTGGAAAGAACCAGTTGGAGTGCCAGACACCAGCCATTTGCACTTCCTCACTTCCAAAGAAGAATTGTATCTGTAGGCAGAAACAAACCAGTCTGGAAGAAACTGAAGATAAAAATAATTTATTTAACCAGGTACTCCTAAATAAGAGGCTCCATCAGCTACTAAGTATTTTTTGTTACCTCAATAAACTTCATATTTTTTCTGATGCTTCTGCAGTTTTTCATAAAAATCTGTTCTAAATACACAAATTCTTCTTGTATTGCCCCAGGTGAAGACCAGGAAGTGATCACCAGATAATCCTGTATTATATATCAAATTAGTCATACTACCACAAATGTGTCTGACAACTGCTTTGGAAGAGCTGGCCATGGCCAAACTTCTGATAGAACAATTTTAAATCATTGGCGTTTGATTTTCTCTGCCTGAAAGCCCAGCACTGTTGGCTCTCTTGACAGCGGATCCAAGCATGTAAAAGGCTCCAATTTGTGTGTCTTCTTAACTGCACTGACATCAACCTAAACCAGTCACAGAGGCTGATACTTCTGTGATGATGGCGTATCCTCCTAGGTTGACAAGTTGGAGTTGTCTTAGTTTTTTGAAAAGTCTGCCAGAAAATACTCCCAGTGTTGTCCAGTGGCACTGTGATTGTATTCTTTCTTTCTTCTCTATTTTTCATTTCTCACACTCACCTCATGTAAATCAGAACTGTATTGATTATGATCGTTTGGTTATTTCCAATGGACAGTTAATTACACACAGAGAAAGGAAAACTTGGGACAATTTTTTTTTTCATAGATAGCAACTTTTCTGTTGCTTGTCAATGAACTCAAGCGTCTAATAAAAATTGCAGGGTTTAGAATTATTTCAAGTTGATGAATCATATTCTAAGTTAGAAAAATGGCAGAAATTGTTCATGAAAATTGTACTAAAGTCAAGTAAAAGAAAAATTACCTGTGCTCTCACTTTCAGATAATTTTTTATCTCAGTGACTATAGAGCTGCCTCAATTACTTAAAAAAGATCTGATTATATTTTCTGAATATATAGAGTTTATTTCTGTCTTTTCAAAATTCACTTCTCGGCTGTCTCTTGATTCTACCCTAAAGAAACAAATCTGTTTCCTCAGCATTCCTACAGTCATCTTTTTGGAAAAATTCTAAAAACTATCACTAAAATAATATTCAGCAATCATCATTTCAAAACACTGTTGTGCTAGGACAAAACCAGATTTTCTCACTTATTTTTAAGCTTCAGCCCTTGTATGACAGTTTCAGCTGCTTCTGTGGTCAATGGAGAGTGGCAAGAGCTTTCCATTGCTACAGAGGAGAAGTTTGATGCCTAACTTTTACACCATTGATGCCCATGAGACAAATATCACTCGTAGTTTATTTAAGGGAGTACGCATTGGTTCATTAAATAGTCTGAGAGCAATTAAAAATACAATTTTATGCTTGTTCATACTAACAGTCTCTGTCACCTTTTTGAAACACCTGTGGAAAAGAACGTAATTTTTTCACACATCCTTTTATTTTTCCCCTATCTACCACACTGGTATAGGGAAACAAAGTTCAAGCTATCTGTAATGCTACATTTTTTACTGTCATGCTTGTGTTGGGAGGATGTTTTCTTTTTTTCTAGGAAGTGTAGCAAAGGCCATACATTATACAAACATTTTTTTGTCCCTTCTGTCTTAACCTACCATTAGGATGCTTGAAACATCTATTTTAATTGCTGGAACTCTCTTGGATTCTCAGAATCTTTGTTCTCAGCTTTCTCTTTTCCTGAAACAGAAGACTAGATTTTGTTAAAGCATATAAGTATCTGTGAAGAATATGGTGTTTTAATGAAATTCAGAGTAGGGGGTTTTATGTACTTTCAGAAATTGAGAGCAGGGAGTGAAATAACTCACACAAATTACAGCTCTTAACAGATTCAACAGTCATATCTGACATCTGATGGTTCATGAGATTTGTATACAATTCTAGCTAGCATAATAACATTGTGTTACAAATTCTTGCTTCTTTTTCAGTTCTAGGACTTGTGCTCTTAGCTGCAAAATGTTCCATCATCAACCATAGGCTTGGTTAGTGTACAGTCTGCTAATTATAGCACTCATTTTCTTAGGAATTGACAAAGATTAATGCAAATCCCTGAGGCTGAGATGAGCATGCAGTCCAGCTTTCCTGATGCTGAATGAGTGTTCCCACCACTACAGAGTTTAAATTCCATTTAAAGCCCCCCAAAGTACCTTTGCATTTCTCCCATACTTCTGACAAAGTTGTAATAATTTATTACTAATGTTGAATATTGTGACCATTTTCCTTTTTTTTTTTAGTGTATTTTTATACTCACATTTGTCATGGTCTCCAAATATGCACGGGTGACACAGGTTTTTAAAATGATGATCTGCTCGTGAATTTCAAGACTGCTAGTCTTTTCTCCCTAAACACTTCACTGTACCCTTCAGAGACTGTAAATCATGAAGCTGTGGTGCTAAAAAGCATGGACTTCTTTTGAACACTGATATAATTTAACTTTTTCTTTGTTATAAATAATATCACATGGTTTACATGTGATAAACCAGGCAAAGTGGTTTTGTATCTTCATTACACTGGTATATTTTGTTCTTCAGGCCACACTCTAGAAGGCACAGTGGGGAGTTACACGTGCAGAAAAAGACATAATTGGCCAATTTTTTCAAAGTTAATACCACATCATAACAACTTCACCTCTTTCAGATGTGCAACTTGAAGGGCTAATTGAAAAATTTAGTCCATTTTTTACTATTAAAATAGCCAGAACAATTACGCCTTAAACGATGTCAACCCAAAACAGAAAGGAGCAGGTATTCTTAATTGCTTTTACAAATTAAACGTGCATTGCAATTATCATCCTGATTACAGTGTTGACTTTTGTAGCACACATTATTTGATAAATGCCTCATCTTTGGCAGAGATGTTTTAGGAACTGGAAGGGAACTCACAGGAGAAGAACAGACAATTAAATTTTCTGATGGGATTCATCTGACTAAACCAAATGGAAATGTCTCAAGATTAGAGTTCCCCTTTGTATAGAGGAATATAAGAACTCACTGGACATGATTCCTCTCATCTCCAAGCAGACACTAAAGTAGTACTGATAGTCATGTTCTGCTTTCCCCTGACTGGTGTGATTTCGTAGATGTTTATATAAAAATGTTTATAATTAGGTGAGAAAAAACCTAGCAACTGCCTTTGCAGATAAATCCTCCAGGACTGATCCACAGTCCACCAAAGTCCATGCAAGGCTGTTTATTAAACTCTCTGGGTCAGAGATCATTCCTTTCTTAATGAAAGATACAATGAAATAAAGAATAAGTGTTGGATTTCTTGAGCTCAGCTGCCAGAATTTTCTCAAAATTCTGGCACAGCTATGGAAATACATTAGGGATGTAAGAAAGCATTTTCTCACATTAGTCACTGGATGTACATTTGGGTATTTGCCATTTTCATTTCAATCCTTGATTTAGTAAGAGAAAACCAAGTAAAACACTTTTATTTATTTAGTAAGGGAAAGCACTGCTTTAACATATGGAAGCCTTGGAAACATTCCAGGAAAGGGAAAGGTTTGACTGAAGACAGGCATATACAGACTACACTTCCAAAGTATGGTTTGGGTAGGGATGTGCCGGTCTGACTGCTCAGAAAAATCTACCAATGCATGTGAAAAAGCAGCACTCACTTGTGTTATCAGCAGCGCTACAAATGGTTCTGTGTAAACATTATCCGTATGGCTCTTGAGTCACACAGAGCACAGAAGGCCAAGGTTTCCACAGACAGCAACAGATGTTCTGTGTCACCAAGAAAGAACCTGGCATGGCCAGGGCTTTATGAAGAGATCAAAAAAATACATGCTAGTACCAGCCAAAAAAACCCCAAACAAATTCTGTTTTAAACCATCCCATATTTTGTATGGTCAAATATTATTTCCACAAAGCAAATTGTTCAGGATTTCCACATATTTCAACAGTAGGTAGTTGAAACCACCAACTGCAAAAAATATTACAAACCTGAAGACTCTTGAGGGATTATTGTCAAAGTAAGCTAGGTCACAATTCTAGCTTCTGTTTCAGCACGTAATTACCCAAGCATCTTGATCTGGATCTGGAGAAGTGAGAGAAGGTTGTTCATACAGAACAAAAGTCATGTTTCTTCTTGGTATTGCTGTATCCTTCTGAGACCTGGAGGTCACATCATTAAAGAGGTTTCTTTCATGTTACTTCCAGAATTGTTTTGAGCTCCAGTCAGGTATTATTGCACTAATACCGGTTGTAAGAGATCTCTAAAGCCTTTAAATTGAGATAAAATGTCTGATAGTAAAAGATAAGAAAAGCTGTTTTATTTTGTAACAGAAGATCATATGTGATAGAATAGCTATTAACTGTAAATAAACCTCTTTGTGCAATTTTCCGTACCTGATGATAGCACTCATCAATTTTGTTTCAAGATCAGTACACCCCATATGTAGCACTAGAATACTGTCTCTTTATGAATAATTATCACTTATTAGTGAATGTCGTAAGTGAAGTCAAACTTCAGCTGCCTGACTAGAATGTATAAGCATTTGGCTCTGATTTTAGTAAAAAATCGTGGAGAAGCATAGAAGTTCTGTTCATCGTGTTTTTATTAGATAATATTGCTGCAGTGTTGAGAGAATATTTATGTGGAATGATATGACAAATGCCACATATCAGCTATAAATACAGGCTAATAAATCATGAGGTGTCTAAGCTGTGGGATCAGTAACACTGAAGAATCTCAATGTGAAAAATGAAAATCTCATAAACTAAAAAATGTAAATAGTGGAAAAAAACATTAGAAGATGTATACTTTCCAGGAATAGCCTGGAATAGCCTAAAACAAGTTCAATAGAGTAGCAGGGTAGATTGCTTTTCTTGCTTTCTTGTTGTTTGAGATCAACAGGGCCTCTAAAACATGAAACATGAGGTCAAAACTGCTCTTCTGCCTTTCATCTAAAAAATCCCAATGTCTGGATACAAAATGAACATTTAAAAGACCCAACAACAACAATGAAAACGCAGGAAAAAAAGGTGTGAATTAAAAAAAAAAATACTAATGTTTGTAACATCATAGCTTAAAATAAGTCTTTTTTGTGTGTTCTATTCGTTATGAAGAGTTATGTACTGCAGTCACAATCAGGCAAACAGTTTTTCAGGTTACTTTCTTTTTCTGGACCATTAAACAACAGAATGGTTTGAAGCTTCATAAATATCCAGTGATGGTATGATCTTACAAAGTCCAGTACAGTTTAACCATAACCAGAAAAAAAGCAACATAGTTTACACTGTCAAAGAAACAATGCAAATTTTTTCCTCAAAACTGACAGTGACTCAATTTTAAAATAGTTGTTACAAGTTCCTAAGACAGCACAAGCCAAAAGGAAGTAAGTAAGCTGCAAACAATAACCAGCATTGCCCCGTTTGAGGTACCTGAATTAAAAGCCTGTGTCTTGTGGATTGTTCTGGTTAAGAGGAAACATGAGTGATGAGTACCTTAGATACAAATCTCTCTGTATGCAAGAATAGTTACCTGAGTACAGGATGTCTAAAAATCACAATTCCTACACTTGACTCTCCAGAGCTCTCTCAGTAATCAGGAAGCCCAAGAGGTGAAAATATCCGCTATATCAAGCCCTACAGCAAAATCCAGAGATGAACCCAGTGGGACTAAGATTTCACTTGAAAAAGAGATCCATAGAAGTGCTGATATATTAACCTCTTGACAATCTGAATGGCTCAAAATAACTCATTTCCTTGTTCAAAAGACAATGAAGTGTAGTTTGTAAATAAATCCATTAAAAAGAGCTAACAGATGATCATTATCTTCCTAATAATGTTCAATAATTCATGCAAATATGTGTTATATAATTCAGCATTATGTGTTGGTCACAGGAACTAAGGCCGTGATTTAAATAAGCAAGTAAGAGTTTGGAGTGTCTCTGCTTTTGTGTATAGAGCCTGAGAAACATCACGGGATCTTGCTGTCACAGGTAATGTGTTCAGACCTTTCTGAACATCACACACAACCAGACCTCTGCAGCTGTCTGTCCGGGCTCTATTCCCTCTCTGTGAACAAGTCTTGGCTACTCAGATCAGTCATGTAATTTTCAGGAATGTGATGTGGAATTTTAGCTCCTCTGCTGGACAGAATTACACCGTGAGTTATGCTGAACAGCATTTGTTAGCTTACTGTCTTTTCCAAGTTGGTTGCTTTGTGTGGCAAAAAGAGAGAATGAAGCTCACGTGAGTTTATATTAGAAACACTGGAGAGCACTGAGAGCCCACATATAACACTTCTTGACATCCTGTTTAAATTTCTGTAGGTATTATTCTTTGTGGAACATGAAACTCCTAGGACAGTTAGGGCACTTCTGGTCTCATACCAATAATACCTCCAGCTGAGGCACAGGAAATCCAAATTGCTCTTCAAATTAAATCACAGGAAACCTTGACTCCTTGCTTGTCTCAAGCAAAGTTAATGGGAAACAGATGCACATTCCTGTCAAAAAAAAAGTTGTATATTTATCTACTGCTGGCTTATCTTTCAGTGTACGGGGCTAAAATTATAATATTCACTTCCCCCTGCCACCATCCCCCTCCCTCAGTATTTCATTAGGTTTGTATGCTTTTGCAAAATACTAGTGAAAATAAATTATCCATTTGTTTTAATACTGATAACTGATCATTACTGGCAAGTTTGGACCATTAATTTGATCAAAAATTAAATTTGTGTGCTCTGAGAAACAAAGTAACAAAAGTACCATTCATGTTCTAAATTGATACAAAACTATGAAAACCATAATCATCTGATATAACAAAATATTCAATCTAGACTCAAATAAAATATTTTGGTTTGACTCCAGCTAACAACATTTTGGTAAAAGAAATCTCCCCCTGACACAAGGTGAAGGTGTATCTATGTCTTTAACAATATGACTGCCCTCCCTTCCACCTCAATATGAAACTATGCCATCCATCCATTGGAACTATCATTCCAGTTGCAATGAAAGAGGCTTCTGGGGATCCTTTATCAGAATGCCCCAGACAATGTTTTAGGGTCAGCAGTTAGATGATTATATGCTGTACAACATGTGAGCAGCTGCCAGTGGCAATATCAGAACAACGTGCTACTTTCAAGCTGATTTACATCCATGTTCCCGCTGGTTGTTTTCTTCTTTGCATTTCTCAGCCCTATGATGGACAAGATTAACATCTTCCTCCTCCCTCTGAGTAGGGGTTTAAAAAAATTTTTTAAAAAATACTCTTGCAATGTAAAAAGCATTTTATAAGAGCTTCGTTGATTGTTCTGCTCAGTGTTTACTAGAGTCAGCCATGATCAGGTACACGCTGTGGAGGAAATGTGGAACAGAAAAAGAAATTCCTTCTTAGTGAAGTAAGCTAGTTGGTTCTAACTTAAAGTCTTTGTGTAACAGTTTGTAGTTGGAAAAAGAGAGAAATCTCTGTGTCCAGGTTAATACTACATTTTATAATTATAGTGCATGCAGCTTCCGGCTGTAGATGACTAATGGCCTGAATTCAGTGAGATTGTCCTCACCTGCAACCAGGTAACTGAAAGATTAATCAGGCCCATTCAAATCTTCTTAAAGGCTAAGTCAGGAACTGTTCACAACACTGAATGTTTCAGTGCTGTCCTTAAATGTGTTTTTACTGTGACAAAAAGCCAGTGTCTAAAATCTGTCATTTCTATAAACCTGATATTTAACAAACTGTATCAATTCCCAGAATGTTGTTGTGCTTCTCCTCTCAGTACTCCCCTACTTCTGTCTCCCATATCCCCAGTGTCCTTGGAGTTAGTGAGTTTACAATTTACCAGTCAGTTGCCACTGAAGAAGCACGTTGGCAAGTGATCAACCCTACCTTCCAGCTTTGAAAGAGATTTGCTCATTCTCAAGTTCTTGCTATTTCCTAAAAATCTATGACATCTTAGAAGAACTGTGCTGGCCTGGAGCCCATGTACTGGTCTCAGCAGAGTCCAGCTCTTGTGTTGTCCCACTTGTATTCTCCCATGCTTTGACTGAGGTTACTTGGAGTTTATATCTATTTCACTTCTTTGCTTTCTTGAAAGCATTGGCTTAGTCATCCCTGGAGACCTCAGGCTTTGCAGGATGTGGAGGAGGAAATGGGCTAGTAGATCTAATAGCTCCCTTGGAAGAGTAGAAATTTCTCCATGATCTTGATGAGGAAGGAATGAAAACCAACAGCAAAGCAAGGAATATTTTTGAGGTGTTGTCTGCCTCTCAACCACCAACATACATGAGCTCACTATGAGCTCCCTGAGAAGACCTCCTCACCCTTCTAAGGGCTGTCTAACTTGCCCTCGGTTGACTTCCTCCTTCATCACTCTATACCATGGACTTTGAGTCACTGACAGCATTAAAAACTGAACATATTCCTGTGTTATTTTTTATATTGTTCTTTCCCAAAACCAGAATGTATTTTTATAATCTTCTGCTGTAATAGCCTGGCTTGCTAAATGAATTTTTTTGCTTTCAGCTACAAAGCAATTTTGCACTTAAGGAAATGAAATAGAAACTGCTAAGTGTTATGTCTTCATTGCCTTACTGGCAGTAGGCCTAATGTAGCAAGTGAAACACACATCATTAGGAAACGCCATGATGGAGGTTTAAGACAATCCTTTGCACGTCATGTCACTGAGGGTACAGAACTGCACAGAACAGGGCTGCAGTCATGTCTTTAAATGCTTGCCCTCAGAGAGAAAAAGAAGTCACACGTCAGCACAAAAGATCTCCCACCATTAAAAGAACAGCGGTTCAAACCTCCCTGGAAAGGTAGGGAGACAGAGAGGCAGGCAACGAGCAAAGTGACTGTAAGAAGTGCCAGCGGCCGTGATTTGGGAAGGAATAGAAGTGCTGGGGATGCACGGCATGTGCAGTCAGAAACGCTAGCAGGAAGCTGGAGAGAGCTAGTTTGAGCGAGGGGAGAGAAATTGGGGCTGGTTTTGATTGTATTTGTATTCATGTCCTGTGCAGAGCACCTGCAAAGCACTTTAGGTTGATGATGCCTGAGGACTATTTTTTAAGATGGATATATCTTGCCAAAGGAATATTTCTGGTACAGCAAAGCATACCAGCCTTGGGACTTTCCATGTCGTATAAAACCATTCATAAGGTGACTTAAACTTTATTTAGACACCTTTTATCAGGTATTTGAGCATTGTCTGGGAGCAAACCTTTGGTGCTATCTTGAGGTAAGGTAAGAATATATTATCCTATGAGGCACAGACAGATGTGGTTTGCCCAGAGATAGCCCGTCATGACTATCTCCCAAGCAGGCATGCAAATTACCAGCCCATTTTATCCCTGATTCCTGGTCCCTTGCTGTTTCCTGCCACTGAATAAAGCTTTGATCTGTGCTAATAGCTGCTGAAAGCAATAACCTCATGGTTAATTTACATTAAACAAGTGCTCTCTGGGTTAATTTAGCACCAGTAAGTCCCAGCACGTTAAACTGCATTTCTTCCTGTACAGTCTTGTCCTATCCTCGCAAACAGCATTTTGTAGCTTGTGGCTGAGAGCCCGGTCCTGCTCCCAGATACTGCTGGATAGATCTGCTCTACCCACAGAATTATCCAGCCTGCCTTTTCCTCCCTTGACTAGGCCTTAATTACTCATCTGGTTGTGTATTTTGTACGCTGCTATCCATTTTATCCTTTTTGTTTTACTTCAGACTTTATGAAAAGCTAGGTTGTCATTTGAAAACACAAACACAAAACCAACTTCTTTTTTCCCTTCTAGACACCCTATTGGTCTGATATAACTCTACCATGACTTCTTCTTGATTAGTTCTTAATTAAATCATGGTCAGAAGAAATCATTTCAAGTAGTTTGTGTGCTACAGCAACACACCGAGGGAAGTTTATTTATTTTTCATGCCACAACGATCTCTTAATATCTAGTACAAATGACTCATTGCAGTTTCAGCAAGTTATTGCTTTTCTGAAATACTTGTAAATTCAGTCGTCCTCACTTGCTGCATACTACTCTAAATTCTGACTATTTCCCATCAGTATAGAACAATTAAAGGAATAACGCTCATAGAAGCAGGAGTGCTCTCTCACGTCTAATACCACCCTGTTCCCTCACTATCCTTTTTTGGTAATGTTTGGGTTACATTCTGGATGTGAAACAAGCTGTCTGACAGAAAAGTGCCTTGATGTTTGCATTGGTGGAAAATTCCAATTCCTCATTAGTTTATTTACTGTGTTTTACTGGTATCTAATTGTAGGTTTAAATGCTGTGGTTATTTTTAACTATATTAGTAAGAAAAAGTCCTGCTGCTTGGAAATTACTGATTTTTTCAGAAATATAAAGTACTTTGAAACATCCAAATGAAAGACTTAACTGTAAACCAGTCATAAATCAACAGTCTGTTTTTCTCAGAAGTGTTTCAAGGAGTGATTTACTCCTGATGTCACAATACCTCTTGCAATTCTTGCTGGAGACTGAATTTTGCTGACACAGACTCCTTATGTCAAACACAAAAGACTCTGTCTTAATTCAAGTGTGTTTTGAACCAGGCCCGAAGGTAAGAGAAAAAATGATGGTGAGAAGAGGATTACTATTCCAGCTATGCAACTGAAAACAATCTGACTATGCAGAGGAAGGGAAATGACAGAAAAGGAAAATAATATCTTCCACTTTCCTGGGTGCTCTGAGAGGGGAGAGGAGAGGGGTGGGAGTACAAACTGATGTTCTGCTTTACGTATCAAATTGGCTTCTTTTTGCTTACATTGAAATTATATGGGATTCTCTTTTTTCACTTCCATTTTGAGAGCTGCTAGGAGTTTTTGCCTTTCTCCCTTCTGAAATTAAAAGGCCAACCAGGCTGACATAGGAGTATAAGACTGCTCAGTGTCTGTTAGAAATATGGTCAAGATGAAGGTGAGGCTGACTTGCTTCAGGAAACAAAGGACTGTCAGGTAGAAGAGTTTTAGAGTCTTGTGAAGAAAGAAAAGAAATTGTTTATGCTTTCTGATGTCGGGGGAGAGGAAGAAATCCAAGACAGAGAGATATCTTTGCCTCTAGGTCTCTTACTGAGCAAGAGAATTTGGGTTTCTATCCTTACAGCTAATGCTTTACAGAAAAAAGGAGTTTTGAATAAAATGAATACCCAGGGATTGTCTCATCATGTTCCACACAGCAGCAGCTGACGCCCAGGGTGTTTTACAACACATGCCCATGTACCCCCCCGGACATGGGGGGGGCACCAAAACCCCATATACTCTGTGACAGCCTCTCCACAGTGACACAGAGCCGGGTTCTGGAGATACCATCCAGTGTGGTCCCTGCAGAGGAGAGCAGCAGGGTCCCCAGACAGGTCTGCAGGACGAGGTGGCTGCCCATCTGCTCAGCTCTCTGCAGGCATGGGCAGGTCCAGAGGTGCCTGCAGAGATGCACAAGTGTCTGTGGGATGTCTTTTTCTGATATGTGGCTGCCGTAGGACTGCAGGCATGAGGAGGAGTGAGCAGATAGCAAACAGCAGCAATCCTGCTCCAGGTGCTGCATTTGGCTGAGTAACCCTGGGTGCCTTTGCTGGTTGAACAGCCTTTGGCTGGTTAGGTAGCTTTCTGTGACTGTGATCAAAGGGCTTGAGTTTTCTGCATCCACACAGTTTGTATGAGCAGAGACACTGCTTTGAACCAGGTTTGCCTTTTGCTGTAGTTCTCCTGCTCTGGGCTTCATTGTAGGGCACTAGTTAGTGAGAATAGAAGGGGCTTGGACCATGAATGCAGGATTGATCCTTAACTGACAAGATAGCAGTTCTCAGAAGTAATACAGAGCCAAGTAAAGTTCCTTTTCCAGATGTTTACCTCTCTGTTGCCTGTCAGATTGGGAGCTTGATGGCAGAGACTAATTCTTAATATAGATTTCCACGTTTTCTAGCTGAAAGTAAGTACAGTGCAAATAACAGGGGCAGAAATTAAGGCATTTAGTTCTTACTTTTGCAACAAACTTATCTGGAGATAGATTATGCCTGGTGGAGCTAATGTGCACTGAAGTCAATGCCACCCTGCCTTAGCTGCTCTGAGCTCAAGCTATATTGATTTGAAATGCTTGCACATGGTGGAATTATTCCTTCCATTCAGAGCAGGGCATGCCCTGTGTCCCTTTATCTTCTTACGGAATATTGCTTCATTATTATGCTAAATTTCAGAAACATCATGGCTGTTTCCTCATCACTCTTAATAGCTGATTAAGTAGTTTTAGTTTTACATACTCCAACAAGTCCTGTTTAGCAAAGCCAGGTGTTAGCTAATCCTGATGTAGCCACTTGGGTTTAACTTTTTTAATGAGAATGAAACACATCTGTTGTATAGAGATAGTAAATCACTTTAGAAGTTCCAGCAGGAGATAAGATCCACCTACACTGTTGGCCTGTACCTATCAGGCAGCCATAGCTTGCTGTGCAATCAGTTTTTGTCCCAGTACTGAACTGTTTGAAGATTCATGGTTAAATACAAACTTGGTCATAGAGTTTACATTCCACAAGTGGCTCAAGCAATTTAAAATGAACTCGACCTGACATTTTAACCTCCTTACCAAGTTATGCAGACTGTTTGTACTGGCAGGGGGATCTAATAAATGGGGTAAAAAAAGAGAAAGGGGAGTCAATCTTCTTATCTCAGCTGGATCATTGATTCACTGTGTGACCTATGCAAAGCTCTAAGACTCTATTGCCTTACAGATTTTCTTTTCAAATAAGAGTACTCCGAGGCCCAAATATACCACTTGAGATGTGATTTTCTTGTTAAATTTATGTCTGCTTTCAGAAGAATTATCTAAGCATGAAACATTTTGTACAATGCTAAAAACAACACAGAAATACTGGAAATAAATTATTTCCCAACTGTGAGTCTTCCAGACCATGAAGTGGGCTATTAGTATACAAACCTTACATTTACAGTAGCCAGCAATTCTTGAAAATCACTACAGTTTGCATGGGTTTAGTTGTGACTTTTATTTTTCCCAGCATTATCTGAATTCTCGAGGACTAAGACTTTCAGCCACTTAATCTCAGTTTAAGGTCTCTTCCTAAGAGCTGAACCATAAAGGTTTAGTGACTTGGGACATTTTGAGAGCACCATCATTTGGCCATTCAACAAAGGCATGTCCAGCCCAGTACCTCTTGCCTTTCTGTTTGTCTCGAGAATCACAGTATGAAGAAAATGACTAGATCATACTCTGTATGGTAGAGGCAGTGTCATGGATGTATTAATGATTCATGAATTCTTCAAACTCTTTCAAACAGCAGCTGCCATTTTGTGTGCTGTTTCACACCCAGAACATAGAGGAACATTTTACTGCTCTAGTGTTCATTGCGATAGCTCATTCTTATCCTTGAATTGATATTGAGGTAACACACATTGCAAATGAAAAGACTGCTACCTCATCTCTTGATCCTGATTGTGCCATAATCCTAGTGCATTGCCTCAGGCAGTTCTTCAATATATATGCCATATTTCCTCTAGTCAGACTACATTCCTTGAAAGTGCAGTCCATATCTTGCCATTGCGTTGCAAAAGAAAACACACCATGGGTATTATCAATATATGATAATGATGCACTTATAAGAAAAGAATCGTTGCAATATTAAGCATCACAATTGAAATAATTCTTTTATTCTCCCTTAAAAACCAGCAAGAACTAACATTTTACCCACTTTTTCTCCTAAAACAATACCATATGGTGCCTAGCCTAGAGCAAGGAAGAACATTTCTTTTGCTTTCTTCATGTCAGTAGCAGCTGGGCTGCAGTGGAGATAAGGAGATGGTCTGAAATCACTAAGGATTCTGGCTTTTCAGGTGTCTGAGGGTTTCTAGGGGAAGATTATCTGTATGTGCAGCTCCACACTGTCTCCCACAATGCAGACCAGCCTGCCCTTACCAGGGAGGGACAGGCTGCAGAAAACTGTAGCCTGGAGAAGGGAAGGGTGAAGAAAACTGTGGAGCAAAATAGCCACTCAAACAGACTTCCCAGCAAAGGAAGGTCAGGTAGAAAGAAAAAAACAGGAGTGTTACTTCAGACGCTACACTTTATTGAGCCACAGATTTCTCTTTTAGAGTGTATTCACTTTGTTGGAATTCAGAAAAGAACAAAATGAAATTACTTAGAAGTCAGGTAAGAAGAAGTGAAAAGGTTAGTACAGTGAACATGGTGCAAGCTTCTTTACAGCTACCCAGTGGATACTTAAGCCTTCTTTCACAGTATGTGGGGAGTTCATCCCTATTCATTCTGTGTGTGTAAGGTCTGACAGATCCTAAAGCATCATGAGGTCCACTGAGAACTTCTAACATGGGACACAACAAAGATATTTACTGGCAAATTTGCAAATTTGCTGTAGGAGAAGTCACCTCGCCATGGAGCAGATAAATCATTGCCTGAAGGAAGCAGAAGTGTTGCTCTTACTGTGGCTGGCAGTCCACAGGGTTTCCAGCAGCACCTGATCAGCTGAATCAATGAAAGCAGAAGGGGAGGAGTGGTGTCACTGCTGCCATAAGCAGCCAGCAGGATCATCCCTTTGCCATAATGAATAACTTCCACAGGAACCAAGGAAAAAGAACAGATCACAGAGTCCTCTCTCTACTTTGCAGCAAGAAAATCATACTTACAAGTGTTGGGAACATACAGCATGGATATGGCTGACTAGCAAATCCATCTCAAAGAAAAAGTTTACTGCCTAGACTCATCCTCATTAGTTTCAAGTTATAGAGAAGGCAATGGGGTCCAGATATTATTGTGTGCGTTTTGAAACTGGGGTGGTTTTTGTAGCTTTCTTGTTTTAATTTTAAACTGTGCCACATCTATGCCAGAAGCTTCAAAACAGGTCTGGGGGAGTGAGAGGAATAAAAGGGGTTAAAATCTGGGAAATAAAAAGAAGGAAACTCCTCACAACACTATTATAGTCTTAGTCATGTTAAACTATGGGGAATAATAAGGCCTACATCTACATTACCCTATCTGAGCACAACAGGTCACCTTTGATTTCTAAAATGATTTCCACGTATTTTGGTATCCTCTCATTTCAGAGCATTTTTCAACTTAAAAAACTATCAACTGCATTTAATTCATGGGAAACAGCAGCTGTTAGATTTGTTCAAGATCACAGAGCAAGTGAATTTCAGAAACTGGAAAGAAAATAAACTAGCATGACTTTGAGAATTTTTCCCTCATCACTGGTTCATGCAGCTTTCCCTTAGGAGACAATGACTCTCACTGTCTCTTCAGTGTTCTCGTCCCACTTCAGCCATAGCTTTTAAACCTGAGAGTGCCACACAGACTGCAGAACATTCAAGACGATGAGATCACCGCTTTCTATAAAAACTCCCCAAGAAACAAAAACAACACTTTATTGCTATAGTAAGGGTCATGACACTACTTTCTTATATTCACACTATATTTTTTAAGAGCTTGCACAGCACAGTTCACAAAAATAATAAATCTCCATGAGAATGTGGTGGCTTCATCTTGCAGGTCATTTCATTTATCTTGTTAAAGTACTCTAATTAGTCACACTAATCACACACACTAATCACACTCTCACAATCACACTGTTGATTTTAACTGTGAAGCATTATCCATCTGATCCATATTCCACAGGTTGGCAATGAAATTTGGATGGCTCATCGTATTGCACTTGCCACTGCAAGCCCTAAGCAGAGAAGCGATCCTTGGTACACAAAGCATGCAACAAAGAATTGTCCTCTCCCAAACATTGACTTTTTTCAAGAATTGTCCTACACCTTGCACAATGAGGGGCTCTTGAGTGCACTCCTGCATGTTAGCCCTACTGCATGGATGTCCTCATCAAAAATGCCCTAAAGCCCAGAGCTGCCTTACCATGCTTGGTGTTGCTGGGCTTTTCCCCAGGAACCTGATGCCTGCTCCCAGCCTCCATTCATCAGTTTCTGATTCCTCTGTAGGGGAATTGCTCTGTTACACTTCACCAGAAGAAGCATTCGCCAGGTAGAGAACAGAAGCAGCCTATACGTACGATTCAGGTAATGCTCCAGCAAACAGGAGAAACCCATAGGGCCCAAACCACCAAAAAGAAACATCTGGCAGCATGTGGCAGAAGACTATTCCTCCAATGACCAAGCATCTCCTTTTTTACCATCAATACAACAAGTCACTGAAAATTGTTTCTTAATTTGAGCTAATAGGCACTGTCTGTTGTGCTCAACCCACTTTTGCCCAGTGTTGTGCTGTGGCTTACCATTTTCAGGAGTACAGCTGCCACCTTTTTCATCTGACACCCAGCAGAAAGGGAACATGCTAACTTGCACAATTCTAGCTCCCAGACACTGACATATCTTCTGCAGCACTCCAGAGGTAACCACTTACCAGTTATGAATGGCAAAGAGCATCACAAACATATCCTGTAGCACAGCAAAACCCACCTGTTGTAAGGAGAGGAAGTGGGTAGTGAGTAAAAAAAAGAGAAGAAACCATCAGTGAGGCTTTAGGAGTTGACATGATAAACAGGAGACAGGCAGGACTGGGATTTGGGAGAAACAGACTTGTCTCCCTTGTCACGATAGGAAAACAGTGAGTTATGACACTGTCACAAGGCTTTAATCTTTTGGTAAGTTGCTTTTGAAGGATAATGGCATAATTTGTAGGGGCCATTGAACCAGTAACAATTAGCAGCTTATCACTGCAGGCTGAATGATCCGTTGTACAGATCTTCTGGGGTTTTTTACTGCAAATGTACTAAAGAAACAAAACTTCGATCATGTTCTCTCATTCTGTGCATGGGTTTTCTCTTTCAAACTCTCAGAGAAATACTCATGTAATTAAAAGAAACAGAAATAAAATTCAGAGACTTCAGAAACATACAAATATAACAATGTACAGAATTTTCAGACCTTCTATCAAATGTATTTGTCTTTTATATATATATATATGTCTTTTTAAATCATAATTTTCAAACTGAGTACTTCCCAGGTTCTCTGTTAAAAGAAAAGAACAAAGTGCACGTTTGAATTCCTCTGTTGAAAACCATGAAAGATAAAATGAAAACATGCCAGTTTCTATAAGCTGAGTGCAAATAAGAGTGACTGACACCTTTATCTAGACTTCTTTCCCAGCAGCCAAGAGGTTAATAATCATAGGATACAAATAGAAAAAAAAAAACCACTTAATTCCAACTGCCTTATTTTCTGAAGTGCCTTTAGGGTTCATTTCAAAAGGTCCTGTTTCAAAGCACACCCATGTAGTCTAGAAAAATGACAGTGGTTTAAAAATCATTCAACAAAACCACAGTGTCACAGTTTGGACTATTCAGTTGCCTTGTTTAAATATTTTTACAGTAGTGTGACTTGCCAAATCTAGCTGAGAGGCTCTAATAATCACATATGTCATGGTCTATATTTTAATGACACAGGCAATTGCAATCTAGATTTATTGAAACAGAATCACCCATGGGCAAAAGAAAATCTATTCCTAGTATCTCACACATCCCAAATCTCTGAACCAGGGTCCCAAAAACTAGAATACATGCTCTATGGAAACAGCTTGCTTTAATCCCAAACATGCACTTTACGGTTTAAGTTTCAAGACTGCAAGGGACAGTAAGGAAGTTATGTTAGAGACAAGGTTCATGATAGTTGGACAAAGAAAGCTTTGAAATGTACTTCTTATGCTTTCCCATCAAGCTTATTCGAAATGCAAGATGTGAGGGCCAGTGAACACAGGATGGCATTTGTGCCAAAGGTGCCCTGCTGCTGCAGAGCTGTGTGCCATGTAGTACAGTCAAGCTCATCCCAGTTGCCAGGCCACTGCTGCCTCAGTTTGGCTGTATTCCATAGGTATAACTGCTGAGAAACTATTTAGCTTGTTCAGTCAGAATTGCATCTAACTGCTACTTTTTTAAGGCTGTATCTAGAAAAAACATGAAACTAATAAGCAACTGAAGAGCTGCACTTAAGTGGCAAAAAATAAAATTTGCATTTTTTAAATACATATAACACTCAGAATTTTAAAAAAAGCCAAAAAAACCCCAAAACAACTAAACAAAGGGGGGGAAAGGAGAAAAAAAAAAAAGGCTCTGTAAATGTGTTCAGGCTCTTTTACCATACTGGAGAATTAAGCTAACAAGTAATCTCTACATAAAGCAAGAGAGGAGATAAATGGCAATTGTTACATGAACTCTATGGATGTTTATGACCTGCTTCAAATCCTTTTACACCATTCAGGTAGCAGAAGAGACTCTGGATGAGTCTAGAAGTATGTTCACGCAATGAAAACCACAAAGCAGCCAAAAGAGACCACAGAGTATTTATTGCTCATAGTAGACAACAGTGTTCCTTTTCCATCACACATCTCCAGCAGCAACTGAATGCTCCAGAGAGCATCACCACTGCAGCACATGAACAAACACACCAGCCAAGAATGCACTGAATGAACATGATCTACAGTGGCAGGAGGAATGCAGAAAAAGCATCAGTGGAAACATTTTCAAAACATCAACAATTTGAATTTTCTTATCCCTGAAATACCAGATTGAAAATATATCTCAGATAAAAATAAATTAGTCCAACTTTAGTATTTTGCCTGCTTTGGACAGCTGGTTTTAGCTGCTGAAAAAAGGTGTAACACAGTTAGAATAATGTGAATGCTACGACTGAAACTGGAATGGTTTTCCCCCGCTTGAAATTAGGGGTTTAAAATTTGTTTTAAACAAGTTTTGAGTAAAGGATGTTTTGAGTAAAGGAATGTTTTGACTAAAAGAAAGTATTGTGTAAGCTTCACCAGCTGCAGTCCTGAAAACTTCCCAGTGTCTACAGTTACCTTTTGAAATGGCTGTGTCAAAACAGAAGGCCTGGAGCCAGGAAGCTCTGATAGCTAGCCCTGGACATGACACACACTCAGGTAATTCAGGTAGACTCAATCCTGAAAGATAGTAAAGACTTCCTGTGAGATGCTGAGATGTAGCCCTGGCATGGATTTCTGCTGAGATGTTTCTTCTCAAATACCATTTATCTTTCCTTCTGCTGTGGTGAAGAGAGAATGATGTGGAGGAGTTGGATGTTGCAATATTGTGCTTGCATTGCTGACAGGACAGATGGCAAAACAACTGGTATCACTGGGATGGGTGATGTTGCTGGTTTGTTCTGTCTGCCTGTAAAGGCAAAAAGAACTAAATCCAACTCTAAAGACTGCACTTTTTAAACAGACAAGTATGAGGGGAAGGGGTAGGGCATGACTTACTCACCTTGGGTTCAAAACAGCAAACACATAGTTTGTTCCTGATATATATGAAGAGCTCTTATAGCAGATTGTTGTAACATGAGGTTGGTTTACAGGACAACTTACATAAGTGTGTTCTGGTGATGATGGTCATCTGGAGATGATTTGCCAGATCACTGAACAGTAACTCCCCTCTTCTTCCTCACAATCTTTTCCCTCCACAGCGCCCCTTCATTAACAATTAAACAAAAACACAACTGCTGTTTATCTGCTTGATAACTGTATTGTTTAAGGATAGCCGGCCAACACTAAAGTCTGAAGCTGCTTTTCTCTTATAAACCTATATAGAAAGTAAATTACAATATAATGACAGATAACTTCGGAGCTTACAGTGCCTTTGCCAGCAAATGGTCTCCCAGTTGCTAGTATTTCCTTTGCCTACAAGTGGTAGACCAGTTATTGAAGATTAATAACCACAATGTTAGACCTATTTATGTAAGAACAACGCAGCAAACTGTGGATCAGTCAGCAGAGGGGGCAATGAGTAGGCTGACAAAGCTATGGAGCGTTCTGTTACTGAAGGATGGAAAATAGGGATGACATTGCCCTCTCGTGGGAAACTGCTGAAGTGGAAAGAGGCAAAGCTCCAGCCGGCTGATGCCGGCAAGGTTTGTTAATCCTGCGAGTCTCATTACAGCAGGTGCTTAAACCTCCTGACATTTTCGTTCCATATGCTCGGGTCATTCAGAGTTGAGAATGTGTGGCATGCTACAGGACCAGGATTAAGTCTTTATTAAAAAATTCAATGTGCTAGCTAGGAATATAACTCTGAGGCTACAGCTCAGAGGCATCCCTTTAAAAGCCAGATATTTGAGGTCAGGATTCTCTTTACTGAAAGTACAGCCTGAAAAGCACCACTATTTAGTGCTTTAGCCTAAGAGCTATGACACAGAGCTGTGCCACGGAGAGTCAAACCTTGCTAAGACAGTTTTGCTTTAAAAATACCCCCTCTGTTCTGTCACCATGCAGTTCAGATCATATCTCCTAAAAGTATAATTCATACTGTATAGAGTGGTGGGATGGAGGTGATTTAGGGTTAACTTCAGAGGACTTGTAAACTATTTATGTACTATATTGAAAAACGTGTTATAGAGTGGGATACTGTCCAGCCATGATAGTGGTGGACATTAAAAATGGGCTGTCCTGACGAGTTACATTTTATAAAGAAAGCTGATTTTTATTTTTGCCCAGATCTCTTCAGAGAACCTGATAAAAGATGGACTATTCAACTGGTAAACTGGGGATGAAGGAGAGTGAGAAAAAGCAAGAAGGAGGGGACAGGTTAAGGACAGGAAAGCCAAGGACAGCCTTAAGGAAAGCAGCGTATTATCTGTGCCCAGATGTGTTTCTGAAGTTCACATGGTTGCAATGACAAAAATGCAGGAAAATCTCAGGATATCTTTGTGCAGGAGGCACACAGGCCTACAGGTGGATCACTGCCAACAGCATATACAGGACTGGTATAGTAAGGATGGCTGCTAGAATATTAACCATTAATAAACCTTCTCTTCTAAACACAAGAAAAATATTCCCAGCACTTGTCATCCACTGTGGAGAGCAGCTGTTAAGAACCACAGCAAAACTACACAGGAAAAAATTAAACTAGGTATGTTCTGGTTTTAGAATGGCTTGTTCTTCTTCTATTCTCCATATA
>NW_008239759.1:1778561-1780691 GCF_000691975.1 Corvus brachyrhynchos
TCTCCTTACTTACTCGCTTACTCTCTTGCTCTCTTGGGCCTGCTCAGAGCTGCCAGCTGCAGCTCTAAGCAGTGCCCCTATACCCACGCCCTTTGCAATAAACCGCATGTCCCAAGATCAGACTCCAGAGATCTCCGTCCGTCCGACCCACCAGAGAACCTACACAAACTGTCTCAACTTCAAATTACTTGAGATGGAGGACACAAGCCATATTTTGTTCATACACCAAATACTGCTTTGAAGATTCAACAGGCTTTTGTAAAGGTGAGATGGGCAGCAAGAGGACTCTAATTGACCAGTGCACACAGAAAGAAACCATTCAGACAGCTTGTCTTTCAGGATAACATGATAGAGGAGAAGGCAAGCACTTTTCTAAAAAGCTAACTTTCCTGTTGGATATTTCACCAATAAAATGTTTTAAGAGGAAAAATTGGTAGCAATAATGTATCTCTAAATAAAGCCAGCTGGGTTAAAGTTACAAGCAAGAACTGTCTCAGCTTGACTTCTATTCAATTGCCAGAGCTCAGCTAAAGGAAAGCTGTTGCAGTGAGCAACGCAGTGCCTGGGTTTGGTGTGGTGCTAACCCCAGCCCAAAAGCAGTGCAGCACCCAGACCCCTGCCCACCCTCACACTGCCGCCACTCGCACCGCAGAGCAGTGATCAGAGCAGCACTACAGCTGCCAAACCAGAGCTGCCCTATGGGCTCTCCAGTGGTCCTCAGCATCTCTTCTGGGCATGAGAGCCCTCAGGGTCCACCCACAATATGGAAAACAGCCAGAAAGATACCCTCTGTGTGCTGTTACCTGGTGCACCAATTACACCGTGGCTCCTTCTGATATGCCTGCTGGTGACAGAACGACGTTCCAGTATCAAAAAAGAAATGAAGGTAGTACCTGGCCTCCCGGCTTTAACAGGTATTTTGCCAAGTCTCTGGCTCACAAACCTTAGAATGCCCAGTTGTCTGAGTGAACAGAGTGGAGCTAATCCAGTGTAACCCCATCCCTCCTGGACCCTCATATAACACACATCCGCCAGCCCCTCTGCTCCAGTGCCATCTTGTCCTGAGATTTCCAGTGTATCTCAATGCAGAATTATATGGCTGCAAGAAAAAATTCTATTTTTCCCACTCTGGATGATCTCACTTCTTTCACATGGCTCCCTAAATTCCTCACCCTAAGATGGCCATCTTCCCTTGTCCTCTCACTCCAGCCTAAGGTCTCTGTCCATAAGCCAGTTGCTGCCTGCTCAGCTTCTCCTGCTCTGCTGGCACAGCTGCTCTACCTCCCACACAACTACTCTGGCTCCTTCCTTCACAGAGGTAAAAACCACAGGCACAGACTGCTTTTACCAAAAATCTGCCTGGGCAAGACACTGAGGGCAGGAAAGAAGAACATGTCCTGGAAAAATGGATGCAGTAGCCACAGCACAAGAGGATTTAAGTATGTCTTTAAGACAAACAGCCTGTCTCTTTAAATGGGCTTAGAAGGTACCTGTAGTGACTATGCATCCTTCCTGGGCTCTACATTATGTCTGGTATCACGTGTGCTATGGAACTTCACCATTTTTCTTGGAGTAAATGTTCTTTCTGTATACTGCAACTATATAATTTTTCTTGGAGTAAGCATTTTCTCTCCTTTTTTTAGGATATACATACATTTGTTGGTGTGAGCATGTAATGCAATTTGTTATGATGGCTGTCTTGGTTTTGAAAGGCAGGTGTCTGCTAAGGTAGGCGGAAGCCTCCCTTGAAATGGCAGATGTGACCCCTTTCCCTCCGAGTTATTATAATTTTGAAAATCAAGGGCCTTTAGGCAAAGATGTGGGAAATAGGAATAACAGTTCTTTACTAATATATATATAACCGGTCAAACAAACAGCAATAGCTATGGCAGTAACAGCAAACAATCACAAACCCAGTCCCAGCCTTCTCGGCTGTCGGGCCCTTTCCCCTCGGGTGCAGTTCCGCTCGCAGCCGGCAGGGGCGCTGGCGGCTCCCGGTGAGCAGGGCAGGTGCGATGGTTCCCCCGCGGCTGCAGGGGGCGCTCCGGAGCGAGATCGGGAAACACGCGGCACTGGTGCCCTGGGATCCCGGGAAGGGATGGGACAAAGGAGTTTCACAAACCCCTGGGC
>NW_008239759.1:1780708-1788198 GCF_000691975.1 Corvus brachyrhynchos
ACAAAGTCTGCACATACCCCTGGCCGGACCCTCGGGAACAGCAGGCTGGAACGGCGGGCTGGAGCAGCAGGGACGAACACAAATCCCGGGTGGCAGACGCGATGTATCCAGATGGGAGAACCCCACAGAAGCCCAGGCAGGCAGGGCGAGCAGGGCTACAGCGTAGCGAAAGCTCGAAGCAGCAGCGGGGCAGGGCAGCCACAGCCCGGCCTCCAGCAGGGCAGGGAAAACAGCTTTGGGGTCCTGGCGTTGTTTCCAGCAGAAAGAAAAACGGCTGAAAAAAGGAACCAGCAGCTCCTTTCTCTGCAGCTTCTCTCTCCTGACGCTGAGAGCGAACTGCCCCCACACCCAGGTGAAAACAAAAGAGTAGCCAGGTCTTTTGTCTTCTCTTAAGTATGGCCATTTGTCCCCTAGCAACATGCATATGGGAAAAAATTCCTTTAACAGGAAAAAAAAATAGGACTAAACTAAAACCCCAACAATGGCATTTTTCATTCATACTTCTCTGACGAGAAAAATACAGATGTATGAATGCTCAAACTTATTTAGCAATTAAAGCTAATGGGCCTTTTGGCTATATTGTTTCATACTCATGGGAAAATATGGTTCTTTCCAAATATTTCAGACCAAGAGAGCATAACTTCTCACAGTCTCTTACAATCAACTTTTCTAACTGAAAACATTCTGAAGGCAGTATGGTTTTGTGAATTATCTGTAGACTCTTTACCACAATTGTACAATGAGCTCATAGCTGTAGTTTGGTAACCATTGGCTTAGGAATCAAATCACACCAGAATTTGTATTCAGGTCCTAGCATTGCTACAAAATTCACAGGCAACTTTTCCAGACACTTTCATTATGTCTTGTTTTCTCACTCAGTAAAATTAATATAGATCGTATCAGCTGCTTCCCAGGACTGTTGGGATGACTGTTGTTTTGATAATGCTGAAATCTGGGTGGATGTGACCAGAAAGGCACAGAGTGTCATTATTAGATTTTACCATCAAATAAACCCTTCCATTCAGAGTTAGATTTCAGCTGAATTTAAGGAAAGAAGACTAGGAAGTTTAAAAAACAGTCAATAACCAAAGGGCAAAGAAAGATTGTCACCTTTCGTTAAAGTAAGCATTTTTAAAAAGTACCTGGTTTAACAATCACAGAAAACAGGCAGATTCATCTACAAGAGAAAAAAGTCAAAACAAACAGTCATGCAGAAGAAAATAATTCTGCCTTTAGCTGCTGGCTTTCCTTCCCTGAAGCTGGGTAATGACATAGTCTGTCAAAATGTTTTAAAAAGCATGTCTTAACACTTTTGCTTGTGGAACTTTTAAACATTTCCCTGTCTAGCTTATGGCTTTACAGATTCTGATATTTGGAAGGGAAAGCTTGTTTTACAAGACTAAACAAAAACATCAGTTGCTTCATTGGTTCTCATAATGGATCATTTTTCCTAGCAGGCAAACCCTCTTGTTTAATTCGAGTCTAGGAAACGAACCTTAAAAATCTGACTTGGAATCTGCTGGTTTTCTTGTGCTTACTAGTTTCTATTTGTGAATCTATTTGCTGGTTTCATACTAAAAACAATGCCCTTCCATTTATTTTTGCAGTTATGAGTCCTAAGACAAAAAGCATTCTGCTTCTTATTGTTGCTACTTCCATCAATTTTCCTTGCCGTTGTTTTACTCTATAGCAGCACAGCTCAAGATTTCCACTTGGTGCAAAATAATGCAAGAATATTGCTGCTCCACACTTGCAATATTCAATTATAAGAACCATAATATCTGAGCATGGTAATCAAAATGCTGATACTAGTACATTTTACATGGGAAATAATAGTTAATTTGCTGAAAAATAGGGGCTATTCTAAAATGATATTTCTTCTAAAATTATGGTTAATGTTTATGTAAATTGTACAAATGTTCTCAAAGAGAAGCAGGGTGTAAGCTGAGAAAATGGTGTCCCTGGAGATCAATGTAATCGTTGTGGTGAGATCAGTGCCAGGGAGAAATATAAATTTCTATGCTGTGCTGAAAATCTTTCTTCAATTATTTAAATATCATTTAAATCCTATTTTTAGAACTAAATTTAATTTAAATGGGCAATAGACCTTGCTCTAGCATAAGAGAGAATTTTTCTTCAAGCATCTGTCTGGTCTTATTTGGACATTTGTTCATTGCAAGGCATGTGTATGAACGGGATTTAGTTTTTCTCTGGATAAAATCACCTGCCTGAGACAATGGTGATGAGCTAACTTCCAAAACAGTCTCTGCAGTTTCAGACACACCTGTAACTGATAATGTGTTATCTCACCCTCTGAACTAGAAAGAAAAGAGGGGAGTGAATAAAAAATATTAAATGTTAAATTAATTTTAAATAGAAGCACTGTTTTATCATTGCTTTGATTTTATACACAGAAACATATTTCCTGCTATGATAAACTAGAAGGATGAGAAACCACTTGTATTCTCACTGGGATCAGACAGTTACCTTGTAGAGCATCAGGTCAGTGACATTGCTGAAATATTTTTCATCCAAAGACACAAACTAAAGACTGACAAGCAATTCTCAAGTTTATCATCAGTTTTAGGGGAGTCAAAGAAATTTGGACCTCCATGCAACCTTTCACGGAAAAAAGTACAATATCTCTTTAAAGAAGTGGTATTTTATCCTGGACAATTACTGCTGGGAAAAAAAAGAGTTTGTGTTTCAAGGCTGTTAAAAACCTAGTGACATGTTTTTTGTGCCTTTTTAAAATTTCAGAAAGCGATAATAAGGTGCAAGTTGTGTGAGTCCATATTCTCTTTTCAATAAAATAGATTTTTAAGCAAGAGTTTAATTTTTCAATACAAGCTCAAAGATAGAGGGATTCTTAGTGTGGTGTGTGTCAGGAATAAAATCAGTAAGAGTGGAACTTTGCTAAAATAACCTGATAAATATGAAGTCATAAGTGAGCCATGAAATCAGCATGGTAGAAAGATGACCAATTTTTTAAAATTTTTTTTTTTAAAGTCACGTATTTATTAGCTGCTCTACCAACCTGGGCAACTGATATGAACTAGAAATGCTTATCTGCCTGATCAACATGCCTCTTTGCTTTCTTAGTTCTCAATCATTCATGGTCAATCATCAGTCGTTTAACATTTGTTTTCAAGGTCCTATAACAGCAATTTAAGTCTTAAAGCAGTACACTGTTGGATAGCTTAGTTTTTGTGTGCTTTAAGATGACCTCTTTCTGGGGAGGGCATTTGGTATCAAGCGATATAAATCACAGTTCTGCCTATTTAAATCAGACATATGTACACAGACCTTGAATTTTTAACTTAATTTTCCATCCTAACTTCCAGATCGTAACTCACTGGTCTAACTTTATATGTTCATTTTTTAAAAAGGAATCCGTTTTTCTTTTAACATGCATTGTAACTCACACTGAATACAAAGAAAGTCTGCTTGGTTTTCTCTTACTAATGCACGAAACTTTAGGAGATAGCATACTTCAGTACAAAATGGTAAGTAGAAGAGTGATAAATATGGATGACAAAAACTGGAGAAATAGGTGGAAAAATAAAGGTTTTATGCTGAAAACTGGCATGTGACTACTGCTTCAGGGCTAACCCTGGAGCATTAATTGACCCTGTGTTTAGTGAGCTGTGACACCTGGTGAGCTTAAAACAGCCTTTTTCCTAACTCCTCGGGAACTGAGAATCTCTTCCCTAGATAAAATATTTAAGTGTTGAGAGGAAATCTGAGCATCTTACGACAGCTGAACAGGTAAGGTTTCCTAACATGGGCTTAGCACAGTGTAAGGAGAGGGAGGATGTAACAAATATAGTTTACAATCTTTTTGCTCCTTCACCTTCCCTAGAAAAGGACTAAGCCTGCCTCTTTGATGAGAATTCAAGTTTGGATTCTATTGCTGGACCCTGGCTTTTCTGTTCCATGCAGAAAGCCCAGCCAGTACAGAGGGGTGTGTCTGGTCCCTTCCTTCTTCACCCCTACCCTTAGTTTGAGCTACTCTTGGCCTTTGGTCTTCAGCAAGAGATACCAGCCAGAAGGCCAGGTTAATAGAGCTCCCAGTTAATACATGTTCCCCCTGTCCTCTCTCCCACCTAGTCAGGAGCAGCTGCAGATGGCTGTGCCTCTTGCTAGCTTGCATAACTCTCTAACACCCACTTGCTTACTCTGTTAAGTAGAAGAGACCCATCCATGTTCCACTTCAATAATAACCTGAGCTCTATCCAGCATGGTAATTACACCATGCTTCTGAAAGTCACAAGAATGCTTCTGGAAACATTGGATTACCTTCATGAAGTGCAGCTGGAGTGTAGCAACAAATTATTCGTCCATAAGTACAGTTTGTCAACAAGTACAGCTGAAAATAAACTGTGGCTTAAGCAGACTGCTCTTGACGATCCCATCAAGTTCTTTTCTTTAAGCTCTCACAGATGAAACAAATACTTTCTAACACAGCTACTAGACATGTCTATTTTATACTGCATATTGTGTTTCGGCATCTGACCAGTAGATAAGAATGTTCTAGGATGAGATTGAAAATAAATACCTCAAACTAATGTCTTCCTCCAAAGGTCAAGTGCATCAGGACTTTTTAAAACACATCTGGTAAACAGACTATGAAACACTGCTCAATTTGTGAGCAAGAAACATTCTGCATGGACACACAGAGTTGAGTTCACGTGGTCGGAAATTTCCAAGCTTAAAGTACAACAGAATGTAAATGACTAAGAGGTGACCTAGTCTATTGAACTTTTGTGCATTCTTACAAAAAATACCTGTCATACTGCAAACACACAGTCTACTTCACAGATTCTGGTCAGGCAGAAGGTTATTTCTACAGCTATAGAACAGAAGGGAGAAAGAGTTTCAGCTCTCTGTCAGTACAAACCAAGACATAACATTACTATGGTTTACATACATTTACAGCAGATACAAACTGCTCTGTGAAGGGATTTGATACATTAGGGCAGCAGCATCTCTGTAGAAGGGAGTCGTGTTTCAACAGATGTACCCATTTCTTCCAGATAACCCAGAAACTGCATCCATGTGAACTCACATACCTCTGTCCAGCTTCTCCATCTCTCACTCATGATGCTGCTGTGCCCTTGACCCAATTTTGACCACACCAAGGCCTGCTTTCACATACCTGCCAGAAAGTTGTTTAGTTTTGGACATTGCTAGAAGATTCAAACAAAGTCGGTGCTTACTCTCTCAACTTGAGCAGAAAGTCAAAGGTTTGAAGTTTTATAATTTATTACCATCTAATTGAAGGGTTTGGAGGGGGTTTTGTTTTGGCCAATCTTGATCATTTCTAAAGAAAGTCATGCTATCTTGAATGCAGGATGACTGAAACAAATACAGTAGAATTTTACTGTCACAATCCCACACTTGTTCTGGCCAAGTCCCACCAACTTCAGACTTCTTTCATGGCATTAGAACTACTTCCACATCAAGCAGGTACTTTTGTCTTTCTTCTTTTCACATGTGGGATACTTCTGCCTTGGTCTCTGCAGCTGATCTCTCCCTCTGCACCACACACAGTAAAATCCTCCATATAATCATATTCTTGTGTGACCTTAAATGTGCAATTGTTTGAATTTCTTTTGGAGGAGATGATAATGTGTCAACTTCAAATATAAATGGAGATACTGTTAATGTGAATACTCTGCTGGTGATGGATGTTAATCAAAGTATCAATAAAAGCAGCATTCTTCATAAGCACAACTAGCTGCTGCACTTAATATGGATCCAGGGAACAGAGTATTTGTTTTTCAGAGTTGATAAGCAAGCCAGGACTGTGACCCCAGAATTCAATCAAGATCTCAACTCATTCCCCTTGCCTGCCCTTCAGGCTCTGCTCTCTTCACCAGATAGGACTACATGTGACGGCAGCTTTAGGAAGCTGTAGAGAGGAGGTATCTAGATGTAGATTGTGGAATTTTCTTTGGTGATGCCAACAAGATACAGGTGCATTCCAATGTATGTAGACTGCACTGGGTGACAAAATGTGTATGCAATGGCATTGCATCAGCACAATCTGGAGCTCCAGAGCACCCTTCAAACATCTCAGTCTTCAGAGATGGCATTCAAGGTGACATTATACTGGGAGAAACCAGGAGCAGAGAGACAGAGTCACTTGCACAATGAAATAGAGATTATAAACCCCAGTGTACCATTTGAGGCTGACAATATGGCTATTAATTTCCAAGTAAGAAATAAGCATAACCAGTAGATTGCTGCATTCATGAAACGTGACTGAAAACATCCTCTTCTGTGCTTAAGCAGGCATGCTATCTGTTGAAGAGAGCTTAGGACTTTGGCAGTCCTGCTAGAAATCTGAGTGCCTTTCAAAACCAAACTGAATCTACTACCGAAGCAGTGAATCTCAGTAAATGGCCTTGTTCTGGGGCAAAGCCCCACCTACTCGAGTAAAATAACTTCCTTTGAAAATAATTTTGATTCAAGCATAACAATACTGGTAAATTTTATCTTTGCATGGGAAATGTGCCCTCATGTTATACTTGGAAAACCAGTAATCTCTGAACAATACGTCCTTTGAAGCCCTGTGCATGCACTTAAGATTATTTGTACAAGAAGGATTGGGGAGGTTTAGCTACTGCCTATGCAAAATGGTTGTTTATTGTTCTAAGAATCTATTGATTTGTCAATGTCCTACAAATCCAAGTAGGCAGTTACTGGAACAGCTAGTACAAACATTTCCAGAAGAGTGCTTGTATCTATTTACAACCTGCCTACAAGTTTTGTTTATCTGTTTGAATTGTTAGGGCTCCCATCCCAGTTCCTGCCCAGAAAGGAGTCTACGTAGGAACACCCCTGTGCTATGTTACTTCAACTTCTCTTTGAAGTATTTCTTTGGGACTGTGCCACTATGTTTAAATGCAAGGGGTTTTGGACAGAAACAGCACCTTCCATAGCAACTTCTTCACCTGACACTGACAGCATTTCTTAATACTGGGGAATCATGAGATTGATCATTGAACTTCATCTAGAGAAATTTAAAAGACATTGAGGAGGTACGAGGCTTAAAACTGTTTCTGTTTGGTTTTGGTCATTTATAGGTCCATCTTCATAGAAACTGACAGAAAAAAGTTTAGGGTTGCCCTTTTATGAATATTGCCTGCAGAGAAAACAGGTAACAGCTAGACTCTTACCTGCGTCTGGTCTTAACAAAAAACTCAGCTATACAAAAGGCAAAACCAGGCTGTGCACAGGGTAGAAGTGGCATGAAAAGTAAAAAAACCTGTCATGTATGTACCAGCTACTACTTGTGCTCTGAAGAACACCTGTTTGCAGTTAGATTTAACTCATGCTTCAGGAAGAGCTACTGATATTTTGTATGTACTTTCAGCTGAGAAGAAAAGTGAAAGATTCAGTTCATATTAAAAATGCTTATTAAGATATCATTACAACATTTCAAGGAATTTTCATGTTACCTACTGTAGGTCTTTGTTCTTCAG
>NW_008239759.1:1788249-1788641 GCF_000691975.1 Corvus brachyrhynchos
TAAGCACATATATATATTTAAATACATAATAAGACTATTAAAGTTTGACAACAGCAGCACTGGAGGAGGAAGAAGGAATGATTTTTGGGTAGCAGGGTGAAGAGTTACAGGAATAAGAGATTAACAGGGAGAGATGTTCATTGCCTTTCTGATAATGTTTATTTCATGTCCGAATCTGCCACCAGTCTGCTTTGCCTCTTCCTAAAATAAGAGAGTGTAAGGGACAGTCTGAAGATCCCTCATCTGCCTCACGATCATCGATGAGGACAGAGACTGAACACAGGAGTCCTGGCCTGGCTGAGGTGGGATGTCTGCCAAGTGTTGCCTGCGGGTGTGCCCACTGGGAACTGGTACGCATTCCTGAGGAAATTAGGGCAGGTGGAAATGGACTG
>NW_008239759.1:1788848-1792924 GCF_000691975.1 Corvus brachyrhynchos
GGTAGCTATTCCCCCCTCTTTCTTCCTCTCTACTCTTTTACTTTATCTCTCTCTCTCTCTCTCTCCTCTATCGCATTAGGTGTTGTGGGCACTTAATAAAGGTGCACTGTTCTGATTAAAACTGAAAACCCTTGTGTCCTTTTACACTCTGAGATCAATAAACGAACCATCACGACCCCCGCTTGTATTAGCAGATCATGACAGAGAGTCACAGGAAAGCCTGCAGCACTCACCTGCAGCAAGTGTCCACAAGACTCAGGATGTTTATCAATTCACAAAGTATCAACTTACTTGCCGCTTTTCCTAGTGAAGTAATTCTCCATAAAGGCTACAACAAATCCAACACCATTGGTTCTTACGCAATCTTAGCATATATTGATCCATAAATCATTTAGTAATAATGGACAATATCTTGTCCAGCGGAATAAGGAAGGATGCTCCTCCTCTTAACTTTACTTGCTTTTTAGCTGACTCCTTTAAGAGTGTGCAGCATCAACCAGTATGACTATGCTACAGTCTATCATTGTATTTGAAAAATGAGGTTTTCTTCCCTCCTCCACTGAAAATGTACTAGTATTCACTAATATTCAAGGTAACTGTGGCTAAAGATAGAGGGTAGAAAGCCATCAATGAACTGAGAAATAATTTAAGAAAGTTAAAGGGACAACCCTGTACATTTGAAGATTAGTACACTGGTAAGTTCCATTTCTAATGGACACACATTCCAAGTAATAATAGTCCTTACAGCTGACCCACTAACACTTGCTTCTTTAATTTCACAAGGTATTGCTAATAAGAATATATTTTCCACTACCCTGTACTTCTTTCAGGCCAAACATGGATTATTTTAGCACTGATGAGGAAAACAAATTTTCTGATCTTCCAAACACTGATGCGCAAAACCAACACTCCTTATCAAAGTCACATCAAGCATTTTGTAAAGTATCTATCTTTGTTTCATCATTATGAATTCCTAGCTGAATTTTGCTTGGAACCCGTGTTATTCAGTTGGTGTCAATTATTGAAAAGGCCTATCTCCATCTCTGTTATAAAATACTGAGTTCTTTCATGTATGTGCATATAGACAAACAATGGACCAAGCTGTCTTGGCTGAAATAATACCTGATACCTGGTAATAGGGTGCAGTGGATACTTTTGCTATATGAATTATTCCACATTCAGGTAACATATCTTAAAACTTTTTGAAACATTTCTATTATTATTTTCTCATCTTATATTTGAAATGTATCTGCCATTAGGTGGTTTCAGAACAGCAGGCAGAGCTTACACCTCGCACAAAAAATTCACCAAGGAGCTTAACATTCATTAGGAAAGAAGTTGAATACTACTTATATGATGAGATGGCAAAAATTAGAAATTGTCTGTGGTATACCCAGATGTAATTTTAAAAATAGCCAAAAGGTGCTCAGAACTCACAACCCTGCTGAGCACTTTCTAGAGCTATTATTTTTCATTTCAGAATCAGTTTACTTTTTTGACCTATTGTGAAGTACATATGACTTTTTACATGCCCACTATCCAGAGAATTATTTTCCTCCATTACAAGAAAAGGTCACAGGTTTGTTATTAAATGATACAATTATTCACACACATTAAATTTCAGACCCTCTTTGTTAAGTTTTCTCATGGTAAGGCAAGTGTACCTCAACAAACAAGGGAGACAGTCATGGATAGGGTCAGTAAGGCAATGACTGCAGACAAGACACAGCAATCAACAAAACAAGGCTGAAGTGGTAACCCTTCAAGCACAGGCATGCAAAGAAATGTCTGTAGAACAACCACATTCTGAGGAAGCAGCACTCCTGGGTGCCTCACTGAAATGCTCTGCACTAACACACATAGCCCAAGGGACAGACAGGAAGTCAGAATTCTGGGTGCAGTTAGAGGGCTGTGCCCCTCTTGGGATCACAAAGATTTGGCGGGACGTACCCACAACTGGCGTGCTACAATCGGTGGACACAGGCTCTTTTTCTCCAAATTGAGCACACCAGACTTCAAGTGTTATTAACCTAAGTGCTTGCAACTGGACCAACAATAACTCTGTTGTAGTCTTTAAATTCTAATCAACAAACATTTGGTTTGCATGGGAAGTGGGGTTTTTTTTTGGCTCATTAATTGCATGGATGTCTGGGCTGGGACCCCAACCATGAAGAGACAGCAAATAAGGCTGTGCTTTATACACAACATGAGGATTCATCAGAGAGACCTGGTATAATTTTCCACGTTTGCTTCTACGTATTTTGGCAAAAGAAGAGATGGAAAAGAGTTTCTTCTTAACCTGACCTGATGTCAACTTGAGAGCTAACGTCACAGAACCGTAGAATGGCTTGCGTTAGAAAGGACCTTAAAGATCATCTAGTTCCAATCCTAAAATTAGCTTATAGGGCCAAGTTTTAAAATCCAGGGGTAAGGAAAACTAAGCAGGACTATAAATAAATATAAATAAAGTCCACAAAAAGTAAAATAAAATAGAAGAATACTTCTTCAGTACTGACAAACAAATCTGTTCTATTTAAAAGTCATGACATTTTTTGATTATCTTGTTAAGGTAGATATGAAAAATACAGGAGACATATTTCATAAACAGAAATTTATTGAAGCAAACAATTTCATTTTCTTAATAAAATGTGCTAATGACCTGGGAAAAAAAGTCATCAAATTAATAGGTTTTTTGCATTTATTTTTACTGTGTTGACTTTGCAAAGTTAGTGTTTGCATAGATTTCACAGGTTCCTATTATTACTGTCTAAACAGGCTATTCCTCTGAAGTCCTTCAGTATTATTTGGAATGCTTTGGTTCATACTAAATACAGTAGAGATAGAACAATACAAATATAACAGTAATTGCATTTTATGACACTGGAATAACTGGTCTTCAAGTCAAACCCAAAATTTGTTTACAAGCAAAGATAAATAAACAAGTCATACCTTTCTCATTCTGAACAAAGCAAGAGTCTTTTCAGAGCTCTACCAAGTTTTCCATGATGCCTTTTCTTGCTTTTATTTGTCAACATTTTAGCTAGAAAAATTCTGAAAGATATCTGCACCCGCAAGCCAGTTCCGGAAACAGGATAGCCCTTTGTCCCTGATCTGTTTTCTTCCCTTGTCAGTAATGACTTCTCCAGTTTGTTTCACAATCACCAGCTTAGGAATTGCTGTTATGTTGTATTTCTTCTTCAGATCACTGAAAGGAAAAAATTTAAAAATAAAACACACCATTAGGAACAATTTAAGAAAGCTCCTAGTCTCTTATGAAGGCTACTCTGGCCAGGACATATGGGAGAGCAGAAGTGATAAGTGCCTGGGCTTCCTCAGAGTTTGAGGCAGAGCATTGGGTAGTGTAGGGAGATGAACAAGGCTGCAGTTGGGAGCCTACATAGTGAAACACAGCTCTGGGAGTTCAGACAGTTGCAGCATCCTTCCTGTAACTGCTCTTCACTGCTGCCTGCAGTGTCCACAGGAAAAGGAATCCATAGATTCCTTTACTAGCTCTGATGAGATGTCTTCTGGGCTCTTTTCACAGGACAGGAGAAGAATCTCACTTAGATTAGCATTTGACATTCATTCCCCTAAAAATACGCTCAAGTGTCCCATAGTGCTACTTCCTGCAATCACCATTAAAGCATGATGCATAATCTTTTTGTGTAAATGGAAGAGACTGAAGATATTCCTTAAACTCTCTCAATGAAACAGAACTTCTACATGCAGAAAAGTGAGCAATCAAAATATTTGGAATAATAGCCACCCACCTATGCTGCCAAAGAATAAAATTTCAACTCCTCCTCTGCACCTTTAGAAGAACCAGAGGATAGACACAAAACAAGCAATAACAGAATATCCAGATTCCAAAATATTAACAACACCTCTCTCAAAACATATTTTAAATACTAAGTGGAAATATCCTGCCTGAGCGCCATCACCACAAGCAAGAGCATTTGCTGTATGAAGTTCAAATGCCAAAGAAATTTGAGGAGAAAAAGAATGTAGATGTTGTTAAAAATACATGACACTAATATATAGACATTCTCAGTGATTTCCTGGGGGGAAAAAAAAGG
>NW_008239759.1:1793039-1797732 GCF_000691975.1 Corvus brachyrhynchos
CAGGAAAACTATGGAAGCAGCTATAATAAGGTATGGAAACAGGTTTGCTTTCTCAGTGAATTGTGATATACAAGCAATCAACCAACAATCCCCATAGACCTTTCCGAAATCTTCTAAAACAGGAGAAAACAAAACATTCCAAAGCAAGTTCAGTAGAAGCCATGTACAACTACTATCATCTCATACCACCTGAATGACAAACAAGATGGGTGGAAGACTTTTTTTATTGGTTCAGTGCACAATAAACACAATTGTAGCAATCAGAGACAAAACACTAGGAGACTGAAGGTAATTTTCTATGGAGACAGGAATCTTACACTTTGCTTTCCTAAGGGGATGCATACATCCAGCCCAACACAGCACTTTGTTCAAACAGCCTTAGGGCTGAAGGTTGTTTGTATCAAACCAGACTGAATCATGCACAAATTTGTGTGCGAATTGCAAGATGGGTGGACCTGAAGAAGGCTCAGAAAGAGTTCTGCAGACAACACTTCTTAATCACTGTGTACATGTGACAGGTGATTACAAAAATGACTTCTTAAAACTTATTAAGATCATTTTCTCCGATAGGGATGTAAAATCCCATGGCTCACCTGTACGAACGACACACACATGCCATGGGACTAACTCCGACAACAACTCATTATATCATTAATCCATAAACAGAAATATCATGTCCTTCAAAGGCAAATTCAACTTTCCTACAGTAAAATACAGTGATTTAAATAATGACATTGTTAGTTGCTTGGCTACTCCCGCTTAAGAGTAAAGGTGTATACTGTGTCTTACTGACTAGAAAAATCTAACACGCAAACAGAGAAAGCAGAAGGGGAAGCTATAAAAAATAAGATAGCTATAGAAGCCTGAGTAACCTTTGTACAAACACAGGGAATCTTTTAGCCAAATCCTTTGAGGTATCAGACCTTGACCATCAAGGCTTGAAGACAAAAGGTCAACCTACATTTGCACGTGAAATACCAAAAATATGACATTAAGATTGAGGGAAACTGGAAGTCATAGCTATTGCTAGATCTTTTGATTCTTATGAGAAGGCTGGATGAAAGTTTCTGAGAGCACAGATTTTATATTTGTAGATAATACTGACAATAGCTGGGAGCTAGTTTTCTTCACAGCAGCTCGCATGGTAGGTACCAAAACAGCACTGATAACACACCAGTGTTTCGGCTATTTCTGAGCAGTGCTTACACAGTACCAGTGCCTTTTCTGTTTCTCATGCTACCACACCAGTGAGTGGGCTGGTGGTCCACAAGAATCTGTGAGGAGACACAGCTGGGACAGCTGATCTCAAATGATCAAAGGATGTTCCATACCATAAAACACTGTAAAAGCTGAAGAAAGAAGGGGGAAGGGACGAGCATTCAGAGCCAGGACATTTTCCTATTTTCCTTCCCATGGAACCATTACATGATGAAGCCCCGCTGTGGTGGAAACTGTTAAACATCTGTCAGTGAATGGCAAGTAGTGAATGAATTCCATATCTTGCTTTGCCTGTGTATCTTCACCTTTGCTTTATGTATTAAACTGTCTTTATTTCAACCCCTAAGTGTTCTCATTTTCACTGTTCACATTCTCTACCCCATTCCATGGGGGCAGGGAGTGACCCAGCAGCTGTCTTGGGCCTGACTGCCTACCCAGGCTGACTCACAAGACAAGTGAGTATTTTTGTGTAAGGGTTTAAGTTCTATAGGCAAGAGGGTTCTTGAGATGTAGACAACACAGGGCAGATTTAATATAATCATGGGAACACAGATGGTAAATTTTATACACATGTGTAATGGGGTATCTGACAACATTTGAATTATAACAGCTTTCACTTGGAAATGCTGTCACTTGAAAGTGATGGACATCTTGCTCATCTGCTTCTAGCAGTATGACCTGTACTACACAGCTGTAAGTGTTTTCTTTTAGCTGTGAAATTTCGGCATTGCTAAATCTTAGTCGCGTAAGCATGCACGTCAGATGGCTGGGATTCAATTTTAAAGTGTCTGCTGAGATTTTGCAATAGCAGTCTAAAAAGTGTAAGAACTAAGCAATCGCTCTTAACCGCTCAGACGCTTAACATTCTTCTGCCTTTGTTTTTTAACACCTCATCCTCCCCAATGTTTCTGCCCACATACATACACCCACCCTCATACATAAAGCTTCTTTTTATTTTCCTTTTTCAGGCATTGTCTGTGATTCTAATTTTTACTGAGCTGTACAGACCACGGACTCAGTAAACACCTGCCTACCTGGAAGCCTGCAAGATCTACTGCGCACAGCAGGCACCCTCACAAAGAATGGTGCCTTCCACCACAGGGTTCAGTACAAACACAGCAGTATGTCTTTGTGTACCATTATTAAAACATCAGTCCTATTTATCAGCACTTGCTGTTGACATGTTCTGTCCTACACCTGCTTTTCCTCTCTATTACCCTCTTTCTCTTCCAAGTGCTCACTTCCCACCAGACTTTCTTTACACCCCACTTCAAGAATCAAAATCCTGTCAGGCAACAAATAAATTTATATTAACCTGCAGACAGCAAAAGAATCAGGAGCAATATTTCCTATTAGTCATGCCACAGACCACATGAAGTAGTCCCACCGCTGGGACTGACAGCATAGAAGAGTCTGGAGATCCTGCTTTGAATTCAGTACTTTGCTTCTCTGAAGGTAGGCATAACAGTGCAGTGTTACACTTCATACACAACAAGTAGGAATGCTGGCTATTTCTTAAGACAAAATTCATCACCAAGAAAATCCATGCTTCCGTTGTTGAAAAGCATTTTAGATGGCACACTTAAAATTGCCTCTGCTGTGTCTAGAAGAGACATCAATCTACGCTGCAATTATGTATCTTAAACACTGAAGCCACCAGCTAGGATATTTTAACCTCACTGGACATACAGAAATGCTTTCTTGAGACATCCAAAACACCAATAACCAATTCAATTAATTGCAGTGGAACTTTAAAAATATTAATACGTTAATAAATATTAATAACAAAATTATTATTTTTTAAATCCAATTTTAAAAATTATATTAATTAGAACTAGTATCTAGCCAGAATTATAGTTTGATTTAGTGAATACACATCCATCTGCTCTAAATCTACAATGATTCACCAGTACCCCTGACCCCAAACTACCAGTTAATCCAACCTAGGCACCTTGAACAGCTCCACACAGCCCTTTATTGTTACACGCAACAAACACAACTTCAAAAACATTGCCTTTTCATATCCCTCTGCACTTTGTTCTTCAGTAAGCCACTGTGATCTCACAGTCACCTGGCAGGACAAGCCATGCTTCTCTACAGTACTCTGAAGGACATTACAGGATGCCACAGAAAAGCCAATTAAACTATCTCTTTGCCTCCACTCTGCATGACTTGAGCAAGAGCAGTCAGAAATAGACCTCTAATCCACAGAGGATGAAGCTGTAAGCGCATTTCTGTGGGCCATGCTGAACAGCTGGCTGGGTACAGGGACTTCAAGTGCTACATTTCCATCAGGAAACGTGCCTGCATTCTATTATGATTAGTAGATATCAAATACAATTACTGCCTGGGAAGATTGTGGAGAACTACAGAAAGCAATATTTAAGCCAGTGGAAACTGTCATTAAAAAGGCCTAACATCAATTGCCAGCTGACATCCAGGAATGAGCCAAGAAAGGACGAAATCGTTCCTGGCTTCAAGTCATTTGCTCTTGAGGTTGTCAAAGTGCACTGAAAAAACAAGATTAGCAAAGGTGCTTCCTGTTCAGTGAGCTGCTGGGGTGTTACACACTAGGGTGTTAGTAGAACACTGGGATGGATCTAGAGTTAAAAGGAAAGGTAGAAATTACTAGAAGCACTAGAATAGAGTTCTTTATTAGAAAAATTAATTTAGCTGCAAGTTTTTTTACCCAATCTACATTTAAAATTCGCATTACCTCCTTGACTTTGATAGAAAAAAAATTTTCCACAATCTACTTATTTAAAGAGGGCGGGAAAAAAATCCCTTTACCAGTATTTACGTGTATTTCAAGTCTCCAGTTACAGTACAGGAATTTCAGTAACCCTGAATATCTTACTTGTGCTCCTGTAATCCCAGTCTATTCTTATAGGAGATAAATCAGATTCCTGTAAGTCTACCAAATGAGTCTGCACCCTTGACCTAGGTCATCAAAACACTTCTTGGTATTATCCTTCACCCCGTTACTTACACACAGTCATGTCCTTTCCTTTTGCTGTTTTCATGAGTAAGCTGCCTACAGGAATGTCTCTTTGGAAACTGAGCAGCACAGGAATTTTACACCCCAGCTACCAGGTGCAATATGCCACCGCTAAACTCCAGCTGATGTTGTGTCTGTCTGAAATTCTTCACAGTTTGCTCTGCTCTGCTTCAAGTAGTTCAGTTACAAGTCTTGCCTTTTTCCCAGAGCACTAACCTAGACAATGCAGAACAACCTTCGTAACAAATACCGCCGTGCTGAAAAGCAATCACTTGATCCTCTTCTAATTTTACCTCACTATTCATGTCATCTCGTCAACACTTGGCGTCTTAACTAACTCTTCTTCAAAGATCTTTTAGTTTCCAAATGAAGTGCGCAAAACCGCGTTCTTTACATACGGGACGGGCTAAAGCCAAGTGAGCAAGCTGTCACAGCGTGCGGCAGCATGCAGCAGCCGCGGCTCCGGGGGGGGCGGCG
>NW_008239759.1:1798302-1803440 GCF_000691975.1 Corvus brachyrhynchos
AGCGCCCGGGGCAGCCGAGGAGACGCGGCCCCTTCTCCCTGCTCCTCGGAGCGCCGAGTCGGCTTTCTGTCGAAGCAAGACTTGCTGAAGATGTCGAACTTCCAATAAATGTAAACAGTAATCGCGTGCGCCGGGCCCCTTCAGCTTGCCAAGGAGCTCACCGTCTCTCCCCTGAAGGTCTCAGCACAAGTCTTGGTCAGTTTTGGCAATAAACTTTTTATTATCAGATGTCCAGCACTTTTTTTTTTTAGCATGGAGAATTATCTGAATTGTGGATAGAAGGGGCTGTCTATTCTCTGTCCAAGTAGATAAGAGGAATTCTCATTTTATTCCAGTGCACTTATAATGTGTTTGGGTTGAATAATGCTTTTTTCCTCCAGCTGATATTGAGTTAGGAATTAATAAAAATTATATTACAAACATATCTTTTTTCTGCCTAAAGCAACCTGCAAAAACGGATATGAAAGATGATTTGGCAGCAGGGGTATTAAATTACAGTTTAATTAAAGGGTCACGATAGGGTGATAATCAAACCTGATACATTGTCTCTTTTTCCTGACTTGCACAATACCCAATTAAAAAGAGAATTTATCTTAAAAAAATTATCAGTATCCCCCAAAATAAATTCTAGTGTTTATAATGGCTACTTCAAGTGTCTAATGAAGCTAGCTTAAAAATATTTCACATTAAAACTGTGTGCACAAATGCATTCTAGGTTTTTACTCTTCAGTTGTTCTCCTGTTTTAATCTGCAGCCTCTCCAAAAATCTGTCAGTTTTACTTATGGAAAAGATAAAATTGTGATGAGTATATATTATATTTTAAATACTGAACACTAGAATGGAATGGATATTGGTCATGACGAGTGCTTGGTTGGGTAAATTGCAACCAAGTTCATAGTGAAATTAAAGTCCAATTTCTACATCTGATCATCTTCTGACCATATAGTATGAACAGTAAGAACAGTGATACTTGAAGTCAAGAATTCCAATTTGAATTTGTATAGGAATGGACCAAGCACAAGTATTCTCCGACACGTGTATTTTCTTTTGAGGTCTTTTTGAAACATGCTTTTTTTCCATTGACTTGACACAAAATTTTTGTTTATTTACGTTCTGTCGTGAGTGGAAAAAAACAAGGTATCATTTTAAATATTTGAACGTGTGAGAGAATGCCCAAAGATGAACCTCAGAAGTAACACAGCAATCTTATGGGTGTTTTAGTAGGCTCATCAGAACTAGTTGCAGGGTCACTTTGGATTGGGAGGTGCATTCCTGTCATTTCTCTTACCCTTTTTGCCTTTTATTATTAAGATATACTGCTAATTAAAATACCATTTGCTTCTTGTGCAAAAGTTCACGCATTTAAAAGAAAATAGTTCAGTCATCATTATTTTTGAAGAGATTCTTTTACATTAATCTTTATAAAGCAGGCGTTTTTATTTACATCCAACTATATCTGGACTAATATGTTACTACAATTCTGATATTCTACTGGAAAACCTAAAAGAATTGTTTAGGTGTTAAAGAAGTGGCTTTTATTCAATACAGTATTTCTCCATTTTCACAGAGAGTTAAGCTATGCTGTTTTCAAACCCAGATACTCATCTGCTTCCAATACAGAAGTGACATTAAAACAACGTAGTCCTCCCATCTGTCATATCTCCCATCAGTCCTTTCTCCAAATCTTAAGTGCTGTTTTGTGCAGTTCCCCCTTCAGAATGCCTCCTGATGTCAAAAGTAGAAGACAAAAGGAGCTGTGAAGTTTGCCTGTTCTTAAAATAGTACAGGTGAGAAATTAGGCTTACCTGAGTCTTTGATGTGCCATATGGTCTGCTTTGCGAGACAGTTGTGAAACAGGATGGAGTCATAGCCTTTGGAGCCTGTAGAATCACCAAAACATGGAAAAAAGTTTCCACACAAGTTCAGGCTACCGTACATACATTATTGATATTACTACCAATTTCTCCTTCAATCTGTGGTGGAAGTGTATTTTCTCAGGTATTATGAACTAAAGCAATGACCCAAGGAACTTCCAGCTGTTTCATCTGTACAGGTTAGAAAGCTGGTTAGGCAGAACCAGTGCTGTGCCATGAGAAAAGAACATACTGAGATTGTCTTTGAGATCTCTAGGCATGGAGGAAAAAGCTCATAGCTGCCTACATCTCCACAGGGAGAAGAGCTGGATGTACATGACAGTGACATTAAACTTCTTGAAGCTATTTGAGGAACAGCTACTAAGCATGAGAAATCAGATACCTTCCCTCCGGAAGCTTAATGTGATCAACCCTGTGAAGGCATCAAAGATTCACTGATAATGCTGCATACCACGGACAATCTTGTCTTGCACCTCCCTTTGATTTGACTACAGAGACAGTTCTCCATGACACCATCATGGACCAATAAGAAATGTTTCACTTTATGATTCATACCAAAGGGACTAAGACCTGTTTCAGTTAGAAATGTCTTCTAGGACATTTCAGGATGTACTGTGGTTCTACAATAACAACTTTTAACAACAACATGTTGTTGTTAGAGGTGTTAACACTATGGTGATTAATTCCATCCCCTAATCTCCACTGGGAATGAAAATAATGGAGCTTCTTTATACAGAATCCGTGGTCCTGCCTCAAGGTAGTGTGGTAGCTCTGACATGACACTACCAGAAATCCTGCAAACAATGCTCATGAAGTGGAAGCCTCTGGGGAATTCCAGGATAAAATTAAATAAAAACTTCCCACCACAAAAAATTGCATTTATGGTTTTGCTAGAAAAGAGCTTTTTATTATTGAATTTACTATATTATTTTAAAGTAACAGTATTTAGTCCTGTTTTTTAATCTAAGCACAAGACTTCTAGTTTATTTGTGCTCACATTGCAAAGATGATCCTACTTTCCTTGTATTTCTTCAATTAACACTGAAGTTAATTACATCTCCAGATTTTTACACACAATTAAGAATTAAAAAAAAAATATGAAGAGCCTGAATCATAAAGTCATGTTTTCAGTGATATAGGGCAGCATGCTGAGAAAGAGATGCAGAAGAAATGAACTGGAAGTAAAAAATATTCAGACTTGCTGACTCCAAAATAATATAAGAAAATACAGTATGTGCTCAAAGCAATGTAATTCCATACCCCTGTAGTGGCAGAGTTAATGTCCCTATAAGCCATACAAAAGGTGAAGTGTGAGAAGGTTCTGAAAGCCTGTCTAGGTCTTTAAGGAACATACCCTTTGCTCTCTCCTTCATGTACCTTCTTCATAGCCAGCACTGGTCTTCGTAAAGAATTTGATCCAATAGACATTTGCAATAAACAGTCTCTTAAAACTTGTGTTACATGCATGATACTGGATTTTTAAGTGAAAAGTTATAAAACACCAAGTTTCAGTCTGTTTATAATTCTTAAGCATTCTGTAGGAAATGCATACCTGCCAACATTTGATGTTGGCAGGCTGTATAGTCATCCAGTGAGAAGCCATAAGGCAAAAGCTGACTAAATTCACTCAAAGGAGAGTGTGATGTGGGTGAGGCCTTGTTGGTTCAGTTGATCATTAGCACATCGTCTATTTAATTATACCCTGATGAAAACATGTAAGTCACAAAACTAATCAAGATAAACTCTGGTTTGGCAATACTGTATGTAGTGCAATCCCTGAAGAAATCATGCTAGCAACTGGCCTCAGTGAATCCCATTATGTGTGCATACTAGCCAGACAGAAAATCAGACCCCAAAGGAGACAAGAACACATAGAATAAAGGAGACATGCCAGTGGATTAAATAGTTAAATAAGTAGCAATTATTGATAAAATTTTATTAAATAGCTGGGGCTTTTAAAATTCATTTTCATAATACATAACTATGTGCTTTACAGGAGAGAGTTATAATCTGAGTTATTGGTGAGAAGGCAGGCAAAGTTACTTTCCACAATGTACACAGTGAACAAAAAGGAGTAGCAAGTCTCTTGGTCTCAACCCAACACATTAACCAATGAGCTGGGGAAAGAAGTCAGTGCACAAAGAATTACTGAGCCAAAAAAATTAAATTTTGTCATACACAACCTGCCAGCTAAAGTAGTTATTGGCTATTCATAGCATTCCTTAGAGCTGATGCATTTGGAACACCTTTTCGTCAGCTGGGTTCAGGAGACCCAAACACAGCTCATTATGACATAGTCAGCAGTGATACAGGTACCTAGTGAATGTTCCTTCATGATTGTTCTTGGAACTGCTTCCCCTACATAACCTCCGAACACAAAAGAATAACACTATCTTTTCTCAAGTAGGAAAATTAACCAAATAAGGACCACACAGGTTTTTTTAATTACAATTTTATTAATTTTGTTTAAACTCTAGCGCTAATTGTAGAAGATATCAAGGGCTACCTGTTAGGGAATCTAACTTTTCCTCCGTAAGAGATACTGGGATGTAGCTTAGCATTCTTACCACAAAGACATCCATCATCATCAGGACTGAATGAGAGCTTTAGCAGCTACCAAGTAACCAAAACATTTTAGTACAGAAGATACTGTAAGGTATACCTCCTTTTCTTTTCTTTTTTTTCCTTTTTTGAAGCAACAGATTTTTACCAATAAGAGGCAACAATTGTTAGAGAAAACTGCACTTGGCGAGGCCTCACTCCGGGTCCAGTGTGCAGTTTTGGATGCCACAATAGAAAAGACATTAAGCTATTAGCATGCAAAGGAGGGCAACAAGGGTGATGAAGGGCCTTGAGGGGAGCCCATATGAGGAGCAGCTGAGGTCACTTGGTCTGTTCAGCCCAGAGACACTTAGGGGAGACCTCATTGCAGGAATGGCCTGAAGTTGTGTCAGGGGAGGTTTAGGTTGGATATAAAGAAAAAGCTCTTACCCCAGAGAGTGGCTGTCACTGGAACAGGCTCCCCAGAGAAGCGGTCTGAAAAGCAGCACCAGCCTGACAGAGTTCAAGAAGTGTTTGGACAATGCTCTCAGGCACAGGACAGGATATCCTGTGCAGGGCCAGCAGTTAGACTCAATGATCCTTGTGGGTCCCTTCCAAATCAGGATGTACTGTGGTTCTACAATAACAATTTTTAAATAAATGTTTGCAACATTAACTCTGTGTCCCAGTTTAATATGCATTATTAATGTAGATTAATAGCA
>NW_008239759.1:1803468-1846580 GCF_000691975.1 Corvus brachyrhynchos
TATAAATGCTTATAAATTAGGTAGAATTGAGAGTTTGCAAGGAATATTTTTTTCTTTTAACCTGGAAATACTGCAACCTATTAATAGATTCCTGCTATGCAAAAAGTCTGTTATAGGAAGTGCAGCACTAGGGTACATTCTTTCCATTCTACAGATTTTGAAATTAGCAAAGGTATATGAACTTATCCTTGCAGTATAAAAAGCCTGATTCAATGATCCTTTGCATTTAACGTTATCCTGAGTAGTGTATCTCAAATTACCAAGCGCTAGATAGTCTAAATATCAGTGCTGTAACATTTCTGACTTCCAAACAGGTACGCCAGGGAAACAACGCGGTGTCATCTAATACAGCAGCAGCTCATGGCAACAAGGAACAACACTTGCACCTGCAGAAATGGAAAAAGCTAGTAAAATTCTGCTCTAGTTCATTTGAGTTCAGACACACTTTTCACTTCACTCTTGCCCTTTGGCAGTTTAGTGTAACAAAGTGGACATTTAGGGGTTTGGTTTGGGTATTTTTTGCCTGAAGACACCTCTGACTAGATGAGTTCCCTTCAAGGTCAGAGTCATCCAATACTAGATCCTGCATTTATGTGCCTTTCGAGAAATGTAAGGCTGCTTGAATCTTCCTGCAGAATCCAGGTAGTCCTCTGCAGTTGCTAGCAACCACCACCTAATTTTGGTTTTTTGTCAGAGCTTTTGATTGCAGAAAAAGGCCAGATTGTCACAAGCACTCTGCTACAAGGAGGGACTCCAGAATTTTATCAGCAGTTTCAGTTGCTTTAAGTAATTTGATAGCCACATACAAAAGTAATTGGCATCTGCACAACCTCTTCTGGCAAAACTTGAATAAGAGTCTTCAGTCATGGAAGGGACAGCATGCATCTAATCCTGCCCACCTTGTTGGCAGCCTCTCTTGTAGCTAGATTGACTGAATGATTTAATTAAACCACATATTTCAGGTGATCCTTTATTAGCAAAAACAGGTCCGGGTCCTAGGCAGCCAATATAAGTTTTACAGTGCTGAAACTGGAATATTTTTCTGCCAATAACCAAGTTGCCAATGTAGCTATGCTGCAGCTGCTAGCAGGAGCTCCTAATAAGAGTTTTGGCAGAGCACGTTGACCTCACTGCAGTCACTTGTCTCAGGAGTTTGCAGGCAGCCTGCAAAAGCCTAAGAGTTTTCTGTCTAGCATGCTCCTTTTCATAAGAAATCTCTGGTTTTTGCTGTTTGAATAAAGGGAATGTTATTTTAAGGCTGGGATTCACTGTCATTTATATTGTACATGTTTTATCTAACCACTGTAAAATCCCAAAGACCTTTCCCCTGCACATACTCAGAAAAATAACATTCTCTAGCCTGTAGTATCGTGTTCTAATTTTAAAACCATTAGAATCATAGAAATAATTGAGAAAGCAACGTCACTAAATCATTATCGTAGGCTGAAAACTCCACTACAAAATCCACAACAAGTAGCCTAAGAAGGTAAGGCCAGTTCCTTTGGTTGACTACGAGTTAAACAAACAGTAACTGTATTTCAGAGCTCTGAAATGACAATTAACTTGAGAGAATGACAGATGTGAAAGACTCAGGATTCACATGCTAGTTTCTCTGCCTCATGAACACTGACTTTCATGCTGGGGGTTTGGAACTAGATGAATTTATGGTCTCTTCCAATCCAAGACATTTTATAATTCTATGATTTTCAGTTACATAGAAAATCATCTTGGGCAAGGAAAGGAAAAATCCCACACAAGGTTGTTGAATAGAATAAATCCCTATGCTATTGTGGTGGGTTAACCTTGCATGACTGCCAGAAGCCCACTCAGTTGCTCTCTCAGTCCCCCTCCTCAACAGAACTGGGGGAGAAAAATGATGAGAAAATTCATCAGTTGAGATGAAGACACCTCATTATTTAAGTACCACATTTAAGTATCTAACTACCATTGCAGGTAGGACAGATTTCTGGGAAAAATTAATTCTTTGCCAATTAAAAATAAGAGTAGGATGGTAACAAAGAAAGACCAAGCCAAAAATAGATTCCTCCCACCCTTCTTTTTCCCAAGCTCAACTTCACTCCTGAATTTCCTACCTCCGCCTCCTGCCCAGCTGGTGCAGGAGGAAAATAGGGGTTGTGATCTGTTCATAAAATTCCATCTCTGCTGCTCCTTCATGTAACCACAAAACTGGTAAGACTTGGAAGGGACCTCTAGGGATCATCCAGTCCAACACCCCTGCCAAGGCCAGTCAGCTAGAACAGGTGAGACAGGAATGCATCCATGTGGGTTTGGAATGTCTCCAGACAGGGAGACTCCATGACATTCCTGGGCAGTCTGTGCCAGTGCTCTGCCATCCTCAGCATAAAGTTCTCCCTCATGTTGAACTAGAACTTCTCGAGTTTTAGTTGATGTCCACTGCTCCTCATTCCTCCTCTCACTTTTTCACTTTTCCCCCTGCTCCAGTGTGGACCAGGGCTGCAGTCCTTCAGGAACAGATTGCACCAGTGTTGGGTCCCCATCAGGCTGCTGTTTCTGCCAGAAAAACTGCTCCGGTGTGGGCTCTTTCCACAGTGCCATGGGTACTGCTTGGAGTCAGATTCAGGATGGACTTTCCACAGACTGCAGATTCCTTCAGGGCATGTCCACCTGCTGCAGCACAGGGTCCTCCCATGACTGCAGTGTGGATCTCTGCCCTTCAGTGGTACTCCATGTGCTGCAGGGGCACAGCTGCCTCACTGTGGACTGGACCAAAGGCTGCTGGAGAACCTCTGTTCCAGTGACTGGAGCACCTTCTGCCCCTTCTTTTGTCCTGACCTTGGTGTCTGCAGGGCTGTTGCTCTCACATAATCTCACTTTTCTCTCACAGCTGTCTTGCAGCATTTTGTACCCTTTCTCTAATATGCTTTCCAGAGGCAACACTAGTAGCTTGGCTGATGTCATCAGCAGTGTCCTGCAGTGGGACTGTTGGGGCTGGCTGTGTCCTACACAAGGTGAGCACCATCTGTTTTCTCAGAAGCCCCCCCTACAACCTCTCTACGACCAACACTTGACATGTACACCCAATACCCCTGGCTTTAAATTCTTGCATCCCAGTAACTTCATCCTAAAACTTTTCCTATGGTTGAAACAATTCAGAAGAGTAATTATTTGAACAGAATCATCTTCATATTCAAGAAATTATAAGGCTGCTAACTCTGAAAAATGGCTGTTCCAGGGATGGTTTGGGGGCTAAGCCACAGAAACAGATCACTGCAAACAGCACATGGTGAAGATGCAGAAAGTCAGGTCCAGGATGCAAGGACCTCAATGCTACATGTCAGCTGTCACCAGAAGGTTAACCTGTTGTCTCCATAAACAGTTACGTACTAAAGAAGACTCAGGGAATAAGTCTTCCATGTTGACAGTAAGACCACATTTCACTCTGCATTTCCAATTGGCTGTGACACAAATTATTCCTGTGAGATGGCCCTGGATCTCAAACACAAGTAACAGACTTGAGGTCAGACAGGACTCCCCCAGTACCAGAGCATCAAGACACAATCTTCCTTATGTGCTGTTAATCACATTGCAACGAGAGCACTAGAGCATGGGACAGGACCAACCATAATGTGATCCAGTTAATAAAGGATTACTGCTTCAGAACTAAGTATTTATACCCTTACAGGTCTAGTCCAAAGGCCAGTAAAAAGTAGGTTCAGTTGCTGCTATACCTTGCAGGAGGCTGCTGTCTCAGTACCATCCCAAAAGACAGTTCAGGATTTCAGTCAGTTGGCCAGATCACTTCTTCACTCCATGGCATGATTTTCTCTGGTGGTGACTCTGCACCTTTACCATTCAAGAGAAGTGATGAATCCCAGTAAGAAAACCAAATCAAACTTTGAAATTGCATTTGTTATTTCCAAAATGCTTTTAGTGATATAACCAAGTAGTTTACAGAAAAGCAGATGTCTGAAGAATTCAAATTTCTGCCTTTGGCAGCACAGTGCCTACTTCTGTTTTTTAATAATTGTCTCAAAAGGACACAGATATCAGCATCACTTATCTTTGCAATCTTGAACCTACATTGAGTGCAAAAAAATGTTTATTCTCCACAGAGGAGCATCTCAAAACAAAGCATGAAGTGCATCACAGACTTTCTGCAGTGAGGTTTTTTAGCACTCTTCAAATATTTTCTTCTTTCCACACAGAAGTGTATTCTTTAAAAATTTGAAGCAATTCACATCTCCATTTAATGCTTTTGTTTTATCCAGAGGAGTATGATTAGATAATAACAATTAGCAGTAATTTTAGGTAGTTGTAGTTTTGTAATCTGCAAGAGTGGTATTAGCTGAACTAAAAATTCAGAATTTGGAGAACATGGTGTTACTTTAGGCCATTTACCTGTCTAATTTGATTATATTTTAAATACAACAGTTTCCATGTGTTATACTAAATTTGTAGAAGCCAAAATGCTAAGAAACTTCTATGTACACTGCTAGTCTTGTAACATCAAGTTAAAGGCCAGGATAATGTTTGGATTTACAGTATTAGAAAGCATTGTAATTAATCAGTATTTTCTTTTCTCTTTGGTGAAACTTCATACATTGCATTTCTCACATATTATGGGCATCCTCCTGTTTAATCTTCCTTCCACTTCTTTTGGAATGAACTCTTATTCTCAGTTCCCAGTCAGTAGATAATGGATCCTTTATTGTTTGGATTTTTTTTCCTCCTACCATCAGAAGTTCTGAATCAGAGTAGTTAGATTTTCTGTCTTGCTTTTTCAGAAAACTGCACTGTAACTCCCCTTTTTATTTTTCGTCTGCCAGCTTTTGAGGAGACAATACACTGAGCTGGACTAATAGAAGAGAATTTCATGTCAGGAAGAATGACATCCTTTTAAGGCGTAAACCTGAATGAAATGAAAAATGCTAGAGAATATTGAGGATTCCCAGCAAGATAGTTTCAACTGGCCATAATGAAATGTGTGGCAACGTAACAAAAAGTTGCTTGTAAAAATTGCTGTTGCCATTCTTTCAACACTTTTAAGTATAACCTTTGAATCACTTAATCTTGTCTAGTGCTTCTGCCGTTGTGCTGATTTTGTTCTTATACCTTAAAAGGTTAGTATGTTTTTAAATTCATTAGATTAATGGAAGTTTAAGTTAGACATCTGCCTCAGTAAGCTAAAAATAGCTAGGAGTTAGTAAACAGTGTTGCAAAATCAAATAAATTACTGACAGCTTTTATGGAAAGTATGACAACCAGTGTTCCAAGTGCATGGCTCCAGTGGTAAAGATCTTTATGAAGATAATTTAGTCAGTCATCCTCCCATCCATTTCAAAGCTGAATACACCATGTGTAGCTAGTTAGTGCAGCAGGACTAAAATGCAGCAGCCCAAATCCCAGATGAGTGCTGTCCTGACATTGAGCAATCTCCCATAAAAGAAAAGAGAAAAATAAGTCCTCTCTCCTCAGTGGCTGTTTACAGGGATTCACTTTGATCAACATGAATGTATGCTTGAAGTAGTATAAAGTTGTGTTGATGTATTTTTTTTTAACAAAAATATGCCTCTCACATGTCAGATCTGGGTGGAACATCTCAGGAAGTAACAAGACTATGCAAATCAAAGTAAATGTGCAGATGTCCATGTTCATTTTTAAGTAATCTTTGAACAGATCAATCTATAGATCTGAAGAACAATGGAATCAAAATATTTAAAAAGGGCTTGTAAAGGTCAGACTCCATGGAAATAAATTTAAGGATTAATTGCATGGGGGTGGATGGAACCAGCGTCAAAACACAGAGGTTTTTAAACTGTCAGGCTGCAAGATCATTTACACAAGCTGCATACAAGTTAAGTTAATCGTAACTGATTTCAGAAAGAAAATGTGCAGAGATCTGTAATGGACATCTAAGTAGAATAGGGAAGTGTTGACACCACCTTACTTACACTGCTGAGACCTCAGCTGCTTTCTGTTGTACACACACAGGTGTATATTTTGCATATGCAGCTCTGCACTCTCTTTGAAAGAGAAATAAGGAAACTCACAAGGTAGTGGGAAGAGCAGAGCCTGAAAAAAATGCTTAGTAGCTTGATAATTTCACCTGGCTACAAATCCTGAAATGAATTAAAATGGTAAGATACTGATACTGGCAAAGAGGTTAAGTGATGTAACATGCTAAGGCAGGAACTTACAGAAAGAAAAACGAGTTAGTTTGTAAAAAAATGCTTCTAAGTGTGTAAAACAGTAAAAATCTTTTATTTTCCAGAGCTTGAGGATGAAAGAACATACCTAGAATTTCCTCGACCTATTCTTACTTCTTTTAGACCTCAATGATCTTAAATTGCAGCAGCCCAGCCTCCTCCAAAATATCCTTACTGAACTTTATCCTTTCCAGAAAACCACGGAGTCCCCTGAAGTCATCAATGATTCCACTGCTTACAGCATGAATATAAAAAAGTATGTCAAAATAAGTAACTCATCAAGCAAAGAGCAGGTTTTTTTTTTCTGAAAATATAACCTGTTCATATGGACGAGGAACCTGACAGATGTGAAAATACAGTACAGTAGTATTAAAGCAATAGCTCTGAGTAGGACCGCTACCACCCTCTTAAATCTGAGGGACATTACTGTCAACAAAGCACTGACATTTAAGCTGCTTGTAAGTGAGCTCATAAGTAACCAGCTCTCAGGGGTGAGTTCATTACTGCAGTGATAGCAATAAACATATCTTTGCTTTTATAAGGCTTCTCTTTTTCTCTATACAGAGGAAGCTGCCACCAAACTGAGGTTGGTTTATCAGCGGTAATACAGAACAGGTTCAGGTGTTAGTCACAACACGTTAGTGTATCTATTTTTAACTATGATTTAACAGCCAGGTCACAGAGATAAACACCTGCTTTTTGCAGGTGATACTCCTGCTACAGCAATGTCTTAGACACTCCCTAATCACAGATGTACACAATATAAATCTTTAATGGGAGAAGTGTCAGAGGCAATGGGATACAATGAACTGGAAGCTGAACTAAGCGAAGAGGCTTGGGTATGTATGCTGGCATACTCCATGTTCTGCGGTATACAACTAAATGAGCCTGGTGACAAAAACATGTTGTAGAATCACAGAATCATTTAGGATGAAGAGATCCTTCAGATCATTGAGTCCAACCGTTAACCTAACACTACAAAGTCCACCACTCTACCATGTCCTTTAAGTGCCATGCACCCTTTATTATCAGAAAAGAGGTAGTAATAAAGAAAATCTGTTCAACATGGGAAGTTTGCTTTAGTAATTTAACCACATCAAGTCTTCACAACAACTTACAGGACTTTAGAAAATCTACAACATGGTGATGTTACCTTCTCTGCTCATCACCTCCAATTTGCATCAACTTTGTTTTTTATCACCAGTAAAATACACTTCATTAAATTTTAAATTGTTTTAATTCAAAGCAAATGAATGTATCACCAAAACAATGCCAAATGTTTCTGCACTGTTCCCCACTGCCGACATATTTAGTGTGCTCTGGAAATAGAGACACCTCACAGACCTGCACAGCCCCTGGAGGGGAGTTTTCTGTGTTAATTAAATACAATTTAACAGTATGCTTTAACCTTAGCCAAGTTCCATCTTACCAGCACTTATTAGGAAAAAAGAATAAAGATTTGGCTTTGCAAGCAAACGTATTTCATAGGGCAAGTATTATACCAGCATACATGGCTCAACATTAAAATAATAAATCATTTCAATCAGAAAAATGAAGAAATTGCTTCTTCATAATCTGAAATGACATCACTACATTTTGCTCATGAGAACAAAGTTTACAGGCATAAGTTGCACATAAAGGGTTTATTTTAAATGTTTTAAGGATAGAGTTACATCATAATTATAAAAATTACTTACAGAATTAAGTAACAGATTTAAAGTGTTTATACTTCTAAATGCAGAGAACAGGGAACTGTCTACATTGTTCAAAATAAAATAAAAATAAAGAAACCAAGCTCTAAAGATGAATTCATTACCTAATTTAAAAATGTGAACACGAAGACCTCTGAACTATACACATACCAAGAACCATCCAAATTGCACTAATGATGTAAAATACAAAAAGCACAGCATTTTCAAGGAACCAGAAACTGTTTTTACCATAATCTTTTCCCTGACACAGCTAGTAAATTCTCTCTGAACATAAAGCCCCTATGTTTAAACAATCCATTTCAATAATGCTTCTACCTATTGTGACAAAAAGGGTTTTCCCCATCTCTACTCCAACATAGTTTAGGGTTTGGCACTCAAAAGAAAGAAGAAGAATGTAGTGTTCTGCTATTCAACTGGAATTTTATTTTTTCTTTAACAGAATACATGGTCCCTTCAAATGCTGTATGACACATACAACTGGAAAATTACCTTCCGTTGGCACTATGCTCGTCTCACCGGTGCATTTAATCCTACTAACAACCATTAAAACAGCACAATAAGCAAATTCACAAAAAACTGAACACAAAATAAAAACAGAACAAAACAAAAACCTAAACATTTTAACATGCAACTTTAGTTTGTTACATTGAATGTTCTAACCCTCTAAGCATGCAAAAAAGGATGTTCTGCATTTGTTTTTTTTTTTTTTCCCTTTTAAGAAGTTTTACATGGCAGCCTGACATCACACACACGCACACACACAATATACAACAATACTACAGCAGGTAAATGTGAAAGGTGAATAACTTCTATACAAAGATCCATGGCTTGTGCCATCACAAGCCTTATGTGATTTTGGAAAGTAATGTTGAACCCCTATAACAAGGAACCAACATTTAGTTACCAGGGTAACGCAAGCACTGCATGCAGATCTGAAACATGAGCCTAAAACAAAGCCCAAAGCAGATGGGCAGGGAGTGGAATTAGTCTCAAGCCTCAAAACGGTGGTTTAAGCTATCAAAAAAAAGAAAAAAGTGAAAAGAAAATACCCACGCAACAGACAACGGGGACATCGAAAAACAACCGTGAAATTTACAGTTTGTAGATTATAGTCTAATTGTCAGAATACATAGTGTATTCAATAGGCTTGCAGAAAACCCACAAATGCAAGCCTAATGCTAAAAGTGTTCCAGTAGACCTAAACCTCAGATATTCCAAAACAAACCTCTTATTCCTCAGATATATAGCCCCAAGTTCAGCATACTAGGTTATTCATGTATCTCGTGTATAATTAATACACTCACTCATTCCTGTGCCACAAATATCGACTTGGGCTCATGGAGCCAGGCTCAGCTTTGAGATTTACATGCAGGACTCTTAAGAGTCAATAGAAAACACAACAGATCTGCAGGATGAAAACACTGTGTTGCAAATCTGCTCACTTTGTTCAAACACAAGAAACATTTACGACTCAGGTACTTACTGCATAAGGACTGCATTGAGAAGCTATTCACTGAAAGACAATAGCCTGCCTTTGGTTGCCCATGATGAAATACTGGACATAATGCAATATAGTAGCAATGGACAAAGAATTAAGGTATCATATTTATACGGAGAGTATTTATTACCATTCAACAGCATAATGAGGCACAAGCCTTAAGGCTAAAATATGAAATCAGGCAAAAAAATGGACAGAAAGGGGCTTAAACCACTGAGTCTTCAATATCAAGAATACCCACAACAGAGGTAATCTGCACCTCTGTCCTCTGATTAACAGCACCTCTCCTGCATTCTTCCACTAATGGCACACGGTTGGATATCAGGGTATTTGTTCCTTCCATCAACAAGTGTTAACTGCCTTCACATGCTGTACTTCTGTGAAGCAGTTCCTGCGGAGCTCTGCCTTAATGTAACATGACAACCTTGTTGCTGTGCTGGATTGTTGTTCCAATTCTGTTATTTTTAAAAGCTGCCACTCTTAACAAACCCTAATTTTCATTTACAACTACCTTGCAAGATTATAACCATGAAAGGATTTTGCAGTTGTGGGCTGCTATTTACATCCACAATCTAATGCAGATGACTGAACCACTGAGACTGCCTATAGCTTCCATTAGATAGTACACCACTGGCATGCAGAACTCTAGTGTTCATAGAATGAAATTCAAGTTAACAGCATACCTCAAAGCAAGTACAATGTACACCACAAAAGGCAACAACAGGTTTAAACTGTAGATTTGTCCAGACACTCCTTATGTGGAAAAGCCAGAAAAAAAATAAACTGGGAAGATGCCTTCTTGAACCAAAATGATTAAAAGTAAACCAACACAAAGGAATGCAACAGACTGAGCAGAAGGCAACAAACACTTCTCCTTCTCTAAAGTTATATCTTCACTGTAAAAGGACACCCCCTCCCACTCTCCTGGCATGAGATTGTATTTGCCATGTAAAATATTAACTACTGTTAGGCTTCTAAGTCCACACACAAACAATTCAGGTTGCTAGGTTTTGATATTAAATGAGACTACTGATGCCAATGCGTAGTCTAAAGTTGTCTGAAGTAGCATATGTACTGTTAAAGTTGTGGCACCAAGCACTTGGGTTTTGCTAAGAAATGTGTATAACAAAGAAAGAAAGAAGTACAACATATAGGATTGAAGGCAGCCTTGTTGCATGTATTTTACTGGTTCCTACAACTTGTAAATATGGGCCATTAACCTGCATATTCTAATTAAGTGGTTATACAGATTAAATGTAATTTTATAGTTTAAAGCCTCTTCACTGAAAGGTGCGTAATCCAAACACGATATCCTACTGCCCTGTGACTAGTAAAAAATGCACAAGCATTTCCACACACTGAAAGTTCTTAAAAAGCTAAATTTGAAATAAAGTGTAGAAACACAGCAGATTGATGTTACATGGGTTAGGCACTCCTTGATGCTACACAAACTGTTTAAACCTTTCACAGAAGTCACCTCTGTCCCAACCCTGAAAACAAGGACTGCCAGTATCCAAGAAATTAAATTTAATGTTACAAAAGAAGGCGTATCAAAATATCAAACTACACTTGCATGTGGCAGTTGAACAAGTGAGTGCAAGATTGAAGAAAAAGTCAAAATCTATGAAAAAATTTAATGATTACAATACTAGATCAACTTTACACAGCTTGAATTTGCAGCTGTTCTTTGCTTTTAACTCCCTCCTGCCCTAACATATTAACTTCCTTCAAGAAAAGGAGTTCTCTTACACAAAATGTGTCATGTTTGTATTACTCAGAACAAAACAGTTTTGCTGGCAGAGATTGTGGGTTCGCAGGGACATTTAAGCTTTCGTTAAACTGGAAAGCAGTCAAGTCTTTGTGTCTACAAATTTTACATTTAATAGTTCCACAAATTTGGCAAAAGTTCATGAGGACGTCTAGGATGTCTTCACCAAATCGTAGACATAAATATGGAAATCATCATCAAACTTGATGAAATAGACAGATGGTTTAGCTTCAACTTGATGAATGACCATGCCAGTCCGTTTTGAGCCATCTTCTTTGGCATATTCCACTTGTTTGCCTACCAGGCTGTCCACAACTTCACCCGGTTCCCGTTCTGCAGGAGGTGAATCATCTGTAACATAAACCCAGTGTGCTTTAGTAGACATTAACAAAATTTTGCAATATGGAAGAGAACTGCAGAGTCTTCTTTAAAACTCATACAAAACAATGAAAAGTTGTAAACAGATTAATAAATTTAGTTCAGACAAACACCTAACAATTGCCATGCTTCTAGAAAGTAGTAGCAGAAAAAAATTTCAAGCAATACTGTCTTCAGTTTTATTAAGACAAAAATAGCAGTTTGATTGGTAAGAGAAGTAAATCTGTGACAGGAAGATTTATGCACAAGTTGTAGAAAATGTCTGTAGACAACTAATTTAAGCCATGAGCAGAAAAAGGCATTGGACCTCCTTAGCAGAAAGCTAGCCTAACTTAACTTCTCTCTTTCCACACACATTATTCAAACGTTTAATGCGTGTATGGGACTGCAACAAAAGCATATTTTCTGAAATGGTAGTAGGTGTAAACTTGTTATTAAAAGGGGCTTTTGACTCCATATTTGAATAATGCTATTGGTAAAGTCTGATTGTATTATTTTCCTCTCTGGCAAAACCTACCCAGACATTCCCTATGCTAAATCCGAATAATGAACAGTGTGATTGTAACATGCCAAGTGATCGGCTACAAGCCAATCACAGAACAAGCAGAATAAAGGGTAAAAAGTACTTTACGGAAGCTAACCACATCGTCTTTCTCAGCTCCTCTTCTTTGGTTCCTGATTTAGATAAACTTGTAGTTTGTATTCCACTGAAAAACTATCTAAAGCAATTGTAAGATCTGATGTGGCTTTTATTCTGGAAATCATAAGCTTTTAAATTAATGACCTTGTTCCAAGTTTGCATTAAGAATCCCTTACAGATTCTACCCATTTTATTTTCAGTTTTGAGAGCTGTGAAAGAACTCTCAAAGGAGACAAAAAAAACCACAACAGAGAATGAACTAATTGGCTTGCTTAAAAATTCTTCCATGAACATAAGAAGTTTCTTTTTTAATTTGTGTTTCAGTTCCTCTATAAATGCATTGTCACACATAGTTATTATCCTCTTAGTATCAGTTTTACATGAAGAGGTTTTCTTGGCAAAGATGCAAGTTCAATTCCTGCATTTTGACTTAGAAGTGTAGGCAAAGTTTTAGTATCAGATCCAGCAATACATTTTCCCCTTAGAAAGAAAAAAAGTTATCTATTATTTGGTCTCCTTGCATGTTCAGAACCTATATTTGAGAAGAGACAGTACCCCAGAAATTTTATTTATAATATTATGGCAAGTTCCACCAAATTTACAGAAGTACTCGCAAATATTCTAAAATCTGATTTGAAAAATACTACTCCAAAATAGTAACATCCAATTGTTGACTCAAGGACATAATTCAAAATAACTGGAAAGCATTCGCATTCAGGGAAGGAAGCAAATACTTAGAAGTGTTTAGAAAATCAGTAAGCAGTCAATAATCTTGTGGTGAGCACAGAGGGTAAAGTGCACCAAAAGCAACTAGTTTTTAAATGGAAAGAAAGCATGTAAGATTTTCCTACCCTCAAGGTGGAAGAAAGAAAAGCATACTTAAAATATATTCCTAGTCCTTTTTAGTGGTTGAGACAAAAAACAAGTTATTGTAACATTCAAATCTGAAAGAGCTTGCTTTATTTCTTTAAGAAGAGAAAGGTCACTTTTTTGCCATTAACATCCGTGGTTCACTCTTTAAAAGTACCAGAGATGTTGCTTTTTGCTAGGTGGAGAGAAGAGGGTAATCTAAACATAGATCATTAACACAGAGGTTATGCAAATAAGTGCCACTTTTTTATTCTGCCAGTAGATCGTTACCAGTGGTGCCTCTGAAAGAAGACTATCTCGAACTCAACAGATCATTAATTGGGTAACTGTAGTGGTTGCCTACATAATGCTTTGCATGTGTCTTAGTTACAATTAATTTTCTTTAAATCCGAGATGGCTTCTGTCAGAAAGGCTGTTTTGTTACACAGAAGTAAACCCAAAGTATTCTTTAAAAGCTTCCCCCCTTCTTTTTTTGTATTGACTATCTAAATCTCTAGAACAATATTGATTCTGTGAAAATCCTTCTAAATTAACGGAAGTCCTGAAGAAGAAAGGAGACTTCCCATTCAAAATATCCCTAATATGCTGAAATCTTTTTCTTGCTAGTGTTACAAAATGTGAGAGAAAATAAATTTTCAAAGAATGAGTACTTCTTTCTCACAAGCAACTACTGAAGAAGTTTTTCACACTGAAGACACATAACTCAGTGACATTGTTCTTACTGTATTACTTGGACCCAAAATATTATTCATTCCCACAAGAACTGCTTCAGAGACACAAATCAAGAGCCAACTCCGTAAGACGTGATATGTCCGTAAGAAAACAACATTGAAAGACTTCTGGTTTGTCAGTTTCCACTAAAAAACCCAAACATAAAGTCTTCCACAGTAGTACACCCATATTTCTATCAGAATTAAGAATAATTATGAAGAAGTATTTCCCTGCATATGTCATTGCTAAGAAAAGTTAAATATTTCAGCAGTTAACACAGATGTTCTTATGTTCTGTCTTGTACTACTACATTTGTTAGCTGTGATACCTCAAAAAAAAATTGAAGGGAATAATGAACATGATGCTTGTTTGTCAGCTCTCCTGTCCATAAATATACCACAGCTAAATCTTTAATAAGAAAAGCTGCCAGAAGAAAACAGTAACTGGCCTACTTACTTGAATCAGGCATAATGCGAAGGTCACCTTCTTTATAATCATCTAAGAGCTGGTACATGTACAAGACAGGATCTTTCTCGTAGGTAATATAAAACCATGTGTTCATAATAGGAGCTCGAGCCAAGACCATCCCCCTCCATTCATCTTTTGAGCCATCCTCTGTCTCAAACATATGTTCCACAGCTTTGCCAATCATTGTGTCTGCCAGGTGGGCATCACTAATTCGAGACGAAGCTGAAATGACAGCATTTCATAAATTCATTCAAAAGCACAGATATATATCTTTGTAAAAAATAATCTTTATGCTGATCAATGCACAAATCTGATCGTCAGTTAGTAAATTCATACACAGAACGAACTGTTCATTCCAGAGAGTTTACTACTGCTGCAGAACTACAGAACTTCAGAACATTGTTAAAATAACGAATTATTGTACTCCCTGTGAATAAACAATCATAATGCAAGCTAATGAGAGATCAGTCAAGGCTACAGCAGCAGAGACTCTGAACTTTAACTAGGCACTGGACAGGGAGAGGCAGACAGGAGAAACAAAAGGCATAGCTCAGAACAGTTCTATGATTTTGTTAATTGAACTTTGGGGTTTGGTTCCTCCTAATGCCACCCTACAGACTGCTACCAATTCCTTTGCAGTTAGAAGAAGCAACAGCTTTTTCTGTTTACAAACTAGTGTTTACTTGAGTAGATATCAAACTTGGTGGATTGAAAAACCTGCAGTTTAATAATCCAGTGCTAATTCTGAAAAAGAAAAAGCATTATTACTAATCAGGTTAATTCACTTAGAAAATGTCTTCCTGCCATTATTATAAGTACATGGGGGTAGTACAAGAAAAAATGTGACCTTAGTACTGTTAGACCCACAAAATAGACAATATAGTCTAGATGGCTTAGAGTTGAAATTTTAACAGAAATATCAATGTTAATCTAAAAACTAAAGAATGTTCTGCCTACTATTTAAAGACAGAAGACAGCAACTGCACTAACTCACATCATCAAAACTTCGTGGAATAGAAAAAAATAATTAAAGCATTTAGATTACCTGCCATGAAACAAAAATTAAATTGAACAGTAACATTTACATGGTCACGTTATCTTGGGGGAAGTCTGCAGGCATTAGTGGAAAACATTTAGTGATAAATGTCAGCCAATATGTGTATTTATTTAGGAGAAAAACCCTAAACACTTACCAACTCTGTCTGGAAGAACTTCAAGAGCTGAAACTCTTTCATCTTTGTGAAGTTCTAGTCCATATACACAATCAAATCCATCATACTTTATGAGATACAGCGAGGGATTTACAGGAACTTGATCAAGAACTGTGCCCTTCCATTGTGTTACAGGTCCACTCCCTTCTTTCCATCCATGCTGTATCCTGCAGCCTACAATATTTCTTCGTGGCTGAGAAATAGGTTTGCTTGGTCCCACATTGTTTCTATGTTTTCTGTACACAGATACAAACATTAATATTAAACAAGTACATACATATTCAAAATTCTACTTCAGAAAATAGTTGTATGCTTTTACATAACAATATATTTTATAGCTTAGCACACCTTATTCAAATTAGGGCATAAAACTTATCACACTTAATTGTGAAAAAGAAGAACACAATTAAGAGTAGTGATACATTTTTGACGTGCTGTGTAAGTTTAGATTCCTAGCAGTAAATTCTAAAACTAATTTGCTTAAGCCAAAGTAACTATTCTACCCCTTGCTACACCGAATGTCAAAAGTAAAACTCACCTGATCAATTCCCAGAGCACAAGGTTACCTGGCAGTATTACAACCTTGTTGCTCTCTGCAGAACAGTAAACAACTCCTTCCCAGAAGGAAGAAGTTCAGTGGAAGCATTATGTGGCTGACTCAAATTCTTTCAAAATGTTTGTTTTCCCTAAAACAAACCTGTTTTCACCTAAAGAAATTTAGGCTCCTTCATTTATAGGTAATTTTGACTCCAAGTAGTTTTAAAGACGCATGGCAGCAACAACATTCCCGTATTTAGTATTGAAAATGAAAAATTGCTTGTAATGTAAATGGCCATAGAAGGGATACTCCTCTATGTGGAAGACAGATTATATAACATTTTTGTCCTTCTGATACTTTCATGGAATTGGCACGGAAATTCCCTCTGGTGAGTAACAGTTGCTATTCTGATGAACTGTAATGTAAGCCATTTAACAGTTTCAAATCACTGAAAGTGTTACACAAGTTTTGCTTTATCCAGCTATTAAAAACACAAATTGACAATTTTGAATACAAATGGAAGAAACTAAGGGACATTATGACAATATACAAAATTCTCCTGGATGTCAACTAGTTGTAAAATCATTTTTTGGACTACTACTTGTAGCACACATCATTTCAATGGCAGTAATATATGCACACAACTAGCTTAAAAGCAGTATCTAAAAGATGACCAGTTGCAGAAGGCAATATTCTTCCCTAGACTAGAGATAGTGATCAAAGAAAAAGGTCTCCAAGAATAATGAATGCTCTCACAGAAGTCCCTATATGATTCAAAAAATACAGATAACAATCATACCACTGAAATCTTGGAAGCAGTATTTCAGAATAATACACTCACAATATGATATTGGAACATTTAATGCTGTATCACAACTGTAATCATAACTATTAAAAACAAGATATACAATTACTTCAGCACTTGTCCCACCTCCAGACTTTAATTCACCTTGAAGATATTAGCAAGGGTGTTTTCAAATTTCACTTTTGCTATCATTTGAGGTTTTCAAAGATCAGTTCTGCATTCCTAACTTTGACAGCACAGATAACTGGAAGAGGTTGGAGTTTCTGTAAAGAGAGACTCTCCCACAAAGCTAGTTCTAATTTTATGCAAAAACTAGAATGTGTTCTCAAATTCTAGTTCTGCTCAAGTACGTATATGTATTTCTAATTGTAGTAAGTGTCAGTAACAGCTTACTATTACAAAATACGATCAGAGATCTGGTTCTCAGCACAATAAAATTGAGTTTGTTTTGTATTCAATTCATTTATTTAGTTATAATGAAACACTGCTTCATTCTGAAGGGAATAAAAACAACCAGAGATAAAAGAAGTTAAAACTGACATTGCTCTGTCTAGTTTAAGCAGTTTATGTTGCTCATCATTTCATCTTTGAAATGTTATCGATATTCAACCTCACAGTCAACTTTAGTTTCTGCCTACAAAGCATAATCCACTTTAATATTTAATTTGGAACAATAAGGCAGGAAGCTCCACACTCATTCTAAAAAAAGATGGAAGAAGACAACATAACTGAATTCAAACAGTTAACTATGTTTAAAATGCCTCATAGAGCAAAGAGCATTAGAAATTTAATTACAAGTCAAGTACCCACTGGGTGCACTTGCAGTACAAATTTTTGTTTTAAGGTTGCATTACTGAACAGCTGCTCACTTCTCATTTGAAGTGGTTCATACTGCTAAGAAATGAGATATTCAAACTAGTATATTACCAAGGAAAACCTACTTCTCGCATCTGAATATGTGGTAAGAAAGTAAGCAAAAGTTTCTAACTATCAATAAGTTATGAATGCACTTCCATTCAAGACAACCAAGTAACCAACTCTCCTTTCCTCGAAAGATTGGCATTTTTGTGATAAATCAAGTTACACAAATGACCTTCTATGATGCTCTATCCAGAAGGTCCAACACAATTTTTTCCTTCTCTTTCATTACAATAATCTTTAAAATTTCCACAGAGATTTACTCTTGGATATTTGAAAGCAATTAGACATGTAAGACATGAAGCCAGGAAAAACAGAAAATAGCAAGTCCTGGAAATAGTTCTTGACACATCAGACACATCCTCCTTGTAAATGGTCCTTCGATTCCCTAAAGTTTCTGATCCTCTTCTTTATCTTGCAGGCTGTAAGCTGTTAAGTAAAACCTAGTGTGAAAAAGTTTCATTATCAGAACCAGATACTTTGGAAACGTTCTGAAGACTACACAGTGAGAAGGAAATCTGCCCAGCTTTTAAAGCTGCGCTTATATGGTCCTTGCATTTTTTATTTGGCAACTGCTACCAGGGAAACCAACATAGTGTAGAACAGCAGAGGACTGGTAGCAGAAAAATCAGCCATTACCAGAGAGTTGTGCTTAAAACACAAACTAGCTTTTAGAAAAATGGAAATGGCAATGCCCAGTAACCTATAAAGTTACCCATTTAGGCTTCATTGTTGATTGTTTTTTATCCCAATCATGTCATCTCAGAAAAACACCACATGAAAAAAAAAACCCAGGAGGATGAAAGAAAACCACATCTCTCAGATATGCAAAACACGCACAACTGTGAAAAACTGGAATGAAAACTATAAAACATTATAGAAGCAGTACAGCAGCAGTAGTCAGTATACTTTCAAATCTTCCATGGTACGAAACAGAAAAGTTACTAAAAATAGGACATAAAACTTAATAAAACGGTGATCTTATTAATATCTATCACTAACAACAGAATGGTGATTGGAGAATTGTTATTAGCTACTTTTCATGATATTCAGACTATGAGGCAAATTAATTAAGACAGAAGTTTTAAAGTACTTTCTGTACTCCTTCAAAAGTAAAAAAAATCATTCATTTGTGAATTTCAGCTCTAGATGTTGTAGAAGCCAAGAGTATGTTACCTTAAAGTGGTATCAAAATTTCAAAATGTTTAAGTTCACTTGTAGTTAAATTGCAGGTATAACCTACGCCTCAAAGTCTCTGAATTGCCGACTACAAGAAGTCTGGAGAGCCTATGAAGAAAGGATTGTTTCGTACTTGTGCTAGTTCCTGTACTTTCCTTATAAACTAAGGGTGGAAAGAATGACATCTGTTAGTTTACTGACTGATCTGATGCCAATGAGGTCAGCCTCATATTGGCAGAGATCATCACTCCCCACTGACAGAGCACTTGGAAGAACTGTCCTATAACCATGGGAACCATCTCCAAAAGGCTCAACACTTAACTACCATTTAAAGAGTTCAGAAGGCTCATCCACACTGCTCGTTCTATCACATCCTCAATTTATTGAGTCATGCCTTGTTCCATCCTCTGCTGCAAACCTTCTGAAGCTTGTTTAAAATCTCAACAGTCTTTGAGTGCCAGTAGGCTTCTTTTTCTTTTTCCTTAAATGAAGAGGTAACTAAATAAATAGCTAAATCAGTGACAAAAGTATACATTACTAACTCATGGTCTATTGTATTGGCTCAGAGTAGTATCAGCATATAGTATTACATCATATTCATATCCTAGTAATTTACAGTAAACTATAAACAATATTCTACTACTCTACCTCATTCTCAGACAAGTCAGTAAGCAGCAAACAAGAATTCATCTTGGCTTGGTACAAAAAACCTTAACTAAATAATAAACAATTGAACTAGGCTAAATTAACATAAAACTAAGCTGAATGCTTAAGTTAAATACCTCAAAATTATGTCACTTAGGATCAAAACTTCTTATGTCCCACAAAAGCCTTTATGCTAATAAATTTACAGCCTATTTAGTTATTTAAATAAGTGTATATTAACACAACAATAAAGACAAATCTAGCCACCCTCAAGTACAAAAGGCAACCCACCTCTGATAGTCTTCCCATCATACACTCCTTTCTCTGAGCGGTTGAAAGAGAACAAGAGAAATTAAATTTTAACCAACTCTACCTGCCCCTAGACAAATAAATGTTTGTCTTTGCCTTCTATGAAGATAGACAAGAATGGATAATGATGAGCTGGTGGAAGGCATCAGAGTAGTTTTACATCAGGTGTTGTCTCTGGGAAACAGCTAATACTGTTAACAGTGATTAACTACATTAACTGTGGAAAATATACCTGCCAAACAAATTGCTTGTGATTGATGCACACTATATGACTTTACACTTACAAACAGCTAGAAACATTTTAAGTTTCCCACTTACCCAGCTTAGATTTCTCTCACCACATATAGCCAGATATGGAATCTTGCTGTATGACACTAAGACCAATTATATCAAGGTTACTTTCACACAGCTACTCACCAGTGTTCAGCTGCTACTATTTAAAATGTTGTAGATGGAAAAATACATGCCATGAAAGTGTAGCAAAAGCAGGTATCCTTCCTTCAGATACTAACAGCAGCTTCCTTACAGAAGTATTTCAGTACATTCTTTATTTTTAAAAAATGAAAAATCTTTTCCACCACTACGGTTACAGTGCATACATGATTAGATATATGTAAGATTCCTTACCAACTGGGTTCTTACTAAGCATGATTTGCAGGTTTTTTGACCTGGTGACTGCATGAACTCTGTGCCAGAGAACAGACATCCTACAGTAGATGTGGCTAACTTCAGGCTTGAAAGACCTTCTCTACAGATTCCAGAAAGAATTTCAAAATTGTATTCAAGAAAGATATAATGTTAACAGTCAAAACAATGTTTAAAACTTCATCTGTGGGGCTTTCTTTCCTACTACCCTCTTGAAAGAATTAAAAGTCTGACTCTACACACATATACGGACTGAATATTATTCCACAATTTTTAAGAACAAACTGAGTGGAACAATACAGATATATTTCTAGAACAGTACTTCCAGTTACTGAGAGCTATTCTTTAATAAATACATTAACAACTTACTTGTGGGAAGTTCTTTTCTTCATCATGCTGGCAGACACTCCTGCATGACCTACAATATAAAAGATGTTGGAATTATTGAAAAATAATTTAAAAACTTACATTAAAGCCTTCATATTAAATGTCAAAATGTAAAGAATCCAAACACTTCATGTTATGACTGATCAGTGACCTGCTACAATGGGAAAAGGCTCTAGAGAGATAGACATGGACTATGTGCACATGAAGCTGTGGTGAGCTGACCTTGGCTGGACGCCAGGTGCCCACCAAAGATGCTCTATCTCTTCTCTCAGCTGGACAGGGGAGAGAAAAGACAACCAAAGGTTCCTGGCTCAAGAGAGGGACAGAGAGGCATTACTCACCAATTACCCTCACAGGCAAACCAGGCTTGACTCGGGGAGTATTAATTTATTACCAATCAAGTCAGAGTAAGATAAATAATGCCAAATCTTAAAAATACCTTCCCCTCAGCTCTCCCTTTTTCTTGGGTCTAACTTCACTCCCAATTTTTTTCTACTTCCTCTCTCCCAGGTAGCACAAGGGGACGGGGAATGAAAGTGCAGTCAGTTAATCACACGTGTCTGCTACTTCTTTCTTTCTTCTCAGGGTTAGGGTTAGCTCTCCCTCCTCAGGTGGAGGACGCCTCTCACTCTTCCCCTGCTGCAGTGTGGGGTCCCTCCCAGAGCAGACAGTCCTCCGAACTTCTCCAACGTGAATCCTTCTCAGGGGCTACAGTTCTTCACAAACAGCTCCAGCATGGCTCTCTTCCACAGTGTGCCATCCTTCTCGACCAGGCTGCTCTGTAGTGGGTCCCTCACAGGGTCACAATTCCCGACAGCAAACCTGCTCCAGTGTGGGCTCTTCTCTCATGGGGCCACAGGTCCTGCCAGGAAATCTGCTCCAGTGCAGACTTCCTGCAGGTTCACAGATTCCTTCCATCACATCCACTTGCCCCAGTGCAGGGTCCCCCAATGGACTGCAGGAGCACAGCTGCTTCACCATGAGCATCACCACAGGCTGCACAGGAACCTCAGCTCCAGTCCCTGGAGCACCTCCTTCCCCTTCCTTCTGCACTGACCTTGGTGTTTGCAGGGCTGCTACTCTCACACAGTTTCACTCCTCTCCTGCAATTGCTGCGGGGCAGAATCTTTCCCCCATTCGTAAATACAGTATTCCAGTGGCATTTCCATCATCACTGTTTGGCTCAGCCAATGGCGGGTCCATCTTGGAGCCAGCTGGCATTGGCTCTGTTGGACACAAGAGAAGCTTCTCGCTGCTTCTCAAAGAAGTTACCCTTGCACCCTCCTGGTACCTTGCCATGCAAACCCAACACAAAAGCTCAGTGATGAACATAAAGAGTGACTGACAGCAACTATTAAAATGAAAGTTGAATTAAACACAACAGGGACAATAGTTGACATGGTCAATCAGCAACAATAGGGAATCAACAGGCTGTTTTAAACTTTCATCCTTCAGTTAATAAAAGGAGATGCAAATACACATCTTCCTGAGTTAGCCAGACCAGCACTACCCAACAGAGCACATAAAAATCTAACAATAAACAAGATTTTTACAGACGGAAGAACACTGGACTCGACCCAGTGATAATTTGGGATGAATGTGAAAAATGGAAAGCTTTTAGTAAGATGAAATGAGTAAATGGGAAATCAGGCTTCTGCTGGTTGTTAGAGAGCCACTCACGAGCAGCCATGAAGAATTCAGCAGAGGAAATACGCAAGAACAAAATGACAGAAAAGCAATTTTAAAAGATAACGTATATAAAAGGTGATGTGCACAGCTAAAAAAATCAAAATTAGTTCTTAGAATGAAAACTGCACCTCAGATTACAGCCAATGGCCACGTGCATAAGGAATCATTTCCTAGGGCTGACTGAAACAGCCCCTGTTAAAATGATGGCTGATGGTGACTACATGGCCAGAAGATACCTGGCTTGATCCTGATTTCTGTCTGTCTTGCTCACTGTAATGGTTTTGAATGCTATGGATTTAAATTTCTTCACAGTAGCTTGTTTTGGGCTTTTTGGATTTTTTGCTTCTTGTTTGCCGTATCTAAAACAATCTGGTCACAATGCTGGACTGACCCGTGTGTAACTCTTAATGCCTTGTGTTTATATACAAACGTGCCTAGAATCTTAACTAGGACTGCTTGAATGAACACCTACAGAGAAATATTTTAATTTCTCTATAGGCCTAAACAAACCAATTCTTTTAAATTCAGTTATGCATGTTCCAAGCATAACTGGAATTATATATGTATTGAAAACTTTCACTATATTAACAGAATCACACAGGAGCCAAGCACTGACAGTATCATTAACGTTCCAAGTCTTCATGAATATTCTACTATTTTCATTTTTATATGAAAACTTTAAGAGGGTATATACAAAGCTACAGAAATGGCAGAATTCATATAATTAATTAATAATTAAAATAATCTTCTATTTAGTATAATCAAGCTTGCATCAGATCTTCAAGAACCTGTACTTTCAACAGCAATGATATCTGAAATGTTCCATTTTAAAAATTAAGCCCTGTGTGTCAATTACTGCAGTAAAGATCCTACTTACATTTTTGACTGTTACAAAACCAAATAATTAAACTGAGTATTTGTAAGAACTTAGCTGGAAAAACAAAACCAGCATCACAAAAGTTTGACTGGAAACCTGTAAGACTTTAGGACTTTATTACACCCAATTAAAAAAGCTGTCTATGCATACTGTCAGTTACCTCTCTGTATATAAGGTGGCTGTGTTCTACTAATACGCAATATAATAAAACACATTTTATTAAAAATATGGTGGTGTTTTATTAAAATGAAGTAATTTCTTAAAATCCAAGAACTGTCCTTACAAAATAGAGAAACTTCATCACCAGAAGATGAATACATGTAGTCTACATTTTACATTTCTGGCTAATGAGAGAAAAGTAAGATTTTGGCTAAATTAGCTCAAGTAAAAACACAATGAAACAACAGAATGCTGCAGCACAAGAATTTGCTTTCTGCCCTCTGCTCAAGGACTTGGGAACCTGGGAGTAAGAAAGGAGGTATGAAGCATTTACCTTCCAAAGTCAAGAACAGAAGCACTAGACCTACACAGAAGGAAGATTTACTACAGCGTTTGCCATAAGTAGAGAGGAGAAGCCATGATGACCTCCAGGAATGGGATTTTGCTGTTTACTAACTTCTCACCTTGGGATCTTCAGATCTTTGATCAAAGATTCAGCTTGTTCACTGATGTAATGAGCTCTATACCAAAGACAACACAGACTAAGTACTACTCATCATCTTAAGTCAGGCAGTATCTTAAGAGAGCTCCCAGTTTAAAACATGAAGTAACGGCATTTGGATGTTTAATACAAATATCAATAGCAAGTATTTGAAGATCCTAAGTTAAATGCACCCTTGTACCAACCAGATGCCTATTTGCCACAACTTGCCCTCCTAATTTGCACTGTGTGAATTCAGACAGGTCTCAAAGAGATGTAAACTGCTTTTAAGGATGTATTAGGTTACACTACTGAATTGCTTGGCTATACAATTGCAAAAACTGCAACAAGAGTTTCTGTCCTTTAAAGCCTCTCTGGACAAGGGACAGAACAGCGCAGAATCCTTATGTTTAACATATTCTAGTGAGAAGGTCAAAATCAGAATTATCCGCCTCCTGAATCTTTCTTGGTCCATAAGAACGGAGCAGCAGGACATGACCCAGCCATGGGCACTCACAGCCCAGAGAGCCAAACGTGTCCTGGGCTGCATCCAAAGCAGCGTGGGCAGCAGGGGAGGGAGGGGATTGTGCTCCTCTGCTCTGCTCTGGTGAGACCCCACCTGGAACACTGCATCCAGCTTTGGGGTCCTCAGCACTGAACAGACCTGCTGGAATGAGGTCAGAGGAAAGCCATGAAGATGACTGAAGGGCTGGAGTACCTCCTGAAGGAGGAAAGGCTGAGAGTTGCGATTGTTTGGCCTGAAGAAGAGATGGCTCTGATGATACCTTATTGCAGCCTTCCAGTATGTGAAGGGGGCCTAGAAGAAAGATGGGGACACATTTCTTAGCAGGACCTGTTACAACAGGATATGGGGTAATGATTTTAAAATGGAGAAGATTAGATATAAGAAAGAAGATTTTTTACACTGAGTGTGGTAAACACTAGCCCAGGTTGCCCAGGGGTGGTGGTTGCCCCATCCCTGGAAGTGTCCAAGAGCAGGTTGGATGGGGCTCAAAGCAACCTGATCTAGTTGAACATGTCCCCACTAATTGCAGAAGTTGTACAAGATGACCTTCAAAAGGTCCCATCCATATCAAACTATTTTATTATTTTATGACATTAGAGCACAGAAACATATTTTTTGTAATAGAAAGTGAACACAAACTCCAGCTTCCAGACAAGAGCAACAGAATTAAGTATTCAATTGTCATATGGTCTCTTGCATTTTCTGAGGCTCGTTCATTCTCAACAAACCCTTAAAATTCAACAGCAAAACTAGAAACCATGTTTCTGAATATTTCTACTTTACTCCGGGCAAAGACAAAGAAATAGGGTATAACAAGACTAAAATAATCTTTCAGGATGTTGGCTTCAAGGGAAATACGCATATCATTTCAGCTGGGGCTATAGGAGAATAGGAAGAAGGATGGGAGAAAGCTACTGGCAATGTTTTTGCTATTGTGACATGAGTTGGTACCCTCCATGCAATTCATGGAAATCAGACAGGCTCTTCAAAAAACAGCAACAATATTTTACTTCTCTGAATACATCCCATATTTACAACACACAGCAAGACCTACATGTTTTTAAGTTGCATCCCAGAATCTTCCGTGGGAACAGCAGTAATTCCACTCTGTATCTGGAGACTCTTTCAGAATTACTTTCAGGGACCTAACAAACACTTCAGTGTGCTGATTCACAGCCAGTACTGCTCAACCTCAACTTAAAAGAGTTTGAAGAAGGGAGGTCTTTCAATTGAAGTAGGTCAGAAGTAGAGACATAAACCAAATTCTAACTCTGCAGAAAGACTTCACTGCAATTCTAAGCAATTCACATCCATGATCTCTTTTCTTAGTTCGTAAAGACAATACTAAAACAATTTACACTTGCTTTTAAGGGTGAAAAAACTACAAATGCTCATATATAACTTAATAGTTATATGTTCATATATATGTTAAAAGTTTTCTTTACTAAGAAAGTACTTTTATGTTTTCAAACCATCCAGTAAAGGCATTACAATTGCTCCTGACCATCATGCAGTTTGGTAGGATTCTGTACCAGAAGAACACTGCTAAGACTCCAGATGACCATGGCTTTAACTTACACAGCATTAAACAGGTGATCATTAGATTTAAAAGGCTCAATTGTGTTAACACAGGGGTAATCACATCTTACAATCAATTATACTGTATATTAATTTTTTTTAAAATCTGTATTTCTCCTATATTTGGGACAGCAATGCACTAATTAGAGACAGGCAGGCACATCACCAAGAGTACCTTGTCTGATTCACTCAAACTGTATCGTGGAAAGCAACTCTATGCTTTGACAAACTCCTAGAGTCTGTAGCCATGTACTCTTCTGTTGTGTAAAAATTACAAGTCTAGCTTTCCTTCTTTTCTCCACCTTCAATCCTACCCTTTGTTTCCCAAAAAGGAACTATGTACAAAGTATATTTCCCAGAGAGAGTGACTTGAAAAGCCTAGTTATTATAAATAACATGTACCTCTTCCTTTACACCCACTTCACAACACATAAAAGCACTTCCTTCCTAGGCAAACAAACAGGACAGCTGAAAATCAGCTTTGTTAAACATGCTACCAACCTGTAGTGTCACTGATTGGTAAGTCTCTACAACACGATGAAATCAAGGCCAGTTGAAAAATGTTTTGTTAATGCATTAAATTTTGCCCTGTATGAATACCTGACATTACCACTGGTTTATCTCTACCTCCAGATTGTTTTTTGCAGTCCTCCTAGAGACCAGAAATGTTATGATTTTACAATATTAACATTATCCAATATAAAATACAAAGACTATTTCCACTCTTTCTTTGTATCTTTTTCTTTTACTGTATCTTTTTCTTTTACTCTTTTTTCCTTCTGAGTAAGACTACATTACTGCTTTATTATCCAATCCCAGATGATAGCAATTTTATAAGCAAGACTTAAAATCCCAATTTCTACTTAGGATGTAGCTACTCTGGAAGACTATTGTGGTTCATAAAGTTCCTTGGCAAGTGGCAACCGTCATAAAAAAGGAAGGCAATAAATTTGTATTCATAATGCTGTAAAGCTCAGTAAATCCTATTTAAAAGTTACTTCTTAATTTTCTTTTTTTACAGCTGTTCTAGGTAATCTCACAGACCCTCTTAAGGGTTCAGTCCTAAGATGGGGGAAGGGACTTTTCACTAGATCTGGTTGCTTAATATCCCTTTGAACATGACCATAAACATTTCCAACAAGGAGTCACTCATATATAGGTAACCTGTTCCTGTGTTTCACCATATACATCATAAAAAATTTCTTCTGTATACTCAAACCTAACTGTACTCTCTTTCTGTTTAAGACAATTACCCCATGTACTGTCACTGAAGGCCTTGGAAAATAGCCTCTCTCTGTCTTTCTCATAAGCCCCACTTAAAAATTAAAAAGTTGTACTGCCTGGAGCCTCTTCTCCAGGCTGAACAACAACTCTCAGCCTTTTCTCATATGACAGGAGCTCCAGTCCTTTGGTCACTCATGGCCATCCTCTGGACCTATTCTCTTTCAGTTTGAAGCCATTTCCCCTTGTCCTGTCATTATGAGCTTGTAAATAGTTCCTCTCCAGTTTCAAGGCCCCTTCAGGTACTGCAGGCCATAATTAGGTCACCCTGGAGCCTTCTCTCTCTCCAGGCTGAACAACCGCAGCTCCTGCAACCTCTGCTCATAGGAGAGGTGCTCCAGGCCTCGTATCGTCTTCATGGCCCTCGTTTGGACTCACTCCAACTGGTCTACATCATTCTTATGTTAGGGACCCCAGAGCTGGATGGTGTCTCACTGGAGTGGACTAGAGAGGCAATAACACCTCCCTCAACCTGCTGGTCATGCTGCTTTTGATGCAGCCCAGGATCTGCGAGCCTATCTGGGCTGTGAGTGTACCCTGATGAGTAACGCCGAGCTTCTCATTTGCCAACACCCCGGAGTCCTTCTTGTTGAGGCTGCTCTCAATCCATTCTTTGTCCAGGCTGTATTTGTGCTTGGAATTGCCCTGACACAGATGCAGCACCTGGCACCTGGCTTTGTCAAACATCGCAAGGTATAAACCTCTCAATCTTCTCCAGGGTCCTGTGGATGGCACCCCTTCCCTCCAGCATGCTAATGGCAACACACAGCTTGGTGTCATCAGCAAACTTGCTGAGAGTGCACCCAATTCCCACTGTCCCTACCACTGAATAAGATGTTAAACAATGCTGCTCCCAATACTGACACCTGAGAAATTCCACTCATCACTGTCTCAATTTGGTCACTTAACCAAGTGTAACTTCGTACTGGATCTCTCCTTTGAAACCTGTAATTGTTACTTGAAAGGTAACTGTATTACCTTTGGAATCAGTACATGTTTCAAATAAGTGATAGCACATTTTAACACAGTCCCAGGTAAAATACAAGCTTGAAATTTTCCAAAGGGTGAAATCCTCCAGTATCAGTTGTTTCAATTTTTAATGAATCAGACAAGTATTTGAAAGCACCAGAATGGTCTATTCTATTGCTTGGGTATTTTAAAAATTAACTGAGCTTTCCCAATTACATTGTCAGTTGGTTGGTTTCTCAAGAATTTCATAAACACTCCAATTCACAATGGTTGGTGATAAAAAATATGTTGTTTTCCCCACAAAGGTCACTGGTTAATAACTTTTGACACAACACAAAATAGTAAGGTCAGATCTGTACTGCTAAATTTACATTTGTTTTTTCAATCCATGATCTTCTAGAACAAAAGCAAATTTTCTTTTAAAACAAGAATGACATTTGCATTTTTAAGTTGTATTCCAGAATCTTCTGTGGGAAAATAATTAACATCTGCAGAAAATCATTTACATATTTAAAAAGTCAATAAAGTAAGAACACTTTTTATCCATTAAAAGCAAAGAAAAGCACCATAAAGAACACCTCACCTGCATCAGCTCTGGACCGCTGACCTGGTGATTTTCCAAATGGGGTCTTCATTCATCTGTGTTTAAGTGAGCAGCAAAGCTGCTGGACTAGGGTGAAAATCCAGTTCGTTTCAACTTCCAGGATATCTTATTAGTCTTAGGATGAGACAACCACTTATAATCCACCATTCAATCAAGAACTTCTCCTTCCTCAAATGTAGAAGATGCACTTTCAATTACAGTAATCTGAAAAACAAAACAGGTGGAGTGTAAGTAGCGTGAAACAAAAATACTCTATCTTAACCAAGTCTCACTTTAATGCTTGTTTTCATACGCAATAGGATATTCCTTCACATTCTGTTATTCTGAAAACATTCAGCAGTATATGGCCAAACAAACACAAGGGCTGCTACTTTTATGTCCTAGTTACAGTAAAGTTCCACCACATCACTATGTCAATTACATAGAGAAAAAAGCTTCTTAAAAACCATTGAGCTTAACATATGGGAGAATGACTACTAACTTAGAAGAAACTGTACTACCTTTACCAGGGTAAAGCACAAATCAACTCTTTCCATTGGTTAGAAATAATGTGCTCCCACTCACATAGCAGAATAACTTTGTTTCACAGAAGTTTAAAAGAGCCTTGTTGAAAAAAATGCAACACGAAAGGTTTTAAAAATACTGATTACACTGCAATGACTGCTCAAGCCAGCAATTTGTTGAGTAGGTCAACAGTTCACAGATCTGATGATTCATAAATCTGTTTAAGTTTCTGGCAATTCTCTCTACCTAAGCTCATCAAATTCCTAAAGCATTTTGTCATCACATTCCTCTAGATGAGGGAGGCAACTGAGAACAACCTTTTAATGCCCTTTTCAAGAATTAATTACAGAAATTTTTGACCGTGTGAAAAAAATCAAAGCATTATAGGTGAACTTATTTCAGAGTAACATTTTTGGGCCAGACACATTTGTTCACTACTTCAGTGTTGCCCACAACTAAGGCAAGTGAGATCAGATAATTTCCTTAAGAAATGTCACTGCTCATCTGTGAGAGAGACATGGCCTCTCTATTCTGTGAGACAGCACTGTCTTCTCTCTTTTACTTCAGTTTTGGAAGCTGTTGTCAATTTTCATACAGGGGTTAAAACCAGAAGAATGCCCTTAACTAGTGATCCAGCAGAGGAAAAATTGTAGCTTAAGCTTGTCCCTTACTGAATAAGGGAACATACAGGTTTTAGCATACCCTGAGGTATGGTAAAACTGTTACACAGAAAAATGCATTTACATCTAACACTTGACAATTCTTTCATGAATTGTACCCATTGACTTCTAGGAACAATACAGCAACTAAGAGCAATACACCTAGGAAAAAGTGGCAACAGGGAGACAAACATTCAGTCATCTGCAGTTTTTAGAAAGAACTAACTTAAGACATTCACAGTCAGGAATTCTTAAGAACTTATGAAATTAAAAAAAATATTTACAGAAACTTACTAGTTTTTCTACATTTCATCTCTTCCTGAAATTTACCAGTATATACCCAACAATGCTAAATGATACCAGGGCAACCATATTCAACAATATTCTAATAGGAAGCAATTAGCTTGCTTAACTACTGGAAACAGCATAAGGATGATCTTTTTCTACGGAACTCAGACTCATTTTCCTATGGATTAAAACACATTAATACAGAAGCATCACAGATTATGAAAAACCAACTCTGAATTCTTAGCACTGCTGTAATATACTACTATACTCAGTCTCACAGGTACAGCACAAACATTCAAGAGATCAACTATTTTCCTCCAGAAAAGCTATTAGTTCAGAAGCAACTGTAATCTTGTATTATATCTTCTGATCTAAAAAAACCCACAAAACTAAACAAAAAATCCCTCCAAAACATAAACCGAACCATCATCACCACCTCCACAAATACACAAAATGGGAAAATTCTTCAAATTTAGAAAGTAATACACCCTTTTACAATAAGCTGTTGAACTGCTATTCATGTAACACCTGTATTATACACTTCCCCCTCCCAGGATTTCCAATTCATAGTAAAAATAAAAAGTACTAGGTATTTTGATTGCATTGCTTATGTAGTTGTGTACAAAAATAATTAAGACATCACAAAATATATTGTTTTCTACCAGTTAATTTTTCATAATAGAATATCCCCAATCATTACTATGCCCCAAATTTGAAATCATGCTTCAGAAACAGAAAATTTATTTCTAATCCTTTTAAAGTTACAATTTGTTTGCTAGCACTTAATAATAAAGTGCTTCACTGTGCTCTCTGAAGCTATGGATGGACACAAGGCTACTGAAGTTAAAACCTGATCCAGCAGTGTAAACTGACTTTCTAGAAACTAAGCCCGTAACTGTTACTAGTTCAAAACCTTACTGAAGAATTAAGTTGTGCTTTCCTAAAACCAGCATTCTGAATTCAATTTACATATCAGTTGCATAGTGACAGTTCTGAAGATAATAATAAGGAGGCATAGAACCTGATTTTCTGAAAATAAATTGATATACTTTAAGAACACTTTGAATTTTTAAAAATATGTAAATAAGTCTTACTTACTTGATTAAAAATACACCAAACCCTGTAAAATTTAGGGTTCTTAAATGTGATAAATGACAAAACATCAGACTTAATGCCATTATGCAAATATCTTGATCTCCTAATATGGAAAATCATCAAGAAAAAAACCTGACTCACAAAATGAAAACTCTTCTATTTCAAGTCCCAAGAAATGTCATGTTTCATATAAAGGTAGGAAACACAAAATCAAAACATGCATCTGATGCACTCAGAGTTGCAATAAGCTGTTAAGAAAGAGCAGATACTTCTTGTTTGGCTATACGTAAGATGACCTATGAAACAATCAACTTTTTAGAGGTATTCTGTTGATAGCAGCCGATACAGTAAATCCAACATAAGTAGGGTTTTTTTGGATACAAAGTGACACATCCAAAGCAAGCTAGACTAGTACAGACTGCCAGTAACTTTCAGAAGAGAAGTGCCACTGCCTACTTGTCAGACACCCATTTCCCCAACACCCAACAGCACAGGTCACCATCAGTGCAGCTGCAGGTTTCACTTAAAAAACAGACAAGTTTTGACTTGTGAGCTGCTACTCACCAGCCCACGTGTGCTGCTCATCTGCTTTTACAAGCCTTTCCACACAAAAGTATACTTTAGGAAAAAAAAAAAAAGTGGAAATTAGATGACTCCTTTGTCTGATAGTGGCCTAATTATTGTGGAGTGTTTCAGAGACTATTAAGTGTTATAAAAACACTAGCATTACAAACTGTCAATCATACCAGTTTTATATGAGAATAGTAGAATCATTCTATCAAAACAGGCAGAAAGACATGACATAAAGACAGAAAAAGTAAAGTGATGAAAAAATAATTTTTGCAGTATAAAGGGAAATGATGGAAAAAACATCTTTCAGTTTTCACTGTGAAACATCTTAACCCTCTCTATAAACTTAGTTGTTTAGAAACATTAAAATGTTGTATGAGCTTTTAACTCCATGAAAATAAAAGTAACCACCTGAGATAATTCTCTAGCATAAATTTAGCTAACATTCATGTCTCTATTTCCATAAAACTGCATGCATTTCACTGCAACACACAGCACAATGTTGTTTACAGCATTTTTGTGAAAAGCTTCATGGTTCTACTATCCACTGAAGAGGGATGTGAGCAGCACAAAACTAGTGATAATTAAAGCTGACACCAAGCCCACAATTTTAAGTGCCTTACTCCTAAACAGTGTATTTAAATTTTACCATCATGAACACAGAAGGAAGTAATTTGCTGAGGAAATGCTTTACAGGTAAAAGTTTGGAAGCAGAGGAAGGGTAATGGCATGTGTTGCTTGTATTCGGATTGTACAGTTTCTGACAAAAGTGGCAGTCTCACCTTCTCAGGTCTGTCAGAGCCACCAGTGATTAGGCCTTCTGGCACCACCTGGTGGGCTTCAACATTTTTACTTCACTATCTACAACACTTCTCCTTCAGGCAACTCACTGAGAACTTCCACTGCTAGATGCTCAGGGGAGGACCAGCACTTCACAAGAATGTTCTGGGGAAGGAGTCATTCTAAACTGAAATGCAACAACTAGCTTCCTTGGTAAGTAACATTGTGATTTCCGTAACACAGCTCAGAGCTACTGGTACATGTTTCAGGTGAAGCAGTAGCATAGTTTGTTCCAGCACTAACAAGTTGGATGAAGCATGTCTGTTATTTAGACTCCCTAATCCTTATTATACGAGCAGAAAGGATCATTCTATGCAAGTCTTCTGCACCTGCCTTCCCAAAGATATCTCTAAATAATGGAGGGAATAAAAATACGCCAGTTTTATCTTGTTGCTGTTTTTTTCCTTCCCTAATAAAAAACTCCAAATGCTTTCCTGTGGTTCAAGAATTCAGCAACTCAAATTCCAAATTTGTTTTGAAATATTCTACCAGCTTAACCAGAATATTAGTTATTAGGAACTTCTTTTATTTTATACTAGGATTTTTGTAGGTAATAAGATCTGATGTCTGAGAAGAAAGTACAGTTACAGTACATGAAGTCTGAAGATAAAAGTGATTTGCAGCTGATAACCATGGAAAAAATACATTTCAGAATCATGTCTATGACCTGGAAGACCCCAAACCAGGGTATAACTACCTCTCCACTACGACGGCCTCTGAAGTTTCGTCTCTACCCAGAGAGGTGCTATCTACAATTGTACAGAAACAAGCAGCACTGACACACAACTGTGCGTGCACATACATAAAGACACATGTACCATTGCACAGGTACTGGCTGTATGGGGCTTTGACCTGGTCTACAGAAAGAAGTCCCTGCCCATGGCAGGGCAGTTAGACAAGATGTTCTTTAAAGGCCCCTTCCAACACGAACCACTCATGACAGAAATAAACTCACAGAATTTGAAGTTAACTCCATATTACAATGCCACAGTGATGAAACTGTAGCAGAAGCCTAGAAGAATCTGAAATTTGTGCAAACTGTGTTTAGTTGACAAGATGTCTTCAAAATTCAAGAAGCAGCACACTGCAATTTCTAATTATTTACTAAAATATTTTAGCATAAACAAGTGGGCAAGTTATTTACCATAATGAAAAACAATATTAAAAGGTTTGCTAGTAAGTTCTTGTGGTTGTAGGGAGGGGGTGGAGCTCAGAACTGATGGGCATGGCTTATATTGCTATTCTACAGTGCCTACATCATCACTGTGGGGAACAGCCTTGGGGGAAAGAAAAGATGAGTAATCCCCAGAAATGACACCACTTTGTTCACCGCCCTTCCTCAGAGAGGCTGACGGAGTCCGCATCCATTCCTGTCCCTCAGGAGCGTGCAGCTCTGGGTGGTGAACACAGCTGAGCCCAGTGGAATGGTGAAAAGCTGTGGTGCTGCTGGGAACCAAACCCTAGCAGAGTGAAAAGGGCAAAAGCAGTGGTGCTGGGGTGGGAAACAGCCATGGGGAACAAAGCAGTGGCAGCGGTATGATGTGAATGATCTTGCTTTCAGGGGACTGTCACTGTTTTCTGTTGTCTCAGGCTTGAGGGACAGGGAGAGCCAACTATGGGGAGTGCCTGCCATCTTGTCTTTGTCTGAGGAAACCACATGGTACTGCAGGGAGTGTCTGCCATCGTCTTTGTCCTGGCTGCCACACAGAACTACATGGAGGTGGTGCACACCCATTTTTGTGTATAAAGCACCTTCTCTTCTAGTATATTTTTGTTATTAATATTGCTGCCATTACTGTGCATTTCTTATTCCACTGCTGTTTGCTTTCACTAAATTGTAACCTCAACCCATAGTCTCTTCCTTGGTCAGGAGGAAGGGGAGAGGCTTATTTGGAGTTTAATTTGTGGCTGGTGTCAAACCACCACATTCAGCTGGTGCCTATGGTGAGCCATGAAAGGGGTAAAGACAACTTTGATCTAAAAACCTGCGTATTAGGTACAGAACTCCCTAGCTACAGCTGCTCTATCTGTTCATGGAGGGGTGATATTTAACCCTGTATATATTCCCATACATGCTCCTCATGATGCTATTTTTTCAGAGTAGGGAGAAGGATCAGGATTGCTGTGTTGCTGTAATGTGTGGTATCAGTTTATGACATGACAACATCCGTGGCAATGAGGGTCATTTGGGATGTTGTGCTCAGTGCTGTTCAGCCATCGTGGCCTTGGCTGCTACCTCTGAGGATTCATTAATAACAGTACCCATCCTGTAGGGAGGCCAGGAGACAATGATTTTTCTCAGCCTTTCAACCCCTTTCTCCTCCTTTGGGTCTGCTACAACAGTTTTTGAGAATCTTGAATTCCATCTGGATGTTAAAGAAAGTGTATTCTAATTGCAGTGTCTGCCAAATTTCTTCAATACAGTCTAGAATAAATGAAATTTAGAATAAGAAGTCTACGCCATGTTTCAAGTCAGGATAGAGACATCCAGGGAAGTTGTTCAGAGAACTGCCCTGGAGCTGAACAGTCATGAGTAGTATAGTATGGGGCAGAAAATGAGCCAGCTTTTAAAGGAGTATGCTGTTCCAGTGGTTTAGAAGTTCATCCCTGAAAAATACAGGACCTTGATACAAGTGGCAAAATATTTGAAAGAAAAATGCTGTGACAGCTGCAGAGAGGCACGAAGTTATGCAACATGCTGGGCCCTGGCTACTACTAATCAGACACTGCACAGCACTTTCAGGGGGAGGAGAGGAAAGCAGACCAACAGGCACCAAGGCCACTCAAAGTGCAGCTGAACCAGAGAAAAAACCCATGCCAGTAGGAGTTGCTGTTCTGAAGAAAAAATTCAAGAACAAATCAATTAACATAATGAGGGATGAAGAAGAAACAGGACCCTCAAAACCAGAGGAAGAGACACGGCCAGACATAATCACCTGATCCCTATCCATGGGTGAGCTCTGAGATGCACAAAAAGATTACAGCTACCACCCTGGTGAGCCCCTACTGACCTGGCTGCTTGCTGCTAGGATATCATGGCAAATGGTGCAACACTAGGCCCAGTGAAGCCAAGCAATTAGGATCCCTGTCCTAGGATGCAGGCATTGACCAGGAGATTTAGAAAAGACCAGAAACTCTCAGCCTCTGGAAGTAACTCCTGTCAAGTCTGATAGAGAGGAATCTCTGCATGGATGCATCTTTTAGTACATCAACACAAGTGGAACACCATGGACACAAGGCATCCAGTACTTTGGAGAATTAGTTGTGCTGAAGGTAATCTGTAAGGATTCAAATAATAAGTAGTCCCCTATAAATAGAGATGACATCCAGTGTACACAAAACATGTGGCAGAAGTTCCTACAGAGCGTGCTGGGGTCACATGCCAACTCACTGGCAGAGAAGTCATATAAGGAAGGAGAAAAAAAAGTGAACAATTTGGCTAACAAACTCCAGCTATATGAAGATACTATCTCCATCCCAATACAGGCCTGCATCTCATCTGTGAAATGACTGTCCAAGGACTTAACGGCAATTTAACAGGGAAATTAAAAGAGGACCAACAATTTAAAAAGGACTACCAAAAGTTTAAGGAGGAAATGTCCCATGCCCTGCCAGTACATGTAAGAGTTTCTGCTATTAGGGAGCAGGTGCTCCCCAGCTTGAGAGAGAAGGTACACACCACAAGGTAATCTGTGGTTCTACCTGCATGACAACTGAGAATACATGAGGAAGTGTGATGGAAAACCCACCTCTGCTGTAGCAGCACAGGTACCTGTGTTGAGGGGAAGGATAACCACCACATGAAACTCTGGTAAAAAATACTGCCCCGTTTCCCTTGGGCAAGTCCTCAGAGATATTAAAAAGGCTGATGTTATTTCTGATCCTCCTGAAGGGACCTCCAGGTCATATTTACAAGAAATAACAATGACCAGACCTAGAGACGCCCTGCCTCTAAACAGGAGGCAGGGAAAGGAATAATCAGGTCTACTGGAATGTGGATCTGATGGCCTGGCACACCAGACCCATAAGAATATAAGGCTTTAGTTGGCATCAACACACCATGTACCCTGATGCCACCAAGATATATAGAGGCAGAATCCATCTCTATTTCTGGGGTGACAGGGGGATCCCAACAGCTGACTCTACTGAAAGCTGAGGTGAGCATGACTGGAAACAAATGGCAAAAACATTCCCTTAGTGTTGCAGAGCAGAATGAGTTAAATGACATGCAGGAACACGCATTCTCATGGACTAAGAATTGCTTCAGAAAAGGTACAACACCTTTCCACCCTGGCAGTACCTGGGATGGTGCATCACAGAGCAAACCGCGAGACCTCAAGCTATCAGCTTGCAAACACAGGTCAACACGTTGAATGACCTGCAAAAGTAGTTAGGTACCTGTCAACTGGGTATGGCCTCCGCTTGGCATCACCAATGAAGACCTTCAACCACTGTTTGAGTTACTAAAAGGTGACACCCATATTGCATTACCCTGGACTCTTACACCTGAGGGGCATATGGCCCTACAACATGTGGCATCAGCAACTGCTGCATGCCAAGTGGCTCGCTGTGATCCAGAATTACCTATTTTGACTATTATTTTGAACCCCAGCCAACAACCGCATGGACTGTTGTTTCAGTGGGATGACCATCTGACTGATCCCCTACTAGTTCTGGAGTGCCTGTTTCTTCCTCATGCAATGTCTAAGACTGTCATCGTGCAATATGAGATGTTTGCACAATTAATAATGAAAGTACAGAAGCACTCCTGTGCCCTTGCAGGACAGGAACCCATGGCAATTTTTGTCCCTTGTACTGCTACATACCTACTATAGCTTCAACCAACTGCTGAAATTTTTCAGATTGCCCCGGCTGCTCTCCTTGGGCAGGTTTTAGTGCATTCACCAGCACACAAATTATTTGTCACAGGATTTGTTCCCGTGCTTAAACTCAAGCACTCTGAAGCACCATTTTCAGCCCTAACAGTTTTTTCCGATGGATGAGGAAAGACACAGAAGTCTGGTTTAGTTTGGCAAAACCCGACTACAGGCCAATGGGATTCAGATATCTCAACTGTCCCTGGGTCCCCTCAAGTTGTTGAACTCACTGCAGCTGTAAGAGCTTCCTGGAAATGGCCAGAATCCTTCAATCTGGTTACAGACTCTGCATACCTTGCAGGTCTCGTAGAAAGAGCAGAAGCCTCTCTTTTACACAACCCTACCAACCCTATGTTGGCAGAACATTTATGCGAGCTGATTCGCTTATTAGATCAATGGGTCTCTCCATATTTTATTACTCATACTCGGTCACACACCACTCTTCCTGGAGAATTGGCAGAAGGCAATTGGCAAGCTAACCTGCTCACCACCTGTTGTGATAGACCCCAATACATACGAACAGGCAGGCCTTAGTCATGCTTTCTTTCATCAAAATGCAAAAGCACTGCAAAAAGACCTTTGCTTTAACTCAGCGCCAAGCTCAAGATATTATTGCTTTTTTGCCCAGATTGCCAGCGCCATAATTTTGCCTCTGTGACAACAGGAGTCAACCCCAGAGGCCTACTAAGCCTGGATATTTGACAAACTGATGTTACACACTTTCCTGAGTTTGGTCGCATGAAGTATGTGCATGTGTCTGTTGACACATTTTCTTGTGCAGTTCATGCTTCCTGCCATACAGGCGAGGCCTCCTGGGACATTTGTCATCACTTTTTACAGGCATTTGCGGCTTTGGGGGTGCCTGGACAAGTAAAAACTGATAATGGCCCTGCTTACATTTCTCAGAAGCTACACTCCTCCTTTCAACGATGGGGTCTTTCACATCACGGGCATTCCTCATTCACCAACAGGTCAGGCCATTGTAGAGCACACCCACGCTACTTTGAAAACCTTACTGCTGCAACAGAAAGAGGGAATGCTCAGGGAAACGCCACGGAATCATTTAGCCAAAGCCTTAAATGTTTATAACTTTTATGGAGACAACCCTATAACACCTATAGTAAAGCATATTACAGCTATGAAGGAATGCATAGATACTGTAGAAAAAGCCCAGGTTCTTCTCAAGGATCCAGAAAGTAACCAAATATGAGGTCCTTATGCCCTGATAACCTGGGGAAGAGGTTATGCTTGTGTTTCCATAGGAATGGGACTCCACTAGATACCAGCTTGACTGGTGAAGCCTTATAATCCTTGTGCTGCCTCAGCGTCGTCAACTCCCAAATCTCCCAGACCCTTGGTTTCCTGTGGACCTTAGCACTTACTGTGAAAGATATGGGTACACTGACCTGTAACTAGCACACCATCTTGAGAAGGAACAAGATGACATCAGATGGGTTCAGGGAGAATGTGAAGAGCAGTATCTACAATTAGAAAATAATCCTATTCTGTGTTTAGAGTGTGCCGACCCTAGTCATCAGGCGTGGGCATTTTGTGAAGGCACCAGCTGTCATAAAAGGTGGTTTTGCAAGGCACAGCGTCGCTGAGCAAAGTGCCCTAGATGTGATCCCCTGTGCTATTCCTTTGGGAATTGTATAGCGCTCTGTGTGTGGGTGGAAATATGGTCTACTCCCACACCAGTATGTGTGGGAAAGGGACTGGTGCCCCAAATGTGATGGGCCCTTCCTTTTGCTAATTTTATGCTTAAAGGAGGAGGGTGCTTGGGGAGAGGCTACCATCCCCCCATCACCACGAGGTAATGTGTGGCTCACTCTTGCTAAGGCTTTGAACCAATCAGCACTATGCTTATCAATGGCCACACCCCAGGCACCCTTCCATAGATGTCTAGTAGGAATTCCTGTAGATGACCCACAGTGATCATGACAAAAGCCCATGGTAGGGAGCCCCACATATCCTGCAATACCTCCATGGTATCATGTATGGATAATTTCGATACTTGGGACAATCATTTACCCCTTGCCCCTTCACAACAACAGGAACTTGAAATTCTGGGATTGATTAAGGCAGATGTCTGCATATACTTCAACTACAGACAATTAGGGAAGAAGTATAATAGTGACCCCTACTACAAGATGACTCTGGATGTTTCCCCAAGTCAATTGTTATACCACAGTAGCTCTCTGCGGTGCAATCAAACTGTAATATCCAATGGCTCAGTGTACTATGCACCCTCAGATTCTCTCCCATGTAAACTGCCTCGAGGGATATTTTTGGTTTGTGGTGATGTGCTTGGCCTGCTTTGCCTTCGTGAGTGATCAGCAGACCTTGCACTATTGGCTGCCTCACAATGTTAACTCCTAATCTAACCATGATTATAAATCATACACATAAAGCAGACTGGGACCAACAGAGGTGTGCACTTCATGAATTTACCAAAGATTTGTGACCCAAATGCACAGTTTTGGAATCCCCCACTTGTTGGGACTGCTTCATTTCTTGTTCCAGGTGTTGCAGCAGCCAAAGCCCTTACAACCTTGCAAAAGCTTGGCTGTTGGCTGACCCAGAAACTAATGCAACTTCCACTGCTCTTTCTGGCGTTTTGGCAGATGTTGATTCTGTACACCATGCTACTTTGCAAAATTGTGCTGCCATTGATTTTTTGTTGTTAACCCATGGTCATGGATATCTGGATTATTGAAGGAATGTGTTGTATGAATTTATCTTATGATTCTCAATCTATACATGCCAGCATTCAGAAATCAGAGGAAAATGTTAAGAAACTGCAATGGGATGACAGAACAGACTGGCTGGGGCAACTGCTCCAGTATTTGAATATCTATGGCTGGGCTGAGAGGCTATTGCAATTGGGAATTTATGTATTGGGATATTTTTGTGCCTTTTTATGATTGTGCCTTGCTTATTGCAATGTATGCAATGAATGGTTAGTAATGCAGTTCAACGTGTGCTGTACGTAGAACAGAAAGGGGGAAGTGTTGCAGAGCAGAATGAGTTAAATGACATAAACAGCACAGCTGACTTAATGAAGTTGGTCCAGCAGGAGTCATGAGAAATAAGAACTGCAGAAATCACATTCTTCTGCAAAGAACGGAACACTCTGCTGACGATTATGGAACATCCTGCTGTGATAAGCCACAGCATAAAAGAAGAAGTAACATTGTAGCTTGCTAAGCATTAGCTAACATGTAGACAGAACAAGTGGAAATTGTTATGCAGAAGCTAAAACAGTGTAAGTGTCAGTGTCTTTTACTAATAAATGTCCTTGCAGTATCACTGCTTGGTCCGTGTTTCAATCGCTGTCACCTCAGGAGACTGCGGCTCTGGGTGCCAAGCACAGCAGAGTCCAGCGGAGCTGAGTGGAGAGGTCAAAACCAGCATCACCGGTTCAACAAGTAGCCAGGAGGAATGATGCAGTGGTGCACTGTGACATGGATGGTCTTGCTTTTGAGGGTTTGTCCAACATTGTTTTCTGTTGTCTTGGGCTTGGGGACAAGGAGAGCTGGCTGTGAGGAGCACCCTGCCAGCCTGGAAACCACCTTGGTAACCCTGCCACCATGGGAAACCACATGGCACTGAGTGCGGGAACAGCTGCCATCTTGTCTTTGTCCTGGCAGCCAGGCAAAGCTAAGTCATGGTAGTTAACACCTCTTTTTGTGTGTAAAGCACCTTCTCATTTTCTATACTTTTGTTATCAATATCTCTGCTCTTACTGTGTGTTTCCTATTCCACTCCTGTTTGCTTGCAATAATTGTTATCTCAACCCATAGTGTCTGCCTTTGTCCCTGCTCTCTTACTAGAAGTGCAGGGAGAAGAGATGTGGCGTATTTGGAGTATAATTTCCAGCTGGTGTTAAACCACCACAGTTATGAAGAAAAGAGTGAAACCAGGGAAGCTGACATAACTTAGGAATCCTAAGAAAAATTTGGTATCACTATAGAAGAACAGTAACTATCAACAGTAATTATATTGAAGAATTATCCCAAATGCTCAGAATTAGATAGGCAGCTTTACAAAGGATACTATTATTTCAGAAGGCTGCTATCTCAGGCAACAGTTTCACTAAACCTATTATCTTTTAGCACGTCCTTACCATAGCTCTCTTAAAGTTGGAAACAGTGATCAAGGTGAAAGGTGGATTTATTTTGTTCTAGTTCAATTTCACTAACTTGAAACATTTGTATAGTCTTACAAGATCACATGTAGATGGTAACCTGTGAATACTGCATTCAAAAGTTCTTACACACATGAAAAATAAACATGAATGGAAAGAACAGCCAGAGAGAAATCCTAAAAGTGTAATTTCCAATGTTTCCTATCCAGGCTTATTTTTTTATTTTTTTAATTAGCAAAATGAAGCTGTTAGGGACCCCAGTATAGTTTGTGCTTTACTTCCATTATGTTTTCCTCATGCCATATCATTAAAGCAGCCTGTCTTACTTAATCCAATTCAGCACTTAAGATTTACAATGGGTATAATTTGAAATAAACTCTGATGGTGTATATTTGAGCTACATTGTAAAGGCAGCAGTAAAAACTTCATTAGGGCTGTAACTATAAAACAGTACTTTAAACAAACTTATCTATTTTAATTTCAGAGACTTAATTAACACCTTATATAATATATATATTATAGGATCAGAGTATTACCTTGCAAGACTAATTTTTTGAAACACCACTGAAGAGGTTAGGAGGGCACAGGATTCTCAGCCCCCATGTTAGAATGCAGATAGTTCTGATATAAAAAAAAAAAAAGTTAGAGGCTAAATGACAAAAAGATGCTACTTCCTCCAAGCTTATAAATAATTTTTAGTGCCTACATTACTCTTATGTTTACATAAATTGTATGCACACGTATTTGTAATATCCCCCATCACTGTGGGAGATTCAAGGTACAAAAAATAAGCGTCTTCTTGTCTGCATTAGAGCGCCCATCCAGCAATAGCATGAAAAACAAAAAACCCCAAAGAAATAGGACCTTTCCCTTTCTATTGAGAAAGACCAAACCAAATCCAAAACACAGAGTAATCATGTTAGATTACTCTACCCTACCAGGTAGGACAACTGCTTTAAATCACAGGAAGAACACACTATATCATACTTGATGGGAGGAACAGATGCTCCTTGAAAAGCCCTGGATTACTGGGAGAGAGATCAATTTCAGAATTCTAAGCATTATGCAATGAAGGATACAGCATTTGTCTTAAAACAG
>NW_008239759.1:1846618-1852322 GCF_000691975.1 Corvus brachyrhynchos
CATATATGTATTTTAGTTTTAAAATGAGCAAAATCTGAAGGTGAAAAAGTGTCTGTGAAATATGAGACTTCCCAAATGTTTTCCAGCCCAAGATAAGAGTCAATAGACCTAACTAGTGCCACATCACTGAAATTGATTATTGAAGTTCAGCTTTAGGAATCAAGGTTTTTCCAGACAGCAAGAACTACTTTCCTGAAAGTTTAGCTATCTAGAATCCAATGCTTACTCTTTTGAAATATACCAAGGGGTCACTTTCTAAAGTGTGTCTAAATCCTACTGCAAACAAAGGATTTTTTCAGACTTTCTGGGCAACTACAGATTAAGATAATGTCATCTTGATTCTCATCTGATTGGCTTGATATTTTATGCTGTCCCTCAAGACATAGTAGAAGTTCTCTATCCAACATGAATGCTGAATTCTGGCATCAAGAATACTACTGTTTTCATCTGCCATTTAGATACTCCTTAGAAAGAGCATCTGGCTTGCTTCCTCTGTAGATCCTTTTGTGTGGAAGGTAGTATCTTCAACACACTTGAACACGAGTCAAAAGAATAAGTATGTATGATCACAAAACCACTTTTTTTTACCTTCAGGGTTACAAAGGCCCATGCTGTACCAGTCTAGTTTTTCTTTTTTATAACGGGGCAGGAAAAAAACAGCCCTTACTACAAATTGCCTAAAGAAACCTAGCAAACAAAACCAGAAGTTGAAGCCTGATCCATCAGAAACATGGAATTATCAGTTACTTGCATACAGGTAAGAATCTCAACATAACCTGTAAAAAGCTCCATTATCAACTTGCCATTAACCGTCCACGTACTTGAAGAAATCCCTGTGTAGGAAACTTTGATATGCAGTTATTGTAAGGAAATCCTACTCTATAAGTTCACAGAACTGTGAGACAATGCACAGAAATTCTTCTCATGAAAAGATTTCTTTTTGAAGGCTCTTGTAGCTCAAACTCAGCTGGAAATTAAGCTCCAAACTGCCACTTCCTTTTTCCCAACCACTCCAATGAGAAAGGGACAAAAAGACAGATTACGGATTGAGACAACAATTCACTAGAAAAACAGCAATGAGCTAAAGAACACAAACAGTAGTAGCAACAATATTAACAGCAACAGTGTATAAAAGAGGGCGATCACATGCAAAAAACGCTTATAGAAGTCCAACTGCCCCAGTGTTACTGTGTCCAGTGACACACAGATTCCTGAGACAAGGAGAATATTGCAGACATTACCACAGCTACCATCTTCTTCCATGAGACAACGAAAAACAGTTGCACACAAATTGTCGGCACCCATGCTCCTCCCCCAGGCCTGAGACAAAAACAACAATGGACATATCCTCCAGCTGGACTGCCCACACCATGGCACCACACCATTCTGTTTGCTGCTTTGCTCTCCTGGAAAAACAAAACAAAATAACAGCCATTCTGCATCATGTTCCCTTCTTCTCCAATATAAAGCCACAGCCCCTAGTGATGACCTGGCCGGTATAAAACAACTTGGTCCTGCTCACAGAGCTTCAGGCTCTACCTCCCTCCTGGCAATGGTAATGAAATTAACCCTGTCCTAGCCAAAATTAGGACAAGTGCGAAATTAAGATCATAGAATAAAGATGAAGAATTAAAGATCCTAAGTTTAAATGTGCCAAAACTGTTAACAAGGAAGGGAGGGAGAATACAGAAGAGTATTCCCCTAACTTGGGGTGATCTTTCTTTGACTGGTGATATGTATATGAGCAATTGCTTCCCACATACTTTGCTACAGTGGGAATTTTTGTCTCAATGCATTAATCAGGATGTGCTAACCAGATCTCATCTCCACCAGACCTAGGATTAGCACCTTCCTGTTGCAAATTCTTCCCTTCTGTCCCCAGTCTGAAGTTTCCACTGTGACGCCTTATCTTAGAGGCAAGTACCTTCTGTGGCCTTGACAGCTTGAGTCAGGAAACTGTGTTAAGTCCTTACACCACCCCATGGCTCAAACACTGTCCTCTGGGGACTTAGTTCCTCAGTTCAGGTTGTCCACAAGGGTGATGAGTATGAAGCAACAGTAGGAGAAAAGACAGAAGCAATAACATAAACAATCATACAGTGTACAATAGCTATCCCAATCATTAAAAATGCATATCCAATGGCAATCATCAACCTAAGTCTCATTAGCCACTTCCCCTACCCTCTGAGTCCCAAGGATCAGAGTACTGACATCATCCAGGAACTGGGGCTAACTCCTAGAAGACTGTCTTGGGTTTGGAGTGATTGGTAGCAATTTATTTAATTTTGCCTTGGGCTTCTTCAATAGATGCCATTGCACTGTGAACAGTGATAAAACATTCAGTTTTATTAAGATTTAACATTTCACATACACCTTGTTCCTTTAATAATAACGTATCTAAAGACCTTTTTGACACTTTTTTGGACTTGCAAGTTAAATTCTCTCAGTTCATACCTGATCCAGTTATTAAGGGTATGTACCTTCAACATAAAAAGTTCTCATGCAAAATACAAGAAATTCCTCATACAGAAGGTTCTCATGCAAACACATCAATCCATTGGGCCCATCTGCTATTTCTCCACAGGACTGAGTACAACTCTGGAGAGGGGGGAAGGGAGACAGAGAGAGGGATGCAGTGGTGCCCCACTGGTCCTTCTTCACCCTGGGCTTCTTGGTGGCGGGCATCCCCAAGTCATTCTTCTGGGGGTACCACCTACACAGTCCCAAGTTGCACATATCCATGGCACATATCCCCATAACTTGGAGTCATCGGTGTTTGACCAAGGATAAGTGTATGAGCAGTTGCTTCCTTTCACACACTTTGCTATAGTAGGAATTTTTGTCTGGATGCATTAATCAGGATGCACTAACCAGATTTTGCCTCCTCCAGGCCCAGAATTGGCATCTTCCGGTCACAACTTCCTCCCTTCTCTGCCACCTTAAGCTGCCACTGAGCAGGCTTATTTTATGGCAAGTTCCTTCTAAGGTCTGGACAGGCAACTGTGCTCTTTTAAGTCCTTACATTTGGGTTGTATCAGAATCACTTTGCACATTAAAAATTACCTGAAGTGGTGACTTCACATTTTTTTAAGAAAGGAAGGGCTGTTAAATGAAAGTAGAAACCCAACAGCATGTTTTTGATCAAGTAACAGATAAAGAACCTTGCTTCACAACATGTATGTTAAAACTACGAGACAATTTTCCCGATTTTATTTCAGCACACTCTGTGCTAAGAACACTGTAAATAAAACACAGCCCACGATCAAACATCAGACCTGAAACAGGAACTGCTGTTGCCCAAGCTGTTGAAACTCCAAGACAGCAATGTTTTGATTTTAGATTTCTTATTTCAGAGCAATAAAAAAAAATTGCTCAAAGAATATGAAAACTAAACACAAAACAAAGCAGCAGTGTACAATACAGCGCATCCTGAAAACAATCTAAAATACTTGAACCTGATCTAAAGATTACATTTAAGGAAAATACAACTCAGAGATCAAATCCCTACAAATAGCAAAGCTCAAGCTTTTGCCTACAGACCCTGCTTCATAAGTTAAAAAAGGCTTCTAAATTACTTTTACATTTTAAAGACTTGTTCTACAGAACTCAAGGAAAATTTTTCTCCAAATCATGTAAATCAGTATTAGCACCTTTCTTAGTAGGATCTTTTGAGCTTGCCATGATGCATTGCTATTTAATACAAGTTCAACAAATATTAAAGGCAAAGTTGAGCACCCCTTACACTTGCTTCATTCTAATTGCATAGCTTTCTTTATAAAAGCACAATTCATTATTTCCATGTTCATTAGAGCTCTGCTCTTCTCACATTTCACAACATTTTAAGTACAAGCATAATGACCATTAAAGAGATGAGGTAAGTCTTAATATGAACACAACAGCAGTGGCTAGTGATACCACATACACACATTCAAATGCTTTTATCAAGGGTATCAGGTTAACAAGTCAGTGCCACTGGTAGCACCTAGGCTTGCCTGGCTCTGCCCACATTTACCATACACTGGTTACCCTTCCAGACTGGCTGGGTCTCTTTACCTCTCAAAATCACTAGTCACTCTGTAGTTTCTAAAGCTGTCTGCCACTCTGAAATACTGAACTAAAGTAAGCAAAGAATTCTCTCCCTTCTTCCAAAATACCTTACTTTCTCAAGCACTGCCTTACACTCTCTGCTTTATCTCCTTGACTTCAGCCTTTGGTCTTTCTTGCATTTACGTCATTCTACCACTGATTCACAGAAGAAGTCCTTCAGTCATTTGACCATGACCAGTTCAATCAGCTGCTCAACTTTTTTAATGTAGTTCCTCATGCCAATAATCTTGGGATCACTGCAGCACTTTTTTTTTGTCCTAGGCTGTTTGCAAAACCAACCAAAACTAACAGTACATACTTCTCTGTGGTTTCTGGTTTTTCACTGAGGGCTACTTGTCATAAATAAAACTTTTAGCCAACACCTCTGAAAAACTCTGTATTTCAGTCAGCATCAAAACCATTAGCACGAAGCAGATTGCTGAACAAAAACCAAACAAGTCTCAGTGGTTGTCTTCAGCAGTGCAACAAATAACACTACAAACTACAGTTACAATCCTATCCAGCCCACACAATGCTGGATAGAAAACATGGAGATATATGGAGCACTGTTGCCAAATGCAGTGGGTCTTTGGCTAAGTATGCATAAACAAGAATTGTTCAATGCTTATTTCTTATGAGTTGAACTGATTCATTAGCAGTTCACTAATTATTTTTCCAATTAAAACAAACTATGTCCTTAACAAAGACATACTCTTTATACTCATCAATTTCATGTCTTCGATACAAAGTTTGACATACTTAATCAAGAACAATACTGTTTCTTTCTGCAGAAAAATAATCACTGTTTTTCCTAACTATACCATCATAAAGAAACTTAAGAAATTTTGATTGAAGTTTCATTATGAATTTTCTTTAAAGATTTTGAAGCATACATCCAGAGTAAGAAGTACAAGCACTAATGACGACCACAAGTAGTCAAAAGGAACTGCAAATAAGCAGCACCACAAAATTCTTATGTGCCTTTTTAGAAGCACTCCCCAAATACTTTCATTTTACTAGTTCAAAATGCAATAAAAGGAAGCCATATTAATCCCTCAGTTTACACCAGCATATTCTGACCAGCTACACACTGCGATTTTCACCATTTTGTTGGTAGACTGATGTTTCATTATGAAGTCTTAGAACCAATGGTCCCCTTCTGGCTTTCACCCAAGGATCTCTGATTTGTAATTAATTAGGCCATCCAAATTAATAAAAGGGCTATAGCAAATATTCAGTTCATCAGCTAATAATGAAAAAACCCCACAGAATCATTACGGTCAGAAAACACCTCCAAAATCAACTGTCCTTTGGCAGAAAACCATCTTGCTTGTCAGCTGGACCACACTACTAAATGCTACGTCCAGTCATTTCTTTCACACTTCCAGGAATGCAAAACTTCCCAAAGCAGCCTGTCACTATACTTTCTTGTCATGGTTTAGTATAGTTTGGGTTCTTAGTAAAGAGGGCTCCATCAGTCACGGAAATGATTCTCTTGCAAAGAGGTCCTTACAGCTTCCTCTATGACTGGACAGAACCAACCAACTGGCTAGTTTGATTATTGGCAACTTTGTTAAGCCACTTAAGAAGCTTGACATGCCTCTGTGATCCACATTTA
>NW_008239759.1:1852665-1862558 GCF_000691975.1 Corvus brachyrhynchos
GAGGAGAAAGAGGAGATGCTTCAAGCTTAGAAGCTGAAAGTCTGCTGTAAAGCTATGGTGATGGACTATGATACATTAGAGTACCTGTTGTAATTTCATAAAAGCAATGGGGGGTGGAGTGTTCATCTGCAATTGTGAGCAAAAGTATCTGTGCTGAAACCAGCAAATGTTGAAGTAGCTGTGATTTGATGAGAAGCATGAACAGAGAGAGATGAAAGTGAGGAGGACCCTTGCTCCCAGAGAAGAAGACCTCTGTTCCTAGAGATGAAGATGCTCCCAGACACAGGTGAAGAGAAACTTTGCTTCTGAACAGCTCAACCTTAAGACGGTACCCCAGTAGCAAAGATTGGACCCTTGAAAAGCAGTTGTGGGGAAAGCTGTAAGTCGAAGGAAGGGACTTTCACCTGTGAGCAGAGAACCAACCTGGGCGGCTGTCTTGCTGTGACACTGAAGCCATGAGAGAACTGTTTCTTGTGGAGATGTCTCCATTGCATGAACAAGAAGAGACTCCTCTCCCTAAGTGAACTGAAGAAAGAGATTATTATAGAGGTGGTAAACTGACCGAAAAAATCTCAAGGGTTGTCTTTTTACGTTGTCAGTGGGAGAAGGGAGAAAGATGGGGGGAGGAGAAGTGTTCTGAAGGTTTAGTCTGACTTTTTTCTTTCTTTTAGGTATGTTAATAAACTTCTTTATATTCTTTTAAGTTCTGTGCCTGCTTTGCTTTCTCCTAATTCTTATCTCACAGAAGGAGAATAAGTAAGTAATGGATATTTTGAACCAAATCACTACACTTAATTGGTGTTTCTGCCTGATTTACAAACTGAACCTGCTACATTTCTAAAATACTTGTAGCTCTTAGTTCACAAACACTCATCGCAGTGAAGTAATGAATCAAACATGTTCGTCAGAAAATTGGTATCTGACCAGTCATGTCATACATTATTTTCAGTTATGTATTCAAAAGTTTTAGCCAGTCAACAGCAACGTGCAGGGCACACATAAGCCCGTACACTGTAATTTCCTGAAGTCTAATAGAGAAAATGTTTTTTTAAATATTATTTAAAGTATTACTTAAGCTATTCTATTGCTTTTGTACTTTATATGAAAACACTATTTTCCATTACAGTACATAAAAGTCAACGGATTACACACTTGATCATGCATTACTAGTCACAACTTTCAGAACAAAAAAGGCAGTACAGGACTTAAAAGCATTTTTCAAATTTCCTTGCACTTTAAAGTAAGTAATTTTACCAAAACCTGCAAATCAACCGAAATTAATATTAAGAGGCAAAATCCCACTAAACACTTCAGTATGCTTAACTTCATCAGCCTTTCTTCCTTGATGAGTTAATATGCAACTAAAAAGAGTCGTTACTTTCATCACCATTCATCACCTATCAGGAACACAACTAACTAAAACTTAATACTGGTCAGAATGCAATGCAAGCACATGCATCCATGCAGTGTACAGCAAGAGGAAGAAATACACACTGGTTAATTCAAGTGATCTCTTCAACTGATGGCTTTAAAAGGTGGAACAACTCTTAAGCCCAGAAAAAACTGTCTACAATAGCTGAATCCAAAATGCAGTTAGCACTTATGAAAGACTATATGCTTTGCATACATTAAGCAAGAGACAATCTGAAGATATATAGAATTAGTAAGATAACCAATATTTCTAGGTAAGGAGCACAAAGTCATTTTGCTGTTAAAGCCAGCAGAATACTTAAAGCTGATTATGAGCTTATGATCTATAGGAGATATATTCCTTTCCTAAGTACACAGATGATAGTTTCCCTTTTACAGGAAGCAATCATATGAAATTCTTCTTTCTGACTTGCTTACTACTCTTTGCTTTACTGAAATATAGTTACATATCTATACTATGACTACTAACTACACCAGAGTTTCTTTGCTGTTTTCTGCAGCTAAAGAAGTTTTTAGAGCAAAAACAGTCATCATTCTTAGTTTTTTTATTTCCAATAGTATCTTTTATCACAGTTAAAACAAGACTTTTTCTACTCTGTAGAGCATGTATTAGAAATGCTTCAGACATTCTCAGTATCATGTCAGAGGCCAAATTTTCCAGCTGTGAATAATGCACTGCATATTTGGCCAGATTTTCCAGCAACTCAGCATCTTCTTCATGTTCTTCTCTACTGTCAAGAGCTGTAGATTTAGCAAATGTCCCTGCTTTAAGAGAAATATTTGGTTGAAAAGAAACCTGACTTCTCTTCCTCTAATTTCCTAGGACACAGAATAACTTCCCTGATAAGCTGGTGAATTTTATTTCTTCTCTAACACCTTGTGCTAGGTTTGGCTGGGGTAGAGTTAATTTTCTTCACAGTGGCTGGTATGGGGCTGTGTTTTGGATTTCTGCTGAACACAGGGTTGATAATATAGCAATGGTTTTGTTATTGCCAAGCAGGGCTTACACAGAGCCAGGGCCTTTTATGCTTTACACACTGCCACACTGGTGAGAGACTGGGGGTGCAGGGGACGCTAGGACAGGACACCGCCAGGACAGGTAACCCCAACTGACCAAAAGGATATTCCATACCATGTGACATCATGCTCAGGATATAAAGGTGGGGGGAAAAAGGAAGGGTTGGGGGACATTTGGAATGATGGAGTTTGTCTTCCCAAGTAACCCTTACGTGTGATGGGGCCCTGCTCTCCTGGATATGGCTGAGCATCTCTACCTGCCCATAGGAAACAGTAATTAATTCTGTGTTTTGCTTTGTTTGCATGGCTTTTGCTTTCCCTATAAAACTGTCTTTATCTCAGTCCCTAAGTTCTCTGTCTTTTACCATTCCAATTCTCTCCCTGACCCTGCTGGTGTGGGAGTGAGCAGCTGCACGGGGCTTGGTTGCTGGATGGGGATAAACCATGACACAAGCTGTAACACTCAGTTCTACTAATGTGCAGGTAGTCCAGTGACCTCACAGAGTAAAATAATCCTGGCCCTCAAAGCAACATGAATTTATCACACCATACAGTTCACTTCATAATGTCTAGTTCTCGTCAACATCTTCATTAATGGTTTAAGAAAAACATTATACTGGCTTTTCTGAGTAACACTAGAGGGTCATTTTCATTTCAACAGCAGACATTAACTAAGGGCAAACCGTGACTGACAAATGTGGTAGCCCTCTGCAGTGTTGGTGGAAAAGTGATTAACGTCATCTACCTGGACTTCTGCAAAGTATTAGATACCGTCCTGCACAACATCCTCATCTTTAAACTCAAGAGATGTGATTTGACAGATTAGACAACTTCATGAGTAAGAAACTGGCTGGAGGGTTCTGGGAGTGTGTTTTGCTTTGGTTCAGTCCGCGTCTCCCCTTGAGTTTTGTACCTTTGTATCTACCCAGCTTGTATCCTCCCAATTTTCTGCCAATTACCCCATTTCCCACCTTTGTCTCCTCCCTGGCCCTTGCCAATCATGCTGGCACCCCTCCCAGGCTTCTAGAAAGTTCTGGCAGGGGCATTGTGTGATTGGCTAGGGGAAAAAGATACCTCCCTTCCTCTCCCATGGTTGGTTCCCTGATGCGCCTTTCAACCTGTTCACCACACCCTTCCCTTCTCCGATTGGTTCCCTCCCATGTTACCACCCACCCATAAATCCTCCTACAGATGCCTTCGGAGCGCGCTCCGAACTGGGCATCTCTGGGAGGTGGGACCTCGTGTCCGAGGCTCAATAAACTTCCCAGATTTAACCCAGTTCTGAGTCTGCCTCCTCCCTCCACCGCTTGCCTCCATCACCATGGTCTTGTGGAAGGACCCACGAGCCAGACCTCTGGTCTCCCGGAGACTGGAGGCTGGTCCCCGCCGCAGCCGACTGCGTCCGGAGCTGACCGGGCTGAGTGGGATCCACTCCACGGGGACGCAGAGGCAGAGGGTAGCACTCAAAAGAGTTGTGGCCAACAGCTCAACATCCAAGTGACGAGTGGTGTCCGGAGGGGTCAGTACTGGGACCTGAATTGTTTGTCATCTTTGTCAGCAACATCACCCGTGGGATCAAGTCCACCCTTATCAAATTTGCTGAAGACACCAAGCTGTGTGGTACAGTCTACACGCTGGAGGGAAATGATGCCATCCAGAGGGACCTGGACAGGCTTAAGAGGTGGATCTGTGAGAAACTCATGAAGCTCAAGAAGGACAAGTGCAAGCTGCTGTACTTGGATTGAGGCAATCTCAAGCACAAATACAGACATTGGGCAGATAATCAGTTGAAGTGCAGCCAGAGAAGGACTTGGGGGTGTTGGTGGATGATCAGCACATCGACATGACTCAGTAATGTGTGTTTGCAGCCCAGAAAACCAGTAACATCCTGGGCTGCATCAAAAGCAGCACAGCCAGCAAGTCTGGGAAGGTGATACTGCCTCTCTAGTCCACTCTCACAAAGCTGCACCTGGAATACTGCATCCAAAGCTTTGGCCCCCAGCAGAGACATGACAGATGTGACCTGTTGGAATAAGCCCAGAGGAAGGCCGCTAAGCTGCAAGGTCAGGTTGAAAGAGTTGGAGTTGTTCCGCCTGGAAAAGAGAAGGCTCTGGGGAAACCTTACAGCAGCCTTTCAGTACCTGAAGAGGACCTACAAGAAGGCTGGAGAAAGGCTTTTTACCAAGGCAAGTAGCAACAGGATGTGAGGGAGTGGCTTCCAAGTAGAACCGGGTAAGTTTAGATTAGGTATCAGAAAGAAATTCTTTACTATGCAGGCGGTGAGGCACTGCCAATAGGCTGCTCAGAAAAGCTGTAGATGCTCTATCTTTTTGGAAGTGTTCAAGGCCAGGCTGTAGGATGCTTTGAGCATCCTGGTCTGGTGGCAGGTGTCACTGTCCATGGCCGGTGGGCTGGAACAAGATAATCCTTAAGGTCCCTTCAAATTCTGTGACTTTTAAGATCCATGTGGCCTTATACCATAAAAATCCTGCTATGCCAAAAAACCTCTCATTAAACCTCTAAACTAACTAAACTGAATTCAAGGTTTTAGCCTCAGCCCAGTTCTCTTCAGCATCTTCATTAATGACTTGGATGCAGGACTCAAAGGGATACTAAGTAAATTTGCCAAGGACACTAAATTGGGAGATGTTCATCCCCTTGAGGATTGAGAGACATCTTGACAAATTAGAGAGGCGGGTGATCACCAACCCCATGAAGTTTAACAAGGGCAAGTGCCAACTTCTGCACCTGGAGCAACTCTGGACATGTGTACAGACTGAGGAACAAGAGGCTGGAGAGCAGCATTACGGAAAGGGACCTGGGGGCCCTGGTCCAAAGGAAGTTGAATATGAGTCAGCAGTGCCCTGGCACCCAGGATGGCCAACCCTGTCCTGGGGTGCATCAGGCACAGCATCGCCAGCCAGGAAAGGAAGGGGATTGTCCCACTCTGCTCTGCACTGGAGTAGCCTCACCTTGAGTGCTGTGCGCAGTTTTGGGTGCCACAATATTAAAAAAAGACATGAAGCTATTGGAGAGCATCCAAAAGAGAGCCACAAGGAAGGTGAAGGGTCTGGAAGGGAAGCCTAATAAGGAGTGGCTGAAGTCATTTGGTCTGCTCAGCCTGGGGGAGACCTCACTGCAGTCTGCAACTTCCTCATGAGGGGAAGCAGAGGGGAAGGTACCAACCTCTTCACTCTCATGACCAATGACAGATCTTGAGTAAATGGCATGAAGTCAGGGGAGGCTTAGGATGGATATCAGGAAAAGGTTTTTCACCCAGAGAGTGGCTGGGCACTGTAACAGGCTCTGCAGGGAATGGTCACAGCACCAAGTCTGTCCAGTTCAAGAAGCATTTGGACAACTCTTTCATGCACATGGTGTGATTCTTGGGGATGGTCCTGTGGAGGGCCAGGGGTTGGACATGATGATCCTGATGGATCCCTTCCAGCTCAGCATATTCTAGAATTCTGTGATTTAGTTTTATCAGCATTTTCTTTTAGTAGCTTTTAAAAAACAAGTTACCAACTTAAATAAAACCAAAACAACAGTTTTCCTAACTTAGGTCTACAGTATTCATCTACAGCTTTTCCGACTACTCTAGTATTATTCTGTACAGCGAAGGCTTCAAAGACGGATAGTAGGGGCTTTCCCCCTTCCTGTATGTGGTGGTGCATTCCCCCCCACTCCTTTCCAGGCTGCAGTGGGATCTGAGAAAACACTTACAGGCCTCATCCTTGAAACCACCACCTGGGCTCAGCTCTTTTTGAGCTTATCAAAAAACAGTCACCTCTTAGGAACTCCTAACAAGCTTCTGTTTTTCTCGTGACCAGCCATGGAAAATTCCTCTCTAGCCTAAATGGCATAACATTCCCATTCTCACACTTTGAAAGAAAGGGTTGACCCAAACTGTGGACAGGATCAAACACTGTTATGACTAAAGCCCACTCTCTTGTGACCCTATAAACACTGGTCCTAAATGGGGCCCCATTGAGCTCTCCTGGACCGCATAGGGCCTGAAACCAGAAATCAATTTTTTGAGCGATCTCAAGCACACTCATTCAGGATGTCACATGTATAATAAAATATCACTTTAGAGAACTAGGCCTTAAAAGTCCTGAAAATTATAATCTCCTTCTGTTGTTTACTTGATGGTAGGCTAAATTTAGTACAGCTAAAGCAAATTTTTCCAAGTCTTGTATTTTCTATTTATCATTTATCTAGACTTTATATTTTTATTTTTAAAATACACTGCCTAAAATTATTCCGTGTAAGCATGCTTTCATTGTATCTTTCAAATTACTAATGGAACTTTAATGAAAACTAACCCAAGGACATAATAAGCATGGTTTATCAGAACTCAGGAGATCATGTAACAAGTCATTACCTATAAGCACCTTCTACAGCTCAAGAAACTAATCTTCCTAAAATTACCTCTGAGTGCACAACTACAATTTTTTATTTATATTTACAGCTTCCATATGTATAGGTTAAATTAAGACATGTTTCCATCTGAAGAAGCTTAGCTGACTGAGGAAAACAATGTCCTTTCTGATACAACTGTCACAATACTTCACTGTATTTTAGAAAAAAACTTCTAAGATATTAAAGATTTTGCCTTCAGTTACAGATCCTTATGGAGCAAAAATATAGTGTTTTTTTTTTTTAAATGCAATGAATAAATGATGAAGTAACAACAAATTTCCAGACAGACAATCAGGTATACACAAGCACCTATAAACTCACCTCATTTTACAAGTATACCTCAACACCTGCATGATCAACACAGACAAATTAACACAATGACCTTCAACAAGAAGAATGTCTCCATTTTGCCTTCACAAGTTTTAATAGCAGTGATAGAATGGACACCTCTCAACCCTCAGGCAATCAGCAGTAAAATGTGCCTTGTTACTCCTAATAAGCAAAACAATCCAAGAGGAGGACAATTCACTATAGCTTTTAAAATCTGTTTCCTACAATGCACTAAAAGATCACCAGTTCTATTGAGCTTACACTAGCATCAAGTAAAGTGAGAAATCCCCTTTAAATAGTTATAGACAAATTTTCATCATTCCAACCCATTAGTGGCAGATACTTCTGTTTAAACTGTTCTGTGAAAATCATCCTTTGGCAGAAAATTCTGTAAATAATCAGACATACCATGCTTCAGTAAAACTTGTGACTATTTAATTGTCCACAGCTCCACAACCTTTCGACTTGCACCTTCATTTAACTATCAGGAATAGAAGTCACTGGAGTGAAAGCAACATAAAAAAACACATCTATAACCAGCAAATTTTTAACAGGTCTCAACTCAGGAACTTGCTTAACATCTGTAATACTTGTATGTACACGATACACTGAGCAGTCTTTGCAACAGCACTGGAAGTACAGATGTACATAATCATGTCATCATCCCCCTCTCCTACCAAACAAACGAACCAAAGACCAACTGGTCTTCCTACTTGTGGAATTTAAAAAATTCACAAAGAAGGATAAAGGGAATGCCTTCACTTTCAACAGAAGAAAAGTGTACTTTAATCATGCTTTATCTATTTTTCATTCTATTTTTTCCATATAGAAGGCATTAGTGAAACTAATGGAACATTCAAGCCCAGTATTGTTGTGTGGGAATTAACCCAGCTCTGTCCAGAGGTTTCAAAAGCTCTCAATCTTCTCGTAAAGAACAGTTGCACCTGCAAAAGATGATCATCTTGGCTGGCCCAGCTCAATAATTCACAGACCAAGGCTTCTCCATTGTCTGAGCCTTTGAATCAACTGGAAAGAGATTGGGAACCTCTGATCAAAACCTTCTTTGAAGTTATATGGGTTGATTACAGGTAAGCAGCAGTGATAACACTACAGTCCCTAAGCCAGACATCAGCTGTTGATTGCAATTAAAAATAGGCATAGGATTTTGCCTGAAAAGGAACCGCTAGTTATCAACATGCACAGGTGGGAAAAAAAAAAACAAACAAAAACCATTGACAAAACCAGCGATAAATTAAAGAAAAATGAGATTCATGAAGCAAAAGAAAGTAGAAAATGGCATATACATGCCATATCCAGAGTGCAGAAACAAAATAAAAAAAGCTCAATTAACTCCAGTTTTTAAGTTTATTCTCACACTAAATACATTTAGGTTTCTGAAATTCACATGAACTTTCAGCATAAAGGAAAACTGTAGGACTGCCACTTTAAGCATTCATAAATAAATAACCCATAAAACAAAAGAAAGTTAAGTTCTCCAGAAATTCATTTCAGAAAACCTTGCAGGCTTAGTGTGGCTTTTTACAGCTTATCAACAGTGAAGCTGCACAAAAGTAGAGCGTTTTACTAAAATTAAACTGATTAAAATGTAATAGTTTCTTATTTGATCTGCTTCACACATAGGCAATATTACAATCACATTAAATATTTGGATAAGGACTCACTGACATTTTGATATATGTTTGCCCTTTGAAGAATTTCTTGCTTCTCTCTTGGTTCAAAAAATAAATTCCAAAAATTGAGCACAAAAATGCAAAAAAAATTTCTTCAGTCTGGTATTAAAAACTGTTGGCTGTTCTACTGATTAGGAATCAAGCTAATGAAAGAATAAGAGAACTGACTCACGCCAAATGAGCTTACAAGATCTTCCTTAAAAAAAACCCAACCAACCAAACAAAAAAACCCAACAAACAAAATAGGCTTGTCAACACAAACTTAAAGTTCCACACTAATTCATGCTGTGGTTCTTATATAAAAAAAAAAATTTCTAGTCTATTTTCTTTCTAACGGCTAAGAACAAATGTATGTTTTCCTATGCATACAGATGGCAGAGCAAAACTAATTTTGAAAATAAAAAAATTTGCCCACTACTGCAATATTATCCACACCTTAGTATGAGAACAACAAAGAAACATATAGTGCATTTTAAAAGACTTTTCTTATAGCTCTTCTCTACTCTTGTCTCAAGCAGCATAGATAAGTACAACCTCTTTTATTCTTGAATGATTTGCCTATGCTAACAGAAGACAGTGTTCAATATCAGTATTATTCCGTCATTCTACTATGGAATCATCATCAGCTACCAAAGTTTAGCCAAACAGCTTTAAAAACAGTGACAAAGTTTACAATATACTTAGTAACATTAAGATATTACTTCTTTTCACTGCATAGCTAAAATTCTTGCTACGGCTTTGCACAATATACCACAACTCTGAAATACAGTGATTTCTTTTCAAAGCATTCTCTTACAGGCAATGCAAAAATACTTGCTGATTTAACCTTGTGTGTTGTAGTGGTTTGGTTCAAAATATCCATTACTTACTTATTCTCCTTCTGTGAGATAAGAATTAGGAGAAAGCAAAGCAGGCACAGAACTTAAAAGAATATAAAGAAGTTTATTAACATACCTAAAAGAAAGAAAAAAGTCAGACTAAACCTTCAGAACACTTCTCCTC
>NW_008239759.1:1863499-1870623 GCF_000691975.1 Corvus brachyrhynchos
TTTGTTCATTCTTAAACGTAGATCACAGAGGCGTGTCAAGCTTCTTAAGTGGCTTTAAAAAGTTGCCAATATTCAGACTAGCCAGTTGGTTGGTTCTATTGGGTCTGGAGGAAGCTGTAAGCACCTCCTTGCAAAAGAATCACTTCTGTGACTGATGGAGCCCTCTTTAACTAAAGACCCTGCCACTGCAAACAACTTTGCATTTAACCACAGGGCAAGAACCTGCACAGACAGAACAGTAACAAGCTGTCACAAGCTTGTGTAATTGCCCGAAGTTGGACACTTTTGCATCATGGCAAATATGAACCAGGCTAGCTTCTCAGTTGATGATCACAGGGCTGGAACACATCTCTACAAAGTCAGGTTGAGAGGTGGGATTGTTCTGCCTGGAAAATAGAAGGCTTTGGGGAAACCTTACAGCAGCCTTTCAGTACCTGAAGAGGACCTACAAGAAGGCTAGAGAAAGACTTTTTACCAAGGCAAGTAGCAACAGGACATGATGGAGTGGCTTCCAAGTAAGAGAGAACAGGTTTAGATTAGATATTAGGAAAAAACTTTTTACTGTGTAGCTGGTAAGACACTGGAGCAAGCTGCCCAGAGAAGCTGTGGATGCCTCATCTCTGGAAGTGTTCAAGGCCAGGCTGTACGATGCTTTGAGCATCCTGGTCTGATGGAAGGTGTCCCTGTCCATGGCAGGAGAGTCAGAATTAAGTGTTCTTTAAGGTCCATTCCAAACCACAGAGTGGTTCTAGAACTTTCCTTCCTAGTAGGTAACTATCTTGCTCTCCCCCTGAATTAAATAAATAAATAAATATGCACAAAAATAACAGCTGCCCAGGATATCACATCAGCACTGCACAATCACTACACTTGCTACCACCCTATGGTAAATTCAAGTGAACTTTAAGTTTCACAATGCAATTATTTTGTTCTTAGTCATGCTCTTACAGACAGAAGCGACCCAAATAATTTATTACAATTCTAAGCAAGTTTACTCAATTTGGTTTGAAAACATTCACAAGAGGTCTCTGGAAACCATAGAGGAAAATATGTATTTAAAAAAGTAAGGAATTTCTCTGTTCTCTGCTCGTGTCTCCCCAAGGAATATACTTTGGCCAGCCTTCGTCAGAAGACTAAGTTTAATTTCTGTTCTGCTAGTCAAAGGAGCATTGCCACAAAGCCAAAAGGATCACTCCAACATTCTGGAAGAGCAAGCCTAGGGCAAACATACCTACCCCTGCTGTTAGAAGGTAATGGAGTGGTAAGTTACTGCACTTTTAAGTCTCCTAGACTGATTAATCATTGCAAATCAAACTCTGGGGTTTACAACCCTTGAGAAGCCTGGCTGATCTAAGCATCAGTTTAAGTGCACAACAACCACTTCTCAACAATCCAGGCTAGCAGTGCTGCTACACACACCTTCAAACATTGAGGGAATGTAAGTCACATACAGTTTTTAGGGGCAGGGGGATGATCTCCATTTGATGGACCACTTGCAAACTTTTTAGTCTGTGCATCGTAAGTACCAAATTATTCTTTTTTTGAGTACCTTGTTTTTGAGTACCCTGAGAAGATGCCAATGTTGAAGAATGGTTAGAGGATCAGGGACATGGATCATTGATAGAGCTGCAGGGTACAGATCAATAAAAGAGCTGTACAAGCAAATGCCTGCATGAGAAAAGCCTGCATGAGAAACAAGCCTGAGAACCAAAAGGGAGTTTTAAGGAGGTACAGTGCTGTGCTGATAAGATGTACTGACCATGAGAGGGGAGGAAGAACTTTGATTTCTCAAGTTAAAACATAAATAGTAGAAGCTTGCCAATGTAGTCTTTTATCTAACCCAATTATGTAGAAACAAGAATGCGCTCTCATAAGTTTTAACCAATCAAGAACTGACAAGCATGTATACTCATACTATATAACTGCCTCTGTATTACCAATAAACGAAGTTTGCTTTATCAATCACACTGATTGTCTGCATGTCTTCCCTCGCCGAAGTCAGCAAGATGCCACTGCAACACTAAATTAAACCTAGGCATAATAAAAAATTCTCCTAAACCAAATGTATGAATTTGTGACACCAAACAGTTTTACAAGACCAATTTTGCAGATATACCTGAAATTTTTTTCTCTCTAATGCAGCATGCCTCTACAACTTTATGAGTAAAGGTCCACAGTAAAGGAGATATCTTGTTCCTGCATTCAGAGGTTCACACTTCAGCAATTATTCTTATTATGTACAGTTTCTCCAGCTGTTTTAAAACTTTACTCTTGACATATCTTCAAGACAAGCTGTGATAGGTCCCCAGTTTGGAGTAGAGGGCCATAATACACTAAAAACTGTGTGTGTGAGAGTACGCCAAGTAATCAATGTATCAATACTTTATACTTGTGCAACACAGCAACCATCCACCAATTTTAAATTTAAACAAAGCACATAAACATTCGAAGTTCTTATTAAAACAAGCTGTTATTCACAGCATTGATTAGAAAGTCAAAATTTAATTGTTATGAACCCCAGCCTAAGTATCCAGTGAGGATATTGACAAATAATTAGTAATTCAGCACTAGGGGGAAAAAAAAAAAAAAAAAAAAAAATAAAACAGCAGGACCAGGAAACACTGGAAAAAGATGCGGTTAGAAAATATTTACCTACATTACAGCTTTCTATACAACCAAAACTATTACAAGATTTGCTACAAGATCTTTTATTCATAAATTTGAGACACATGCATCTAAACTTCTCCCATAACCAACATCACAGTAGTTACAATCATAACAGACAGTTTTTAATGAATCAGATGTTAACTTGGGTTTCCACTGAACATAAACACTGACTGCCTCTATTCTAATAAAAACGTAGCTCTCTTTCTTAAATCAGCTGACAGTAGGAAGAATAATTAGAGTGAAATTATTTATAAACTGTGGCCCCTTCTACTCAGAAGAAAATGGATTAATTCTTTAGGGATTACTACAATGAAGGAGCAAACAATTCCGTTTTTTCCAAACTGAAGCATGATCACATTGATCGAGAGATACTAAACTCATATTCCAAGCATAGGAAAATTTCTCACTACACACCTGGTTTTAAAAAAAGCTTATAGACATAGTTACACAATTCAAATCAATAGCATTTTTCATCCTATCTTTGCAATGATTGGGGGAAAAAACCCCAAAAAAACAGAACTGAAAAAAGGATTCAGGGAAAATGATCTGTTGGCTTTAATGTACAGTTCAAAAAAGCTGAGTAGTCAGTCCTAAACCGAATTTGTCTTACCTATTTTCTTCACATTCAGCCATTTTAACTTGTATTAAATCAGTTCTCAAATGCATTCACATAAGTGTTTACAGTGAAAACATAAAGCACTTAAATGAAAACACTTGCTGTTAAGAATGGCAGGTCTCTTTCTATAGCTACTAACTAAAAATGAGATCTTAAGTTTTTCCAGATCAACTGCAGAATATTCACTCACTGTTAAAAATCTTTGCCTAAAGAGATTATCACATTTGAATGGTAAATAGCTACAACAGATGTCAAAGTTGCAATCTGCATAACAGCAAGTCACTGAAAACAAAATTCAGCATTGTATTATGTAACCTCTAACTGCAGGTAACTACACTGGTTTCTCTAACTCTGGAGGGTCAGTGAAAGAACAAACACTATTACTTTAAAAGAAGAGAAATCAGCTGTAGAAAACTTATATCAGATATTTGCAATATTAATTTAAATACTGCAGTCAACACTGGATTCATCAGTAAAGACAATGGTAACTCACTAAACCACCAATCATACGTTCTTTTCTAAGATGCGAACCATCATAACTGTGACATAACATGGTATCTTCTTTGCTTGTGTACAGTTCTTTCACATTTTTGGTGAAAAAAACCAACACATCCTGCATATGTGTGTGTGCATGTGTTGGGAAGGAGTAAAACAGAGCGGAAAGTTAAACTGTGAAACCAGTAACTCTTCCTAAAAGCTGCAGAGACATCAGAACACACCAATCCTCATACCACTTGTATTTGTTAAAAACCACAGAAGAAAAATGCATAAAATATTAGCTCTGATTTTAGTATGCTATCTGCATTCTCATGAAACTAATTAGTAGATCTGAAGTATTTAAGAGGATGATAAACTATTTCAAGTTACTCTGGAAAGTTATTTACTGGACTGTGAAAAAATAAACTTTAAGACATCTGCATGTGTTTGAGTATAGCTGACTTAAAACACTACGTTGTCCTCATTCTCTAGTTGCAGAGAGGTAACAAAATGATGGCAAGAAGGAAAGTCAAGGCTTCCAGAATGACAATCACCTTGGAACTACTTGTTCCCTACCATACCATGTTTGACCCACAGTAGACCTGCTTTCCTTTCTTCAACTTTGGTGGTAAATTGTATTCAAAAATGCTGCTCTGAAACTACTCCACTGTGCATGCTGCACAAATGCAAATGAAATGAGAAAGTAAATTAATTACGATAGAACTTGGAGGCAGCAACAGGTAAATGTAGTCAGGTTTTTTGCTTTATAATCTAATTTTCTCTCCAGAAAGTTTTATATCTGATCTGAATTAGATTCACCAATAAACATGAAAGTGTATTTCCTGAGATTCTGCATCAACCTTGGGTATTGGTAATAACAACAACAATCCTTCCAGAAAACACACATCCCTCTTCCCTTTTGAAAATGCACATGCTTATTTGCAGAGAGGACTAAATTGTCTTGTGGTGCTTCAAACAAAGTTGAATCTACTCAGCTGGGCAGCAGAGAAGGGGAAAAATAGAAATTGAAGAAGGGAAAAAGTGAGGTATCTTCCAGCTAACAGGATCTCAGGAAGAAGAATATCCTTCCCCATAAAATCAGGTGAGGCTTTCTAGAAGTCTGTCCTAGAGATAATCAAAGTAAACACAAGAACAACCACACCTCTGCATTTTTTGCTGACGCTAGCTTCATATTTCACCACCTCCACCCAAATATAAACTCTCCTAGAAATGTGATTAGAAGCTTAAGCACAAGCAAAAACTAGGATGTTTATTCACACCATCACTTTTCCTTCTTCAATTAAATTATACCTAGGAGCAAAAGAAAAAGCCTGCCTCAAATAAATCCATGTAAATTTGGTTCTTCAAGCCTCTAGCCTAAAACTATCTGCAATGCAATGCCTATTTCACTGCTGGTTAGAAATGTCACTGTCACCAAGGTTACAGCATTTGAAAATGTACTTTTCATCCACTATCAATACAGACACATGTCTCTAGTGGCATGAAGTAACATTAACCTGTCTCATCTCTTTCCACACAAGCCACAGGTGTGTAAACACAGGTATAACTGAAGGCAGGAGTGAAACTCCCCCCAGCTTGAACACGTAGGAAGGTCTGCTTGCACTCTCATCTTCTGTCTGGCACCTAACAGTATGTATGCTTTACTGACAAAATGGAGGTGTAGAAAACAGAGATGTAATTCACCTGAGATGTACTCCTGCAGTGTAGGTAGGGACTAAAGGAGATTTCTGTGCTTATTCACTCCTCCCTTCAGCAGTAGGGAGAGATGACCCAGAGGCCAGCACTCTCCCTATCACCATAAAACTGTAAGAATATGCAACACCCTGTGGTTTCCAGGTATACCAAACCCTTAACCCTAAAAGCACTCAAGAACAGATTTCTATGAAGGCACATCAAAGTCAGAATCTACTGTTAAAGTGGTTTTGAAGACATACTTGTCAGAGTACAGATTTTGGCCTATCATATCTCACAAAATCTCAGCATCACAATATCTCATTTGCAGTTCCAATGACACCTAAACAACCAATTAATGGGTTTGTAGGCCATCTTTCACCATTAAGACAAAGAACTTCTGAAGGGGATTTCTGAAGAAAAAGGTAATTACATCCATTTAACAAAGGTCTCTGCAACTGGAACTTTTTGAGAAAGAAGGAATAAATTGATCTGTAACATGTTTGCCCCCATTCTAGTTTCACTGTAATGTTTATCTTGTTGTCTAAAACATATATGGTTATTAAACATGACAGGCAAGCAATTATCCAGAATCAGTCAACTCTTTTCCAAGTACAATTTTATGAGTTATACAAGCTCCGTATTTGAAGCATTATTTTTACTAACTTTTATCATTCCTAGAAAATTGAAGAAAGATGGTCTAATCTGCAGACACTTTTAAGGGCACAATTAAAACCAGAAATAAGTCACAGATATGCAGCAGAACACACATAATACTTCTCAGTCCATGGCAGGTACTTAACCTTTGCTTACTAAAAGAACCCTAAGCACAACTGTGGACTTCAGCAAACATTATGTTTGTCAAGGTATCTAGAAAAGTTTATCAACAAAACTTTACAGATTTTTCACCAGGAAGCTAATCTAGAACATGGCTTTTCTCATGCTACTCAGCTCACAAAACATTAAACCTAGAAAGCTGAAAATTTCTCTATTCAAAAATTTCAACTGAAACCACAAGATAATATACTGGACTTGAGTTGTCTTGGTTCCGTATTCTAGTGAAGACTTCCATGTAGGAAACACAAATACTAAAATAGGAAAAACTGAAACAGTTCTGAAACAAATAATTACTTGATTTTAATAATTAGACAGACCAAAAGTCTGACATCTAATGGCTCTTTCTGTCCTTATCCACCTAGGGTAAGAAATCATAATCTAGCAAAGTTCCCTTTTACATTTAAATTGGATTAAAAGAAGTTCATGGGAAAAGAAGTTGGGCAGTTGGGTTTTGCTTGATTGTTTTGTTTTTGTTCATGGTTTTTTTGAAGTCTATGGTGACATTTTACAGACCTTAGCATGATGGCACAGATCATCTAGGGCAGCTTACTAAATTACAAAGTAGTAACTAATTGATACAGTCCAATTTTGTTAAAAATACCATATGGAACAGAAGGCCTGAAGTTGGGCGCCCATTTAGTGTAAGTCAAGTATTTACTTGTTGGGGTTCAGGATTTCTTCCTTTTGTTTCTTCCTCTCCTGGAATTTTGTCCCATATGTTGCTAAGATACAATAACGACCGGGTACATAGGAGAAACAAAAGAAGTTGCCCCGGGAAGGGTGTGGCTCGATACTCTCTTATGGGGGGGCGGGGGGAATCTCCTGGAACAGCGGA
>NW_008239759.1:1870639-1870956 GCF_000691975.1 Corvus brachyrhynchos
GGAAAGAGTTGAGCGCAATGCTTTGCCACCTCTTGCTCTCCAGGCTTCTGAGGAGAATGGTCGGAGCTGCTGTTTCGAGGGGAGGAGTTCACTACCCCCGCCGGAGCCCAGCCTGGTCCCGCTTCTTCTGTCGTGGGGTGAGCTTCTGCCTGTGAGAGCAGCTACTGAACTGGGACCTTATTAACATCCTACTCGCTAAAAAAAGAGGACTTTCACCATCTGCTGGGGTGCCTCAGGGGAAAACCCCAGGATCCTCGAGCCCCCTACCCCTCCAAGGGAGCCTTTTCCTTGCCCTGCTGGGGAGCCAGGTTGCTCCT
>NW_008239759.1:1871161-1876209 GCF_000691975.1 Corvus brachyrhynchos
AGACGGCCGGGCCCACGCCACAGCGCCCCCTGCAGCCGCGGGGCACTCATCACCCCCGCCCTGCCCGGAGCCAGCAGCGCCCCTGCCGGCCGTGAGCATAACTGCACTGAAGGGGAAAGCGCCTCAAGAGCGGGAGGAGACCGATAGCGGGTTTTCTGTTCTTGTTTGTTGGTGCTTGTTTGCCTTGTTATACATACACACACTAGTAAAAACCCGCTATTCCTTTTTTCCATATCTTTGCCTGAAAGCCCCTTAATTTCAAAGTTATAATAATTTGGAGGAGAGGGGGTCATATTTTCCACTGCAAGGTAGGCTCCTGCCTTCCTTAGCAGACACCTGTCTTTCAAACTGAGACATTACCAAATCACTGAAATCCACAGAACTACTCTCCACAGCACCTACTCTCATCAGTATTTGTAGGTGCAGAACTTGAATACCGTATTGGAATATTCCACAATAGCACTAAAAAAATCACACAAAAAAACGCCAACCAACTGAAAAAAAACCCCAACCAACTGAAAAAAAACCCCAAACCCAACCCAATCAAAGAGCTAATCAAGTCTTAGGGATCTATAAGTCTTATCAAAAATACTATAAATACATAAAAACATTTCAAGAACATCTCAACCAAGGTGCAGTAACTGCAAAAATTAAAATATGATTAGGTAACAGTTACAACTAGTAGACACCACATGTAATCACAACTCTTTCTATACATTTCATTTTGTGGAACTCTTACAGCAGTTAAGTTTCCAAGTCAGTCATTCCAGACCTCATGTAACATAGATTTACAGCAGTTTCACAACATACATTACAGGAAAGAAATAAAAAAATATAACCTGGATTTGTAGAACCATCCTCCACAACCTGAAAGCCAAATCCATTCACCTCCTGAATTCTGTATGTCATTAGCAAATTCACATTTTACTCAGTAACAGAAAGTTAACTTCAACCACCACATGGTGAAAGCAGTTAGACCAAATTAAATTATTTCACCATTGTTTGAAATGGATCAGTGACAAGGCCCCTTTGTCTCTAGAATCAACTGTTCATAGCTAAATACAAGCCAGGTAACTACACTGTTTTAAGGATCCCAATATGTATTCATGTCAGAGACGTAGTTGGAAGCAGTCTACACGCTCATAAGGCAAAGTCAGATTCCCTGTTCTTTTAAGGCAGGTGGCATGATGACATCTAGACAGCATCTGGACAGGCAGTGAGACACATCTTGATATACAGGAGATACTCATTAGGAGAACCAGTGTCAAGAAAGATCAGTATTCACCCTTCCATCATGAAATCACTGACCTCTGAAGAGCAGTAAGAGAAGGAACATGAGAAAAACAACAAACCAAAAAATTCTCTCACACTTGTCATGACTAACAAGCTATCTAACCACATAACAGGAAACAACTTTCTGTAAGAGCATTCTCTCTTTTGGTTCAGCTTCAATGAACAGTTTTCAAAGACGGTTTTCTAAACCAGTTTGTTGAATTCGTTTTAGTCACCTATGAAAATATATTCTCATGCCATACCATCAAGAAGTCAAGTTTGATCTTTCTACTACCTGGTGAAAGAAAGAAAATGAGACGAGAAACAAAACGGAATGATGAGAAGTTTGCAGCCAAAGGGTTCATTCTTAGGAAACAAACAAACAAAAGGTTAAAAAAACTGTGTTTTGCTTCAGTAAGCAGAATCCTTCTAAAAATATTTCATTTGTCAAACATTAAGCAAATCATGCATTACATTAACACACAGCTCTTGCATCAGCCAGAGGTTTACAGATCTGAACATGTCAAAGAGCGCAGCCTGGCAACAAATCGCAAAGATCTGATCGCAAAGATACTGGCTAAGAGGATGAAAGAATGCTCAGACTGGGAGAATATAAAATACTGAAGAATAAGAATGTACTAAAAGTGTTTATTACCTTTAGGACTGTATCCTCCTTGGTAATTTCATAAATATTTAGAACTACACTGAGTCATGATTTACTTAAAGATGCATTGAAAAGCATGACTGATTAAAAAAAAATAGTTAATTTCTAACTTCTTACAGCAAGCTGATCACTGAGACTATATTTCTTGGACTCTTCTTTTTCCTCAGTTTCATTTGCCAAACAGTTTTTGAAAAGAGGTTTTACTAGTATCAGGTTTTAATGTTGACTCCGGCGAGGGAAGACATGCAGACAATCAGTGTGATTGATAATGCAAGCTTCAGTTTATTGAAATTCAGACTTCGCTTTTATACACTCAAATATGCCTACTTGTCACTTCTCTATTGACGCTGGGTAAAAAGCTACATTTTGCACGTATTGCTAATGTTGCGATTTGGGAAATCAGGGTTCTTCCTCATCTCTCATGGCCAGTACATCTTGTCAGCACGTCCTGTTGTTTATCTATAACAGGATTGTCAAGAACACTGCGTTTGTGTCCTTGCCTTCTTTCTTTATTCTCATGATTTCTGTTCTCACGATTTCCTTTCTCTGCAGCTAGCAAGAGGCCTGCTGATTTCTGCAGTTAGCAAGAGGCCTGCTGATGTCAAGCTAAAAAGGTGTTTGCTTGTACAGCTCTTCCAGGGACCCATGTCCCTGATCCTCCAACCATTCCTCAACAATGCTTTTAATTTGGTTGAACACAGCCTAGCATAACTCACAATGGCAAAAACACTGCAGTGTCTTCACTTAGTGAAGATGCAGAGATTTAGCAAGTTCTTCAACTACACCTGCTCCGTTCGGGCTATGATGGCCCACAATACTGATTTTTGACTAAACACAACCAAGACAGAAATCTTCACAGTGTCATAGAAAAGAACATAATGACAAGCTAAAGTAAAGATGCTATAGATAAGAAACTTCACAAAGATGATGAAATAGAGACAAATTTTACAGCATAAAATTTAGCTCTAGCAACAGTACTGCAATGTCGGAGAGTTAAAAATGACTAATTTTAAGTTATCCATTATTTAAACAGATGTGCTGTGGATAGCTTATTTTTATTTTGTTTATTTTGCTCTTCAGCCTAAGAATTGGCGCAAGTATCCAAAGGCCTATTCTGAGGGAGGAGCTGCACACTTCAATGTATTTCACATTTTTAGTAGGTGAGCATAATTTCAAAATGCAGTAGTTATCACAATGAATGGCAAATTAACTATAACTGGTAAACTATTCTAGTTTAGAAAATATTGCCTTCAGACTGAAAAACGTAAAAAAAAAAAAGTAACTGACTGCTGCAGGAATCTACTGATGTATCAGGTTATAGACTTTTGCTTGGACTTTTCCATCTAGAAGTAACACAGTTGGCTCAGAAACCATGACGTAGATACACATTCCAAAATGATCTTGTAACTTGGATGACTTAAGTTTTATGTCGTTGTAAACTCCTTCTGCATATTATTTTCTCCATAATCAATATCTGCTAATCAATGCTTATTAATGAGGACAAAAAAAGTAGCAGAAAGAAGTATTAATATACAATATTTATTTCCCATATTTCTATCTCAGTAAAAGCTGCATGATTATGCCATTCCAATGCTTCCCCACGAGAAGCTTCTAAAGCAAAGTAGACAAAAGACGACATAGCTAGGACATTTGTTACTTAAGAGCAGTGCTCAAAAACCATGGCTATCCATGTGTATAAATAAAGACCATGTCTTTAAGTATGATCCTAGAAAAATGAAACATTTACTTCAAATTACAGTAACATATCTAGAAAGCAAATATACAGCATCATGTCTTCACACCTTCAGCATTCACCCTTAAGTTACAACCTAGAAATAACATCGTTCCATGGCAGATCACTTTAGATAAGCTCGAACTACATTCAAGTGCTTTGGTTTTACGTCACAAGCAGCAAAAAAATAAGCCATGTTTATCAAAGCCAGAAGGGGGTGCTCTGAATAACCGAGGCGGAGGGTACTGAGCATTTGCCTTACACTACTAAAGAGGTCAAAAGCATGCTGTCTTGTTTTCATTTGGGAGCTCACTCAACTTCACATTACCATGCCTTTTTTCCAAAAAAAAAAAAACCCCAACCAAATAAACAAACAGTAACAACAACAAAAAAAACCCAAAATAAAAAATCCGAAAGCACTCCTTTTAGGAAAAAGGAAATACTTCAATTTGTATTACTGTCATCACAAGGGCATATTAATCTGTGACACAAAGCTAGCAAAACAAAGACCTGACAAGTGTAAATTCCAGTTTTGTATTCCATGGTTTCCAAGCTGTTTAAGATACTACCAAGGAGATATATGAAACGCAAAAAAAGCCAAAAAGCCTATGCTACGGGTTTTACCTACACAATGCCTATTCTGACATAACTAGTTCAGATCTTCTCAATGGGATTGTGCAGAGTTGACCCCTTATACCGAATCATGTCCTGAAAGAAAAGGCCCCAGTTCATTTCCGCCAAGTGTAACACAGTATTTCATCTCAGCCAGCACTTTGGTGCATCAGCCTCCCCCCACCCAACACGAGAAAAAGATACGCACATTCCAATCAAGCCTTTCTCAGCGGGACTCACCCAGTTCCCCCCTCCTTCCCTCCCTTCCTCCCTCGCCCTAGGCCTTGCCAGGTTCCCAAATCACCTCTGATTTTAGGTTTCATTTTGTTGTAAATAGCAAAACGAAAGGAGAAAGCTTCCAAAGCGAGGATTCTTACCCTTGAAATCCCGCCATGCGCGCAAATAAGGAGGGTGAATTGTTTTTCCTTTCTTTTTTTTTTTTTTTTTTTGGACGGGAGATGAAGGGGGGGGGGAAGAAACAAAAGCCTACACGGAGGAGCGGCTAAGCAGCGGAGACTGAGGGAGAAGGCGGAGACCCTGGTGGAGGAGCAGGGCGAGCGTCAGCCATGTTGTGTGTGTGTGTGTGCCTGTATGAGTGTGTGTGTGTGTGTGTTGGTCCAGTATTTACAAACCTGCAGCTGCAGCAGCGCTTGGAGCCTGGGAGAGAGAGGGGAACGCAGGGAGGGAGAGGGAAGGGAGGAGGGAGGAAAGGAGAGAGGGAGGGGGGGAAAGCGGCACAGCAGACAAAGGATCGCAGCAACGCGGAGC
>NW_008239759.1:1877008-1909777 GCF_000691975.1 Corvus brachyrhynchos
CAGCGTGCTCCAGACGTGCCCCAGACGTGCCCCAGGTCACCGTTCAGCCTTCTGTGTGTACAGAGAGTCACGGAACCATCATAGAATGTCCTGTGCTGGAAGGCACCCACAAGGATCATCGAGTCCCAACTCCCGGCCCTCCAGGGGACATCCCCAGGAGTCACGCCATGTGCCTGAGAGCATTGTCCAAACACTTCTTGAACTCTGTCACGTTTGGTGCTGAAGAAGGTCAAGAGTGTAGTGCAGATGCCAGAAGGCCGACTAGCATTTCACCTGAGCAGGGAAAGTATCTGTAAATAATACAAGCAAATAACTGCATTTTGTATGAAAATTGTCTTCTCATTTTAAAAGAGGCAACATTACTGGGCGAAAGAAGGAGTAATTCCTTCAAAACTTAAAGGGTTCCCTGAAAATATGTTCATCTATGCAATAAGGACATGAAAAAAGTGGGGAAGCCTTCAAAAACCTGTGCTGAACAAGAGCAGTAGTTACAAATTCTTACCCTCTCTTGAAGGGCTGTCCTGCATGTCCCTGGCAGGCTGAGAGACAGTACCTGAGGGAGCAGTAAATGGAAAACTTGCAAGTAATCAAGACTTGTTCAGCAATTGACAGACCATAGATAAGTGTCATCTTTTCAACTGTTAGTGTCAGATGCCAGCACATCTAGGAGAAAAGTTGTACGTTTCTTAATCCTATTTTCTAATTCATGAGGTATGCATGATCTAGATGGAGTGGGACACAAGGAAGAAATTTGGTAAGCCATACCAGAAATTTAGAGATGAGACTGTGGCTAAGGCATTAATCACAGAGGGGGGGAAGTAAAATTATCTGTAAATGTGTTGCTGAAAATATGATACAGCATCATCAAATCCTAGTCCATCGCTTTGGTAAATCATTCAAGCACAGACATCTAAGATCCATTCATACTGTCACGGTGACAGCAAAATGGGAAACATCCGTAAGATTGTTACCTTCTAACAAATTTGTTTAGTAATGAAAGCAGGTGAATAGCTGGTCTGCCGTAACAAATCAAACTCGTACCTTTTTCTGAAGCAAGGCTTGGCAAGAAATTAAGTCAGTTTGGGGAAGGGAAGATTTAGTTCAAGGAGTGGACATTTGGGGTTTCTTAGTTCAACAGTAGCAAATGCACAGGGTAAGATCCCAAGTCACATTTACAGATCACATAATTCATGAATTCTGTGCCTGTGACAGAAAATAAAATACAGATATGTGAAGGTACAAACATACATACTTTACTTAAAATTCTTATTTGCAGAACAGGAGAAGAATTGTATTTTCAGTTAGTCCTTTGTTGTTTCCACATCTCTTAATTTCATCAGAGGGACTGTATCCCCAGTAATTCCTATGACAAAAGAGTCCTGAGCTTCTGAGAGATTATTCATTTGCAATTTAAAGAAATAAATTTCTGAGAGAGAGAAAAGAGAATGAGAAACAATCAAGTGGGGGACAAAGATTGGCAAATATGAGGGTACAGGTAATGCCATGCCATCCCAGCAGGATTGTGAGATCTCTAACCAGCTTTGCATATCACTGAGATATGACAAGACAGTTGTTGAGATGGGCAATTATTGGTTAAATTTTCCTGAAATTAAAACAGGCGTAGAGTCATAGAATGGTGTAGGTTGGCAGGGACCTTCAAAGATCATGTAGTCCAATGCCCCTGCAATGATCAGGGACATCTTCATCTAGATCAGGTTGCTCAGAGTCCCATCCAATCTGACCTTGAGTGTTTCCAGGGATCAGGAATCTACCACCTCTCTGGGGAACCTGTTTAAGTGTTTCACCACCCTCATCGTAAAAAATTGCTTCCTACCATCTCTAAGTCCCCACTCATTTAGTGTATAATCACTGTCCCTTGTTCAGTTGCTACAGATACTGCTAAAAAGTCTGTCCCTGTCTTTCTTACATCCTTTGCTTAAGTACTGAAGACCTCTCTAGTGCCTTCTCTTCCTCAGGCTGAACCATCCCAAATCTTTCTGCCTTCCTTCATAGCAGAAGTGCTTAATCCTTTTGATCATTTATGTATCCCTCTTCTGGACTCACTCCAACAGATCAATGTCATCTGTTTGCTGGGACCCCAGAGCTGGTTGCAGTGTTCCAGGTGGGGTCTCACCAGAGCAGAGCAGAGGGGCAGAATCCCCTCCCTCCCCTGCTGCCCACGCTGCTTTGGATGCAGCCCAGGACACGTTTGGCTCTCTGGGCTGTGAGTGCCCATGGCTGGGTCATGTCCAGCCTCTCACCCACCAGCACCCCCAAGTCCTTCTCCCCAGGGCTGCTCTCCATCTGTTCATCCCCCAGTCTGGATTGATACTGGGGGTTGCCCTGACCCAGGTGCAGCAACTTGAACTTGGTGTTGTTAAACCTCATGAGATTCACATGGGCCTGCTTGTTGAGCTTGTCCAGGTCCTTAAGGATGGTATCTTATCCCTTAGTTGTGTCAGTAGCAACTCTCAGTTTGGTGTCGTCTGCAGATTTGCTAGGGGTGCACTTGACTCACTGTCTGTGATGCTGATGAAGACGTTAAACAGTACTTGTTCCCCTGGAGATCCTTGAGGGACACCACTTGCCACCAATCTCCATCTGAACACTGAGCTATTGAACGCTATTCTCTGGATGCAAGCATCCTACCAATTCCTCATCTGCTGAACAGTCCACCCATCAAATCATGCATGACTGTTCAGACAGAGGGAATACCAAGATCTGAATATATGTGTGGGACACACTCCGTCATGGAAAGATATTTGCAGTAGCGGCTGCAGTGTTATTTTTCTGAGAGGATTTAATGGTACTAGGATGTATTTGTTCTTTTGAGATGTCATTGACTGTAGCAGGATGCTCTGCCTAAGTGGGGGAAAAAACAGATCAAACTTTACCCTATTTGTAAAAATTATCAGTGATAGATAGAGGAAGGGCTCATGCTGCTTTTGGTTTCAAAGAATGCTGAAACCAGCTTGAGTCCTTCATCCCAAAACTAAACATTCTGAGGATGTGAAAAACAATGTTCTGACAGCAGCTGATGTTGCTGAGGAGGCTGCAAAGATCCTGATAAAGAAACCAGCAAGTGATAATACTGTAATTGATTTAAAGCTGCTGAGCTAAAGGCTGCTGATCTGACACATCTGGCCTAGAAACATATACTTGACAGTCAATGACTTTATACTATGAAAGCCCAGTCCCTCTTCTTACAGCAGGGACTTGCAACATGCTCCTTCTAGGAGTGCATGTGGAGATTCCTCCCGTGAGTGGTTACTTTGCCCATGGTCATTGGTATGGATAAGTAACATCAATCTCCATTTAATAGTTGTTAAGCTAGCTTCAAAATTATTGATTTAACAAATGATGCATCTACTAGTAGTTACAGTTCTGATTGCAGTCTTTTAGCCTAATCACTGTCATCAATTAAAATAACTGATTTGCTTTCTTCATGTTAATGTATTTGGTTTGCCATCCTCAGTCTTGCAGGACAAAGTCATATACAGGTTCAGTCATACCTCTGCAATCCTTTAGACATGAATAGTTGATTAAGTCTGGGACTAGGGTTGGATCCAACGCACCTAGACTTCTCTCTGAGGAGTTCAGAAAGCAAGGGGGTCTTTTCTGAACCCTCGTCACAATGGGAAGATCTCTCTGTTAAGCTCTGTCTTAAGCTTCCATTCAGACCATAAAGTATAAGAACCAATTCCATATACACTTCTTCAGTTCAGATGCCTCTAAGTACCCAGGAAGCCAGACCAAAATGTGCATTGCCAGTAACTCCAGTTACCAAGCCCACCCACAAGCCTTCACATTGTACCACAGGGCTTGTTTCTGAGTTTATGGGCCACAGAACAGAAATGGAATGTGGCTGGTTTTTGAGTGAAATAGTGTTTGAGTTCAACGAGGTCTTGTTCCTGAAGTCATCAGACCACACGTGAAGTCAACAAAGTAATTTCTGGAGAGATAACTGCGGTCCCAGGAGCAAGAACTACATTCAGTCCTGCACACACTGCAGACGTCATAGTTTTGTTATGCTGTTGGAGGGGGGAGGAGCAATTGAAAAGGAAAACTGTAACTACTGTTAATCATGGGCTGCGTCAGGGTTGCTGTAGTTGTTTTCTTCTCTTGGGAACAATGGGAGAGCCATTACCTTGGAAAACCCTCATAGAAAAGGATGATCAGTGCTATCAGCCCATCCCTTCCTCCACCGTCTTAGGTGTGATGATCCCTGAGGAATGGGAGATCACTTGATTTAGAAACACTTGAAACTGAAAAAATGGTAAGAGCTCCTCCTGACTGTAGGCAGAGCAGTGGAAATTGAACTGTGTAACCCTTGCAGCTTTGGATCTGACCTGCTTCAGCCAGACTGTGAATCTGTGGATTCCTTGGCACAAGCTTGGAGCTCTCATGTCCATTCAGGTTTTCTGAGGAGGTGTAGGTGGTCTTGTCTGTACAGAGAAGCCCAAGATTGTGCAGCTGCCTGACAATTAATTAGCATTTCCTGTGACTAGGCAAAGTCTTTGTGACCAATACAGGCCCTCAGATGCTGACAAAAGCAAAACCAATATGTTTTGTACTCAATTTTCTTACTTATGGTAGAGACACAGCAGTATTTCTTCAAATGCAGGAGTAGTCCTTCAGAAGGATTCCTTTAAAATTTTCTCCTTCTTGTCATCTATGAACCAGGGAAACAAAAAGAGGACGGGGGAGCATTTCAAAAATCCCTGCTAAAAAAAGCACAGGTTGCAAGTTCTTTATACAGTTCTGGTGGCCTTGCTGAGCTGTTGTTTGTGCTCCTAGCTTTTTGGTTCCTTTAGGCTGGAAAGCCTTCCACTGGAGCTTGGCAAGTATAACGTGATATAATGGGACATTTTGTTACAACATAAGACGAAGAAACTTTAATTCCTGGAGACCCATAAACACTCTTCATTTGGCTCCCTGTATCTTAAGAGGCATGAATTTGAGGCCATCATATTGTGAACTCAAAAAGCAGCTTAATCCAGTTATTAGTATCCTGGTTTTTTACAAAGTGTTGTACAAAAACTTCTTAGAATTTTGGAATGCTCTAAATGCTGCCTAGTTTCTCTGGGAATAGAATGGCTGAAATCTCCCACAAGCTTTGAATGCTGTTGGGATGCTTTGGGTAGGAACCAGGTTCCCTCCAGTTCCAGAAACATTTTCTTTTCCAACATCCTCCAAGCCTAAGAGGAATCAGGCTTAAGTCCTGAAGAAAGAAATTGGCTATTGACTTGATGGTAGAATCAAGAACTCTTGGAATCCAAGTGGAAAAACCTTTGCTTGATGTGAATTTGAAGGGGAAATGACATCTTGCCTCTGAGCCTGATTTTCAATCCACATCCTCAAGTACTGGGATCAGTCAGCCTGTTGTTTTAATTTTCTTTAAGGGACTAGGGGGACTTAATTGCTGTATTAAAGGGTAACTTTAATTGATTCTGTGGTAAATTTTTCTACTCCAAACAAGTTGTTACAAAGCTGATAGAGACCTTATTTAAAATTAAGGGAAACAGAGGCCTCCTAGTGTGTTTACTGAATGACATAGTTCCAATATTTGTATAATATCATGTCTACAGGAACCAAATATGTATCTTCTAACAATTTAAGTAAAACCACAATAAAGTTCAAATATTGGTGATTTATATTAAAACTTGTCTTTTTTAAAATTAGTCTATGCATACATCAGAACATGGTGAATAAAGCTCAGCTTAAAGAGAATCTCCAACTACTACAGAACTGAAGCTCAAGATCTATCAGAGGTTTCTATCCTGTGCTAACAGAGAGAGAGTGACTTCTGATCAACGTGTTTAATTTCTAGGACTGGCTTATAATGAATCTGCTTAGAATTGAAACACATTTAAAAAGTTAAAAAAAAAAAAAATGTTTAAAATAAACTAAACCAGAGCTTCAGTTTGAAGCAAAATCCAAAAACTAACTGAAATTTGAGAGGTTTGGTAGGGAAGCTTTTGTAGAAAAATTAATTATTTTTCTCATAGCCCAGTCTCAATTCATGATTACAGTTTTCTTACTATTAACAAAAGTCTTCATTTTTACTGGTGTAGTTACATCCCTTTTATAAGTGAATAATCTATTACCAAGTGTCAAGGAATGATAAACTACTGAAGGGGAAAAGTCTAATAAATGTGCTCAGAGAGAAGAATCACAGGTATTAACCCGACATTCTTTTAGAAGAGATAAATATTTCTGTCATGTAAGATGAGACCCTGCTTCACAAACTTACTTTGGTCACAGGAAGAGAGATTGTCAAATGGATCATACTACTGTTGCAGAAATTTAAACCCTTCTTCTCCCACTCTTGTATCTTCCCTGCTCACTGTCAAACACATACATAAAAAAGAAGTAGTTGTCAGCCTTTTGTGGGACAAAGTATAGCATTTTTTCCTCTTTATGATTTCCATATAGGGAGAAAAAGTAAATCTCTATGACAGAAAAGGAAGATACCTACTCTAAAATACACCTTTTCTTCATCATTTCCATTATATGGACTTGGAAACATGAGAAGTTTGATGAACAACTTATTTTACAAATATGTGCCAATCATTTCCATTCTGATAATTTTTGTTTTAAAGGAGGTATGGAAGCACTTGAGATACATGTAGTCTCTGTGTAATGTTCTTTAAAGATTTCCAGGGGAACCAAACAATAATATTGAAAAAGTACACAGAAGGAATTAAAATAAAGAAAACCCCTGTGACAAATCTTGGAAAAAAAGGCATGTCTTCCCAACTTATTAATACCTTCCAAAGAAGATAGGAAGATTGTTCTTTCAAAGATTTAGTACTGAAAGGAGAGGAAAAATTTTGAAGTACTCATCTGTTTTTAAGAAAGGCAAATATATTTCTATACAAGATAGAAAATACAATGTAGATAATCTTGTGTGATTTTCCTCCCAGTAGTGTTGTATTAATTAGGAAATCTTAAAAAGTATTTTCAAGTTGCATTATGAGCATAATATCTCATTCCGTTTCAATTTTTCATAGTATTTACATAACTTGTACTTTGTATTTATTATTTTCATTTGTTCATTCACTTTTTATGGGTAATATCTTCATTACTTTTTTTTTTTTGGTTTAATTACAGTCATGTCACTTCCAGTTCAGATGTGTTTGCTAATTCTTATGCACAGATTGTATAAAAAGAAACGTGGGCTTTACTCTGTTCCATGCTGATATTGAAGATGGAGTCTGTACAATACTTGGTAGGATGAATATTATAGTGGTCTCAGCTGTGATGGTCTAGGGATAAAAATTAGTCTGTTTTTATAGTGATACTTATCCAGTAAGCTTTGAGTAGGATGATGAACAGGAAAAGAAATAGAAACCTGTGGACTACTAGGTGCACTTAGACATAACACATCCACCTTCATAAAACCTGCAACCATCTAAAAAAAGCATAAAAGCATCAATTACTTTCTACTCAGCTGCACTTGCAACAGAACCTGAAAAGAAAATAACAAAATAAGATCAACACAACGAAAGAGTAGTTTGAAAGGCTCAGCATGGCAAGAAAAAATTAAGAAAACCTATATACAATTAGTACCATATGAAGTGATAGCTCAAACAGTTATTTTATACCATTCTGCTTTGAAAATTCCATAAGAACCCATAAAATATATTTAAAGCTGGAACTTAATTTCCCCATAGCCTTGTGAGACTCATTGGGGTCAGGCTTCCTAGAGACCATACAGCAAATGGAACCAAATTGCACCAGAACAATGGATAGAAGACTTACCTGCAGAACTTCACAACTATTTCAATAGGTAACTCCTACAGCAAAACCATCAAAATATAGTAATTCTATATATGTACTTAGCAGAATGTGATCCACTCCATTGTGTCCATCGTGTGTCTTCATGGAAACAGTGTGGTGTTGCGCTGATCAAACACTGCTCATCAGCATTGAACCAGTTGATAAAGGATGGAGATATCCATTTAATAGTAGTAGTATTTTCACAAAATAACTGTCCTTTGTGCCTTAATATGTTTCTTCTGGGGAGACTTAAAAAAAATACCTTCTAAAACAAACTTGGGAGCAAACATTCATATAAGGGGACTAAAAGTCCCTAATTGAATTTAATAAAAATATTGGATTTTGACATAGTATCATATAATTATCTTGGTTGGAAAATACCATTAAGCTCATCAAGTCTAGCCACTAGCCTAGCACAGCCAAGTCTGCCATTAACTATGTCTGTGTCACACCTACATGTCTTCTAAATACATTTAGTGATAATGACTCTATCACTTCCCAAAGATACTGCAGGAAAAAAATCGTTTGAAAAATACTGAGGTAAATTTTTCCTATTTTTGATCTGGAGTGGATTTGCTTTCATTAGGAAAGAAAGAATAATTTATAAGCTCCTGCTGTTAGGAGATGTTTGGAGTTAACCCCCAAAAAAGTTTACCATTCAATGAAATCTTAACTGCTTGCAGAAATCATCAATCTTTGCAACAGGATAGTATCTTGGGGTTTAAGACATGGTTTTTATGTATTGTAGCAGGATAGAGGAAGGTGATCCTTGAAGGTTTTTTGCCTATGGTTCCAGAGAATCCAAGGGTACCATTTTTAATCAGGTAGGTAGAAAATAAATCTTTCTTACTTCTGCAGACAACTTGTGAATCAGAGGAAACAAGTAACATGGATTATTTATTATTGCTACCTCTGTCTTTGTGCTCACTGACAGACAACACAAAATACAGAGAACAGAAGTTTTCAGTTCCCCTTGAAGTTGCTAAAGAGAGCTTAGAGTAACTGGGAAAATAGCTAAAAGAATTTAAAAGTAGACACACAGATGCTAAGTGTAGTTGGAACCAGTGGATAAACAGATCATTAGGAATGTAGTGGCTTTTGTGACAAAGGAGGCTTGATAGTCCATGCACCTTGCCCTTTGCATCTGAATCCTGTAAAGACACCTGGCAGCACACTAAGTGGCACCTGATGCTTGACAGATGACACAGCTCTTGGAGACACACTTCTTGAGTGCGCTTTTGAGTGTGTGGATATGACAGTGTGGGTGAAATTGATTTTATTGTAAAATAAATAAACCTTTTCTTCTTATGAGGTCTCATCTTAAGCTTTGCTCCCAGGGTTGCAATATTATTTCAAATATAGAGATCTATGTAGGAAAGGGAATGTTGAAAAAGGGAATGTTGAAAAAAGAATATAAGAGGAAATGAGACTGCAAATAAATAAACTGAGGCCTCTTATGAGAATGTCTGTTAGTTCACTTGACTGGAACACAGCTCCCTTAAGGCTCCTCCATTAAGTCTGAATTGCAGTGAAAGTGTAGCTGAAAAATTAGTGCATGTTCTAGCATGATAATTAATTAAACTTGTCTAACAAACAGTGGTGTTGTGTAAAATGGGGGTGGTGAATGAGCACAAAAGGGATTTTGAGGTTAAAGTCTCTTATTTCACCAGAGAAAGAGGCAGATCCCATAATCTATCTCCAAGATACCTATTTACTCAGGTAAGGCCTGTGATGAGTTGTCAGATTATTTATGCTAGTGTATGCCTATTGCAGTGTAACCACCTTCTTGAAAATTTGCTTTGGCTGTTCATAATGGAAATGGAAAAAGGAGGGAACAGTTATAAAATGGAGAGTCACTTTTGGCAGGTGGGGTAAATTCAATATGATTTACAGGGAACCTGTTGTTTCCCTTCACAAGTGGGGTCTTTTTTGCCATCTGTATGTGCTTTGTTTTAATTATGTGATATCTAAACTTGCGCTTGTAAGCAGTCTTCAAGGTGATTGGATGTGCTGTAGTTTTTACCACCCAAACACTTCTCGGAGGTACACAGCAACAGGACAAGAGACAGCAGTCATAAATTACAGGAGCGAGAATTCTAACTCAATATAAACAACAGCTTGTTTCTGGTAAAGGGATCAGACCCTGGAATGACCTGCCTAGAAACTGTGGAATTTCCATCTTCAGAGATTTTCAAAACTGGGTAAGTCCCTGAGCAGCCCTGTCTAAGTCTGAAGTTAGCTCTGTTTCGTGTACTACAGATGTTCCCTCCCACATAATTTTCTCTATGAACATGTTAAGAATTTCTCTACTATCCTGTTGAGAAAATTCTAATTATTTAATGTCTTCATTCTGCTTCAGGGCTGAGCATCCTTCTCTGTGGAGGCAATTCTGAGCTTTCTTAACTCTTGAGAACTACTCATATAAAATGCTTGAGACAGAAACATTATTTTCCTATAAATAAGAAATATCAGGGAAATGTCACCCTACAATTTTCTAGTAAAGTCAAAACAGTACTAATTTTTTTTTTTAATGGTATAAAAAGACAGGAAAACAAATATTGTTCAGAAATATTTCAGATCATTAAACTGGTGTCTCCCATAAATTCAAATAGGATGTAATTTTTGCTCTGTAGACAGCTGTTCTTTTCTTCTGCATCCTTCTAAAGTGTTCACTCTAGGAGCAAGCAGGAGTAGTCATTCAACTATAGGCAACCACATTAGTTGAAGAGAAAAGATGTCTTCCCTTCTGTACCAACTCTTTAATTATATGCATGGGAACCAGTTTCATCCTTCTGCTCTGAGTTGCATGAAACCAAGGACTTAGCTTCACCTCAACTGATCAAGGAACATGAGATACAGAGGAAAATTAAAAGCAATGCAATTTATTATACAGGCATTTTTAAAGATACAGTGCTAATGCAGTAAATACACATATGTTAAGTAATTATTTTGTTACTGGTAGCATATAATTTCGAAGTCACTGTGTATTGAAGACACAATATCTAAATTAGAGTTTGTAATTATTTGTGAATTTCATCCAGAACCTGTTATTAACACTTCCAGAATATAAGGAATTTTATTGTCCCCAAATCCTTAACTTCAAAATCATCATAATTGTGTGATAAACAGGTTTTAGTAAATGCACAAAATCAGACAATTCTCATGCAGGCCTGAATAATTTCATATTTTTGTTATGTTGCCTTCAGTGCAGAAAGGTTTAAATTTTCTTAAGGTAGTTCTATATTGCTGAAGATTCAGTGAAAGAAATGTGGATTAGCTACACATCTCTAAATCAAAAAGGGCAGAAAACCACTGGTAAATTGACAGTTCTGTATTTGTATAGTGTTCAGTATTTTTAATTGTTTAATTAATGTGACTCAGTAGTGAACATGGGATGGAAGAAAGGGATGAAACTATATTTAAAGGATGGAATGGAGACCTTTTGTCTGATTGAAAGGCTACTTTGTTATGCTATTAACTTAGAGAAAAGAAGGATGTATGCTGGCAGTAAGACTGAATTGTAATGTCTCTAGAGTATCAGCTTGAAAATAAACCCTTTTCACATACAGACACACATACACACAGGGTTGGTTAATGGATAAAGAGCTTTCAAGCACCAAATTAGCAGGTCTGACTAATACTGGAGAAGGGTATAATGAGACTTGATTGGATAGATTTGAAGAGCACTGAGTACAACCAGGTGGGGAAACTTTAAAAACATTTCACTGGGTCCAGATTACATCCCAGCTGAATGAGACCTGAGAGTATCCTTCTGTGCATCCTGGATTGTTTTGCAGTGCAAAATACATGTAGTCAAGCAGGAGGAAGCCACCTCATTTTCCTGTCTCCTGAAGTCTGCATGGCTAGTGCATGAGAACTGTAGAATTGCCTACAAAGTGCATCTGTTGTGTGTTTAAACACTGGAAATAGATTTTCAATGGCCAAGCACGATGCCTTTCCAGTCTTTTCAAGTGTCTAGAAAGTACTCCTACTCTTACAAATCTGGGGGTGGATAGAGTTTATGCTCCAGGGGTCTTTAAGAAAAAATATAACCACTTTGGAGAGAGATACAGCTGTTGCTGTATTCTTCCATACCTTGACAGTCAGAATTCCTGATTTTGTCTGTGCAATGTCTGGCAGCCTGAGGGCAGGACCAAAAAAAGATTGTATAGCAGCCTCTTGGCTGCCTTCTCATGTTCCATGTACAGAGAACCAATTTCACGAATCTGTATTATTTATTAGGAGTGGTAACTTACTGTGCCATTAATAGTTCTTGATGGAGAGCTGTGGCTCTCCCTCCTTCCCTCTCTCTTGTTAAAAACAAAGCCAGCAAAGGACATAATCTTTACCAGATTGTTGGACGTTTAAAAGTTTGGTTTTCAAATTGCCAAATTGATACTCTTTGTTTAGAGATATTACAGTTTAGGGGTTTTTACTGGAGAGCAAACCAGATAAAACTTCGTTTTTTTTAGTAAAGTCTTTTGTGACTGAATTTTGTGTCTACATTATCTTGATGTTGATTCGCAATGTTAAGACTTATCCTTTTTTAGGTGGTGGTGCGACATGGTACATGTTACATGGTAGCTGTTTGTATTGCTGGTGAAATAGAATGAGGGAATGAGGCAAAAAAAAGGCCAGGGTGAGGGGCATGGGGAAACAATGAAGCCAGGACTTCATTAAAGCAAGATGTTGTTGATCAATTAAAAACTATGGCTCTACTGTTTTGCTCTACACTCAGTCCTGTCTGTTTGCTGTTTCTTATAATTTTGATTGTGTTGTGAGGAAATTAGGCCACATGGTAATAAATAGAAATTATTCATGTTTATATTTACATTGAAAAATCATATCATTTTGTGTATAAAAAAAAGATAAATTGAGGAGCATAAAGCATCACCTTTGGAAAGATAGTAATTAGCAAATCCATTTCCATGAATAAATGGCTATTCACATGGGTTTGCCATCTTGAGAATCAGACTACTACTGAAAGAGATTCAAAAGGGGAAGTAAGAGCTATTCTGTGTGCAGTATTATTATAATAAAAGATTAATATAAAACCAAAAACCATCCGAAAGAAAGTGTTTTAGGACATGTATGACAAGTTTAAACAGAGAATTTACTCATCAGGTGCAAAAAGTGGGTGCCACAGTCCTCCAGTCTACCCATCACCAAATTTGAAAAGTCTTACAAAGCAAAGAGTCTGACAGCTTGTACCCTGCACCTTTTTGTTTATACAACCAGAGTATGTCAGAATTAAAATATGTAACATAGCTAAGATTGTTAAATGAACATCACACTATTAAATAGTTGTGTGTTGGAGAAAACAATTTTGTGATACTGCAAGAAAAATTGTTTTGAATTCACTTAATATTACAAAATATCTATGATTGTGTTAGAAGAAAGAGGAAGATGGGAAACTCATGGTGTTATGAGATGAACAGTAAAGACAGTGGTGGAGGTCTTTACACTTAATTTCAAGAGGGCCTACAGAAATCTTCAGTCTTCCAGTGAGTCACAAATGGATTGACACATATGATAAATACATTTAAGTGATACCATAGTTAAAAGTGGCACTAAGAATATAAGCTACTGTACATTTCAAAAGAAGATACATATTAATGTTTTACACATGGCTGTTAAAATAGAGCCGAGAGATGTTGAAGATAGAAAAAGAGATAGGCAAATAAGAAGTTCCTAGTATGTCAGGAGTATATAGCATGACTTTCCTAATTTGGGAGACAGATAATACTTCACCAGAGATACTCTTTTACTTCAGTTTAATCTCACTAGATGAATATTTACATTTTTTCAGACAGTTTGGCTTCACTTGTCTCAGCATGGTATGTATGAGTTTTGAAACACAAAGATACACCTTTCTGTTGCACTTCTACTCTGCCAGCCATTTCAACCCAGCTAGCCAAAATAGCTCACTACTGAAAACACACTTTTGACTCATTTTATGTCTATATTTCAGTAACACCAGGACTATTCATGGTATAGCATTTACAGGCTGTAATTTTATGTGAACCAATACTATCTGCTTGCTCCAAGGAACTTGTTGATTTTGGACATTTTTCCTGAAAGCAGTATCAGGTGCTGATTTTCCCCACCCACATTAACTAATGCCTCTTTCTGCTTTTCCCTCATATTAGCTAGGTCTCAAATAGGGAGTTCAAGCAGTCATTCTGTAAGAGGTAAATCATATCTTCAATGAAAAAGTGTTTTTTCTTGTTTACAGTGAGAGATGTTCTTCCATGACTCATAATGCAGGCATTATTTTTTAAGGATTTGAAATTAACACCTTAAATATTTGTTACTTAGACCAACAGAGAAAAATAGTAGTTTTGTGTGTCTGGAAAATTTGGGTCAAGAAAGGAGACAGGCCTGTCTGATTGGAAACAGCTGAAGTTTTGTTGCTGTTTCACATAGGCATTTGTTGCAGAGAAAACCTGAGAGAATATTCCCTTGCGTGAAACAAAATAATACTAAGTTGTCACAGCTGTAATGTTGCAAATCAGTTGTTCACCTCATACAACTCTTAACACCATGGAAATCAACAATCTCATGTATTTATTTGGGTGATTTTCCCCAAAAATGGCAGAACACAAAATAGCCTGGATTCTACTATCTTGAACAGATTCTGTGGATAAAAATCCACCCCAGGCAGAGAGCTTGCAGAGGATATCCACAGACTTTAAGCAGCTTAAGGCAAGGACAGAGAAAGTAGCAATGGCTTTGTCCAAACTGAATCTCCTACAAAGGCTTTAAGACAAATGTAGGGAGCTGTGGTTCAGTCTGGACCGGGCGTAGACAGACGGAGACGAGAGATCTCTATAGTCAGATCTTGGAACATGTGGTTTATTGCAAAGGGCGTGGGTACAGGGGCACTGCTCAGAGCTGCCAGACTCAGCTCGGAGCAGGCCCAGGAGAGCAAGAGAGTAAGCGGGTAAGTAAAGAGAGAGAGAGAGAGCGAGAAAGGAATGAGAATGAAGAAGTGAGAGAGAGTGTAGTAAGAGTGTCAGTAAGAGAGTGTGGTAAGAGAGAGTAAGAGTGGAGTAAGAGTGTGCGAAGAGTGGAATACTGAAGTCCTGGTTACAATACAATAAATCATCTTCTATACTGAATATTCTAATTGTCACTAACCAATCTAATACAAGATACAAATCCTATAGCATTTACATACAGCCTATAAGAGTTCTTATATTACCATAGAGTGTTACATCTTAACTTCTAAAAACTACTCTTTGGACCCCTTCTGCTGAGCTAGTAGGGTCTGCTCTGACCCTTGGACCTGCCTGCAAGCAGAGGGTATTGTTCAATCAAGAGGGGATTACCTTCAGTTGGCCATACCATTGTTTTCCAGTTGTTCAGTAACTAAGACTTGGTATTTCAAAAGCGGCTTTCATTTCGATGTCGCTTATATTTTTCATATTCCCAAAATCTTTTGTCAGGCAATCATATTTATAAGGCTTTCCTGTTTCATCTTCCCCAACAGACAAAGCACTTTCATATATGAAAGTTTTTGCCATTTCCCTCTGCTTTTATATTCTTTTACAGTGCTGTTTTACAGCAATGAGAGAGCCTGAGGAAGCAAAGCAGACAAGTCAGATTTCAGTTTTCCAAGATGCAGGAAGCAGCATATATTAACAAAACCAACAACATCAGAAGACCTGAATTTCTTAATCAGCTGCTTTGATGGTGTTTTAGGAGGGTAATATTTAAAGGGTATTAAGTATAACTACAAATTGCTTTTATAGTGCATGCAGCTTTTTAAGATATTTAGCACTCATATTCATTCTCCTTTCGTGTGTATATGGCTATGGCAAAGAGGGATGAAAATGCCCCTAGTGCTCATTCTGCATCTTGCCAGTTCCTTGCATGAGCTCTTTTATCTTACAGGTGAAAAAAACCTGAAAGCTCTTTAGCTTGGCTCTGAGATCAATCTTCACCTGTAATCCAGATGAGTCCAAACTGTGGAGAAGGTTGTCAGGTTCTGGGAATCATGAATAAAACCCATCTATAAGACCACTTTGACTGTGGATCCATCTTTTTATTCTTCTGACTGAACACTGAACTTGGTGAGTGGCATACGATTTGTTCCACATGAAATTTTTTTAGCAAGTCTGAGGGTCTCATTTGATGCCGTCCCTCAGGACTTGCAGGAAATACATGAATGGACTCAATGTGGCTGTCCACTGTGTTTCAGTTGAGGACATTCTATTGAAGCATGTGTCAATCTAATTTGCATCTGTAGTGAATAAGCTCCAGGAATACCTGAACAAGTCACTCGATTAATATAATGGGTTTCATTTTCCAACCAGTAGCCCATTTTGAAATCTGAGGCAAAAATAGTTTTCCTTTGACTCTTCTGTAACCAAGTGCGTAAGATGATTTGTAAATGGATGCACTCTATGGAGATGATTATTTTTGATTGAACTTCTAGGTTGGGGGAGAAGGGGGTGTTGTAGCTTTGTTTATTTGTTTGTTGTTTTCTTTTCCTGCCATTACCAGATTACTGGTAGGAAAATAAAAAAGAAATACGTTGTGACTTGCAATAAGTGGATTTTTCCATAGTGTAAGAAGCTGAAGTTATTTGGCAAATATTAATTCAAGATTTGTTTTAAGAAAGCATGGATAATGGGCTGGTTTAAATCATTCTCAAAGTGGTTTCAGGTGAAAAATTTCAAAAATGTTGTTTCTGTTCAATTCAAATTCATGTTATCTGATGATCAAAGGTGGATTCACTGCCATTAATCTAATTGTGAGGTACTATGAAATATGCTGATTGTTCATTTGCGAGTTAGAGAGTCACATTACAAATATCATATATTTGTGCTTCACAAATAAAATTAAAAATTAACATTTCTTTCTTTGTAATATCTTAAGCTAGCTTACAAAAAATTTTTAGCAATTTCTTACTGATTCTTGGACATAGGATGAGACCTATAGCAGTTTAAGAAAGCTGCTCTACATAAACAAGATTTTACCAGAAACGAGTTTTTTTTCCAGGACTTCTGAGGAATAGTATGTAAATAAAGATTCATCAGCTGCCAAGAAAACATATGAAAGTCACATATAACAGCAATAGACAGTCTTTTACTGCATACAATGTAAAATAAATATGTAAATTCAACACTGAAAATTGTGCTGTTAAGGTTGGGAACTTACCTTGGAATCTCTTCCAGTCTGAATTATTCTAAGATTCCGTGACAGTGAGTCAGCCTACTGGGGAGATAACTTCATTGGATATACTTAAATTGCAAGAATAAATTCTGCTGAAAACTTGGGGCATTTGCAGATGAGTACCTCTGAAGAACAGAGTTTAGTGAAAGAGAAACATCATTCCAATACCGTGGATGCAAATATGCTGCTAGCAAGAATTTCTCTTGCTTCTTCCAGTCTCATGAGATATTTTTCTCTCACAAAGATAGTAGCAGAGTTCTATAAGCTATGAACACCTGCGACCTTGAAAAGTCTCGTTTATAGTACAGTAGAAAAATATTTTGACAATGGATGTTTTAGGATTTTAGCCAATCACCCCAAGGGGCGGCTGATCCTTTGACCAATTAGACTATGAAGAAAAAAGTCTATAAAAGAGCTGTAAAATAATTAAAAGGAATCTTGCTGCACAATGCCTGCCTGCTAGATCTCTCTTCTCCTCCCTACCACTGCGGGATAACGTGATACAATACCTTTAATCTGCATATTATTTACATACAATTGCTTAAACTTTAATATGTAAGTGGACATTATAATAGTAAGTTTAACAACCTGTGTAAGGCAAAGAATTTTTTTTTGCTTTTTGGCTTTTAAGCTATCTTCTGAGTTCTGCTTTCAGAAAATCTTAGCTTATTTCTCTGATACTCTTCCAGTGTCTTCTTGTCCTCTTACTTCCAGTTAGCCTAGAAAGACAAACTATGATTATACAATATAAAGCTTTGCTGAACTTCTCAGTACATTGGAAATAGATATGTTATCTAGCATGAACTGATCTATTTATTAGTACATAATATTGGTATCATAGTGATGTAATTTATCTATGTATAAATACATGTACATAATTAACACACTAAGATCTGTGTAATAAGCCCAGATGACTTAGTAGGTAGTTTATGCATTCTAGAAGTCACAGTTATAGCAGGAGAGAACTTTGACTTAGGAAGAACAAAGTAAATGGTTAAGCTGATGTTCTATGCCAAGATGACCTGCTTAGTGGACGAGGGAAAGTCTGTGGATATTGCCTGCTTGGGCTTTTGACACTGTTTCTCAGAGCATTCTCCTGTAGAAACATCCTCTTTCATGGATTGGATGGACATGCTCTTTGCTAGGTAGAAAACTGGTTGGATGGCCTGAGTGTTGAATGGAGTTACATCCATTACATTTGGTGTCCAGTCACAAGCAGTGTTGGCCCTGTGAACTGGAGCCAGTTGTGTTTAACATTTTTATCGATGATCTGAACCAGAGGGTTCGAGTCACCCCTCAGTCAGTTTGAAGACGACAAAGTTGGGTGGGAACGTTGATCTGCTGGGGGTAGAAAGGCTCTGCAGAGGATTCTGGGCAGGCTGGATTGGTGGGCTGATGCCAGTGGTGTGAGGTTAAACAAGGTGAAATGGTGGGTCCTGCCCTTGGGTCACAACAACTCCAGGCAATGCTACTGGCTGGGGGCAGAGTGGCTGGAAAACTGCTCAGTGGAAAAGGACGTTGGTGTGCTGGTCAGCAGTGGCTGAACAGGAGCCAGCTGTGCCCAGGTGTCCAAGAAGGCCAGTGACTTCCTGGTGTGTATCAGCAATAGTGTGGCCAGCAGGACCAGGGCAGTGATTGTCCCCCTGTACTCAGCGCTGGGGAGGCCACATCTTGATTCTCGTTTTCAGTTCTGGGCCCCTCAATCCAAGAGAAACACTGTGGTGCTGGAGAGTGTCCAGAGAAGGGCAACAGAGCTGGTGAAGGGTCTAGATCCCAAGTCCTCTGAGGAGCAGCTGAGGAAGCTGGGGGTGTTTATGCTGGAGGAAAGGAAGCTCAAGGGTGATCTTTTTGCTCTCTGAAATGAGGTTGTAATTAGATGGGGGTTGGTCTCTTCTGCCAGGTAACAAGTAACGAAACAGGAGGAAATGTCTTCAAGTTGTGCCAGGGGATGTTTAGATTGGATATGAGGGAAAATTTCTTCATTGAAGGAGTTATTGAGCACTGGTACAGGCTGCCCAGGAAAATGGTTGAGTCACCCTCTCTGGAGGTATTTAAAAGACATGTAGATGTGGCAGTTAAGGACATGGTTTTGTAGTGGACTTGTTAGTGTCACACTGATGGTTGAACTCAATGATCTTAAAGATCTTTTCTGACCTAAATGATTCTATGATTCTAAATTATAAATGAGAGATCATATCTTTGGTAACAGCTTTAAAAACAACATCTTCAAATACACCTCTATCTCCTAAACTTACCTTCATTTACATATTGTTTGTAATCTATACTGTGTAGTAAATAGGATACTTTATGAGTTAACAATAGTATCCAATCCCTTCCATTAGTAGCAGATCAAAGCTTCATCTTGCAAGCGTTTTTTAAAAAGTAGGTTTTGGCATGAGACAGCATCATTATTTGTTTTGCGTAAGAGTACTCACTGCAAACATCCTCATCACCTCATTGTTTCCCAGATCAAATTGACATAGAAGTGTCTGTCTAGGTTTATTGGATTTTCACCCCAGTAGCAAGAAGATGTACTATTTCCACAGCTGACATCCTGAACCTTTACCGCCTTTTCAAACTAATGTAAGTTTTATATCAATGTGTCTCTTAATAATTAATAATTTTCAATCTGTAGACTGAATAATGTGGCCAACAAATTCCTATGTTGCAGGAAAGTAATCTTCTTACCCCTAGAATAGAGAACTACTCTTATAATTGTATTAATGAGAAACAATTGTATCAGTTCACAGTTATTTTTTGTGCCTCTTTTTTTAAAGTAAAATAACTGAAAAGGTAACTGTAGACTCTTGCACTGTTATTGAATTATGGAGAGTTAATTGCCTGAATCAATCATCAAGTGAGGAACAGCCTATCTGTAATATGGAGAGATCTGAGAAATTTGGTTTATTTGAGAAACAAGGTCTCAATTCTGCTACTTGATTCCATTTTTGTATTCAGCAGTTGTTTTATGATAACATAATAAAGAACAGTTACAGTTTCAGTAAATATTCAGTAAATAGTCAGTGAGAAAGACTGGAGAGATGATTGGATCCAGTTCATAGTCCATTTTCTCAGGAAGGAAATAAAGGCCTGGAAAGTGCTTGCACAACAACAAAAGTTTATGACCAGTGAAATCACAGAACTTCTACACTCAGGATGTCCACAGACTATTGATAAACTCAATAAATCTGACAAGTGTACAAGCTGTCACTTTGCTAGGCAGTGAAAAATTAATCTGAGCTTTAAAGAAAGGAAAAAAAAAGGAGTGGGAAATATCCTATTCACATCTTTCATTCTCAGAAGACGCTTCAGGACTGGTTCAAATTAAGCTGAAGCAGTGCTGTTGCCTGGTCCTGCCTTTCTTTACCCTTTTGATGTGCACTCCTACTGATTGCCCTGTGTTGGATCTAGTGACAGTGAAGTTGTGTGGTGAGTGGGAGCTGCCTTTTCACTGAAAACAGATCTGTACAAAATACAACATGGGATTTTTTTATTTGGATCAGCGTACTGGGAAGGGTGGGGAGGAGATAAGAAAAATAAATGGTTGGACTGCTTCTTCTGACAGCAGCTGTGTATCTGGTTCATTTAACTCCAAAACTGCATGAGGTGAAGAAGGAAAAAAAGATCTTTTTGGTCAATATTTTGAATAAATATACATTCACCAGTGTGTCTTTTATTACAGTATGGTGAATTTAAAGGAAAGAAAAAATGCTTGTATCCCAGAGCAAATATTTGTAACAGCCTGTAGTGCTGCAAAAAATCATGTAATAACTTGACCTAATTATGATCAGTCCACTCTGGGTAAGAAGCCTGAGAAATAAATCCAGGTGGTAAAAAATGAGACATATGTTTTTCTTGGATTGGACTAGCCTTGTTTATCTGTAAAGAATTGTTAATTAGCTCTTAGACATTTAACCGAATTTTGAAGACTGATTTGCACAATTTGCAAATACATGCTCCAAGACATAGTCATCTCTACTTAGGTGCAATTACATCTATTTTGGAAATAATGGACAATCTTATTGTGGAGGTCACTAGCACTTTTTAATGTCATACATAATAAGATCAAAAAGTATATATAAAATATAGTTGCTTTGGACAAGATTCTAAGAAATTACATATTTCTGAATACAAAAATACCTGATTTTGATGTTTTCTAGTGTTGCACTTGGAAAAACATAATATAAAGGAAAAGCATACAATTTTTATATATTTATTTACTTGGGTATTTAACTCACCAAGCACATCAGACCAGCATGGTCTAATCTGATCTAAATGCTATTACAATTTTGTAATTATACTTAGGTCAACTTACATGTATTTCAAAAAGACAAAATTACGACCCAAACACCAAATTACCTGGTCTTGATGCCTTAAGAGGCCTCCTAGACACAGAGACTGGACAGGAGTAAAAGAATAAAATAGGTATTTATTTGAAAGGCCTTCAAAGGTACACCCTGGGGATCCAGAGGCTACTGCCAAAATGGACCCCAAGATGGACGACAGGTCATGAGTTCTTCACTCTTTTATGGGTTTGGTTCATTTGCATATCAGGGTTAATTCTCCAATTAAAGCTTCAGTTCAATGATGTAATTTCCCCTCCGCTGGCCCTCCCTTAGAAGCTCTTTGGATTATACTTTTTGGGCCTAGGATGGTCTGGGTGACCTTGGAGAGCAGGCCCGGAGAGGCTTTGTTAGGTATACCTAGCACAAGTGAGCAGAAATTAGCAAGCTACAAGAAACCTCAGAGTTACACTCTAAAATAGTATGTAAATAAAGATTCATCAGCTGCCAAGAAAACATATGAAAGTCACATATAACAGCAATAGACAGTCTTTTACTGCATACAATGTAAAATAAATATGTAAATTCAACACTGAAAATTGTGCTGTTAAGGTTGGGAACTTACCTTGGAATCTCTTCCAGTCTGAATTATTCTAAGATTCCGTGACAGTGAGTCAGCCTACTGGGGAGATAACTTCATTGGATATACTTAAATTGCAAGAATAAATTCTGCTGAAAACTTGGGGCATTTGCAGATGAGTACCTCTGAAGAACAGAGTTTAGTGAAAGAGAAACATCATTCCAATACCGTGGATGCAAATATGCTGCTAGCAAGAATTTCTCTTGCTTCTTCCAGTCTCATGAGATATTTTTCTCTCACAAAGATAGTAGCAGAGTTCTATAAGCTATGAACACCTGCGACCTTGAAAAGTCTCGTTTATAGTACAGTAGAAAAATATTTTGACAATGGATGTTTTAGGATTTTAGCCAATCACCCCAAGGGGCGGCTGATCCTTTGACCAATTAGACTATGAAGAAAAAAGTCTATAAAAGAGCTGTAAAATAATTAAAAGGAATCTTGCTGCACAATGCCTGCCTGCTAGATCTCTCTTCTCCTCCCTACCACTGCGGGATAACGTGATACAATACCTTTAATCTGCATATTATTTACATACAATTGCTTAAACTTTAATATGTAAGTGGACATTATAATAGTAAGTTTAACAACCTGTGTAAGGCAAAGAATTTTTTTTTGCTTTTTGGCTTTTAAGCTATCTTCTGAGTTCTGCTTTCAGAAAATCTTAGCTTATTTCTCTGATACTCTTCCAGTGTCTTCTTGTCCTCTTACTTCCAGTTAGCCTAGAAAGACAAACTATGATTATACAATATAAAGCTTTGCTGAACTTCTCAGTACATTGGAAATAGATATGTTATCTAGCATGAACTGATCTATTTATTAGTACATAATATTGGTATCATAGTGATGTAATTTATCTATGTATAAATACATGTACATAATTAACACACTAAGATCTGTGTAATAAGCCCAGATGACTTAGTAGGTAGTTTATGCATTCTAGAAGTCACAGTTATAGCAGGAGAGAACTTTGACTTAGGAAGAACAAAGTAAATGGTTAAGCTGATGTTCTATGCCAAGATGACCTGCTTAGTGGACGAGGGAAAGTCTGTGGATATTGCCTGCTTGGGCTTTTGACACTGTTTCTCAGAGCATTCTCCTGTAGAAACATCCTCTTTCATGGATTGGATGGACATGCTCTTTGCTAGGTAGAAAACTGGTTGGATGGCCTGAGTGTTGAATGGAGTTACATCCATTACATTTGGTGTCCAGTCACAAGCAGTGTTGGCCCTGTGAACTGGAGCCAGTTGTGTTTAACATTTTTATCGATGATCTGAACCAGAGGGTTCGAGTCACCCCTCAGTCAGTTTGAAGACGACAAAGTTGGGTGGGAACGTTGATCTGCTGGGGGTAGAAAGGCTCTGCAGAGGATTCTGGGCAGGCTGGATTGGTGGGCTGATGCCAGTGGTGTGAGGTTAAACAAGGTGAAATGGTGGGTCCTGCCCTTGGGTCACAACAACTCCAGGCAATGCTACTGGCTGGGGGCAGAGTGGCTGGAAAACTGCTCAGTGGAAAAGGACGTTGGTGTGCTGGTCAGCAGTGGCTGAACAGGAGCCAGCTGTGCCCAGGTGTCCCAGAAGGCCAGTGACTTCCTGGGGTGTATCAGCATGCTACTGGCTGGGGGCAGAGTGGCTGGAAAACTGCTCAGTGGAAAAGGACGTTGGTGTGCTGGTCAGCAGTGGCTGAACAGGAGCCAGCTGTGCCCAGGTGTCCAAGAAGGCCAGTGACTTCCTGGTGTGTATCAGCAATAGTGTGGCCAGCAGGACCAGGGCAGTGATTGTCCCCCTGTACTCAGCGCTGGGGAGGCCACATCTTGATTCTCGTTTTCAGTTCTGGGCCCCTCAATCCAAGAGAAACACTGTGGTGCTGGAGAGTGTCCAGAGAAGGGCAACAGAGCTGGTGAAGGGTCTAGATCCCAAGTCCTCTGAGGAGCAGCTGAGGAAGCTGGGGGTGTTTATGCTGGAGGAAAGGAAGCTCAAGGGTGATCTTTTTGCTCTCTGAAATGAGGTTGTAATTAGATGGGGGTTGGTCTCTTCTGCCAGGTAACAAGTAACGAAACAGGAGGAAATGTCTTCAAGTTGTGCCAGGGGATGTTTAGATTGGATATGAGGGAAAATTTCTTCATTGAAGGAGTTATTGAGCACTGGTACAGGCTGCCCAGGAAAATGGTTGAGTCACCCTCTCTGGAGGTATTTAAAAGACATGTAGATGTGGCAGTTAAGGACATGGTTTTGTAGTGGACTTGTTAGTGTCACACTGATGGTTGAACTCAATGATCTTAAAGATCTTTTCTGACCTAAATGATTCTATGATTCTAAATTATAAATGAGAGATCATATCTTTGGTAACAGCTTTAAAAACAACATCTTCAAATACACCTCTATCTCCTAAACTTACCTTCATTTACATATTGTTTGTAATCTATACTGTGTAGTAAATAGGATACTTTATGAGTTAACAATAGTATCCAATCCCTTCCATTAGTAGCAGATCAAAGCTTCATCTTGCAAGCGTTTTTTAAAAAGTAGGTTTTGGCATGAGACAGCATCATTATTTGTTTTGCGTAAGAGTACTCACTGCAAACATCCTCATCACCTCATTGTTTCCCAGATCAAATTGACATAGAAGTGTCTGTCTAGGTTTATTGGATTTTCACCCCAGTAGCAAGAAGATGTACTATTTCCACAGCTGACATCCTGAACCTTTACCGCCTTTTCAAACTAATGTAAGTTTTATATCAATGTGTCTCTTAATAATTAATAATTTTCAATCTGTAGACTGAATAATGTGGCCAACAAATTCCTATGTTGCAGGAAAGTAATCTTCTTACCCCTAGAATAGAGAACTACTCTTATAATTGTATTAATGAGAAACAATTGTATCAGTTCACAGTTATTTTTTGTGCCTCTTTTTTTAAAGTAAAATAACTGAAAAGGTAACTGTAGACTCTTGCACTGTTATTGAATTATGGAGAGTTAATTGCCTGAATCAATCATCAAGTGAGGAACAGCCTATCTGTAATATGGAGAGATCTGAGAAATTTGGTTTATTTGAGAAACAAGGTCTCAATTCTGCTACTTGATTCCATTTTTGTATTCAGCAGTTGTTTTATGATAACATAATAAAGAACAGTTACAGTTTCAGTAAATATTCAGTAAATAGTCAGTGAGAAAGACTGGAGAGATGATTGGATCCAGTTCATAGTCCATTTTCTCAGGAAGGAAATAAAGGCCTGGAAAGTGCTTGCACAACAACAAAAGTTTATGACCAGTGAAATCACAGAACTTCTACACTCAGGATGTCCACAGACTATTGATAAACTCAATAAATCTGACAAGTGTACAAGCTGTCACTTTGCTAGGCAGTGAAAAATTAATCTGAGCTTTAAAGAAAGGAAAAAAAAAGGAGTGGGAAATATCCTATTCACATCTTTCATTCTCAGAAGACGCTTCAGGACTGGTTCAAATTAAGCTGAAGCAGTGCTGTTGCCTGGTCCTGCCTTTCTTTACCCTTTTGATGTGCACTCCTACTGATTGCCCTGTGTTGGATCTAGTGACAGTGAAGTTGTGTGGTGAGTGGGAGCTGCCTTTTCACTGAAAACAGATCTGTACAAAATACAACATGGGATTTTTTTATTTGGATCAGCGTACTGGGAAGGGTGGGGAGGAGATAAGAAAAATAAATGGTTGGACTGCTTCTTCTGACAGCAGCTGTGTATCTGGTTCATTTAACTCCAAAACTGCATGAGGTGAAGAAGGAAAAAAAGATCTTTTTGGTCAATATTTTGAATAAATATACATTCACCAGTGTGTCTTTTATTACAGTATGGTGAATTTAAAGGAAAGAAAAAATGCTTGTATCCCAGAGCAAATATTTGTAACAGCCTGTAGTGCTGCAAAAAATCATGTAATAACTTGACCTAATTATGATCAGTCCACTCTGGGTAAGAAGCCTGAGAAATAAATCCAGGTGGTAAAAAATGAGACATATGTTTTTCTTGGATTGGACTAGCCTTGTTTATCTGTAAAGAATTGTTAATTAGCTCTTAGACATTTAACCGAATTTTGAAGACTGATTTGCACAATTTGCAAATACATGCTCCAAGACATAGTCATCTCTACTTAGGTGCAATTACATCTATTTTGGAAATAATGGACAATCTTATTGTGGAGGTCACTAGCACTTTTTAATGTCATACATAATAAGATCAAAAAGTATATATAAAATATAGTTGCTTTGGACAAGATTCTAAGAAATTACATATTTCTGAATACAAAAATACCTGATTTTGATGTTTTCTAGTGTTGCACTTGGAAAAACATAATATAAAGGAAAAGCATACAATTTTTATATATTTATTTACTTGGGTATTTAACTCACCAAGCACATCAGACCAGCATGGTCTAATCTGATCTAAATGCTATTACAATTTTGTAATTATACTTAGGTCAACTTACATGTATTTCAAAAAGACAAAATTACGACCCAAACACCAAATTACCTGGTCTTGATGCCTTAAGAGGCCTCCTAGACACAGAGACTGGACAGGAGTAAAAGAATAAAATAGGTATTTATTTGAAAGGCCTTCAAAGGTACACCCTGGGGATCCAGAGGCTACTGCCAAAATGGACCCCAAGATGGACGACAGGTCATGAGTTCTTCACTCTTTTATGGGTTTGGTTCATTTGCATATCAGGGTTAATTCTCCAATTAAAGCTTCAGTTCAATGATGTAATTTCCCCTCCGCTGGCCCTCCCTTAGAAGCTCTTTGGATTATACTTTTTGGGCCTAGGATGGTCTGGGTGACCTTGGAGAGCAGGCCCGGAGAGGCTTTGTTAGGTATACCTAGCACAAGTGAGCAGAAATTAGCAAGCTACAAGAAACCTCAGAGTTACACTCTAATCAGTACAGAATCAGGAAGATATAAAAGTTAAAACCTAGGCATCAGTCTCATGTTAAGTCTGCTGGGAATTCAGCAGAAAATGAGACCCCTTGAGTTCCAGTTGGCCTTCAGAGATCAGAGGGCCTGGGTTTGGCCTGATTTTAACCAATTAACATTGTAAGTCTGGTTGAGGTCAAAAAAGTTGAAGCACAGGTGCAGTTTACCAGTCCAGCACTATAGGTCTGGTTGCACTCTGTGCACAATCCAGATTCACAGTAATGAGGTTTATTGAAGCAACAGAAGAGCACGTTCAGGATTGCCAGTGATAAATGCACTAAATACAGAGTGTTAGTATGTGTCACATCAGAAGGTGCCATAAGAGATATTCTAATTGTGGTGTATATATGAAAATGAATATTCTGAGGTGTGCTACAATGCAGTTGGAGGTGTAAAGCTCACCTAAGGGCATCCCTTCAGGAGAGGAGGAAAAGGATAGACATAGTCTATCAGTTGATGCCAAGCAGGCAGAAATATTTTTCCCCTCCAGTGATGTTTTCCTCCTCCAGAGGTTTTTTCCCCCTCCAGATGTGTTTTTCCCACTCCAGGCTTTTCTGCCCTGAAGCCCACCTTTTATACTATAAATTTTGGTCCATCCCAATCACATGTTAAAGGTGATGTTTGGCGGCTTTGGTCATACATGCATTGCACAACACATGTTCTCCTTCATTTGCATCCCAAAGGATGATAAATTAATCTGTTAATGAGGCTTAATGAGGGTCTCACTTACTTTTAGTCAGGATTTATAATTGGCAGAAGTGGTGCAATAAACACTTTGGTCCTCCTCCACATACTGAGATTGCAGTAAAGGTTGCCTGACCTTCTTCAGAGGGTCTTTGTGCCCAACCATATCTCGTTAATGAACCAGGGCTTTTTTTCCTGGTGAAGGGAGTGTGACTATTGTACAGGGTACAGGGGTGCTGTATTTTTCTGTGCCTCACTGAAACTGATGCCTTAGGTTTTAACTTCTATATTTTCAAATCCGGTACTGCCTAATGTGGCCTGTTTACAACTGTTCTCTCATGCTGGTTAGACATAACAAACCCTCTTTAGGTTTGCACTTCAAGGACACTTTGTTGTCCCAGGCCCCAAAATGTGTAAACTAAAGTCTTTGAGAGGATTAACAAACTTGGGGTAATTACATAATTAACTGAAATTTTAATTGGAGAATTAACCCTGATACGCAAATGAACCAAACTTATAAAAGTGTGAAGAATCCATGACCCAGTGTCCATCTTGGGTGGAGCCCCTCGGAGGCTTTTTACTCCCAAGGTGTACCTTTGTAGGCCCTTCAAATAAATACCTTTTTTTACTCTCTTAATCTTGTCTAGCTTCTGTTTTCAGGTAGCCACTTCAAGGCATCAAAACAACATTGAGCATCTCCACTCCAGACATCATTCTGTTGCTAAGCCTTACTTGAACCAGATGTAAGATAAGCAAATAGCCCAGCAAATGGCCCAGCTCATGTTTTCCTCAACCAGCCTCATCAATTCTTCCCCTGTCTTAAAGCAACACTATAGAATTCTGACTATTTACCACAACTGGGAACAGATTTTATAACCACACCAGAAATTTATCAAGATAGTAGGGTTTTCATTTACTTCAGAACTCATGTTTATATTTTGTCTGTTCAAATTAATTAGTGCTAAAAGTGAATTATTGAAAAGCTTGCAAAGAAATTCAATTATATTGAATTACCACCATCCTACCTTGAAAGCTGTCAGGACTGCTTCTTGGTGTGTAATTACTTTCATGACCCAGAAAATAAATACCAGTTCAGGTGATGTGATAAGCAATGTATCAAATCTCTTGCTCCTCTGTCCTAATGGCACTTTGCTGTATTCAGCGTTGTTATGATCCAGTTTTAAGGTTCTTAGAAATGCCTCTGCCCGAATTGAGGTGCAAACGAGACCATATGCCAGGGACAATAGTAAGGATTTTATTTGATGGTAAATACGAGAGAGAGAGAAAGAAAGAAAGAAAGGAAGAAAGAAGTAGAAGATAGATGGGGGGGACAGAAAGAGTGACAGGGACAGAATAAGGAAAATATCATCACTCTGTGGATCCCAGCCATGTTCGTTGGTCCTCTCCAGCTGCTCTCTTGGTGGTGTAGGTCCCCCCAGAAGGCACCGAGTCCGATGGGTTTATATGCTCAGGCTGGGTGGGCATGTCCAGCCATGTCCCCCTGGGGTGGGAGGCAGGCTCTCACAGCAGACTCTGTGCAGCCCTGTGGGGCCAAACCTCTCACGTGAATGTCCTGTGGATGTGGCCTGTGGGGTTGGGGGTTCCACAGCTGGGCCAGTTTGTGTAACGGAGGATGGGTGTTTATTGCCTCTCACCAGAGGCTGCACCATGCACCCAAAACCTCCTCCTCCTCCCTTGGTTGAGGGGAGTCTGAGTAAACCTGGCTTCTGTGAGCTGTGCTCTCCCCCCACCCCAAACCCAGCTGGGGATGAGTTTTTGTGGATTTTGTGGATGCATACTGTTCCCTCAGCCTGAGATGATTAAACAATGCATTTCCCTTTATCTAATCAACAGTTTGACTTTCAGTTCAAAGTCCCACTCTTCAGGGACGCTTCTTCGGTTGTAGCTTCTTTATAATGAGCAAAACTTTATATCAATATTTGAGGCATGAAGTATTTTCAGTCTCTGACAAGTGTGGTACAATATTTTTTTCATACAACATTAGTATTAAGCGTTACAAATGCAGTGTCTTTTCTAAGTACTGCAGAAAAAGGATAAATGGGATCAAGTTGAATTACATTGTACTTTGTCTTGTATGGCTGCCAGAGGCCCTCTCAGCTGCTCTCTCACTCGTACTCAACAATACAGCAAGAGGAAATAGGATGGAAAAGTTCATTGTCTGAGATAAAGGCAGTTTAACCAGAAAAGCAGAAACTGCACATGGAAACAAAGCAAAAAAGAGGAATTATTCACTACTTCCCACTGTCAGGCAGATGTCTGTCCATTGCCTTGGAAGCTAGGCCTCAACTTATGTAGGGTTGCTTTGAAAGACCAGCACCATAATGACAAATGTCACCTGCTGCCTCTCCTTTTCCCCAGTTTTATTGCTGAGTAGAACTTTGCATGATACAGGGTATTACTTCTATCAATTCGAGACTGCTGTCCCTTGCAAATTTTTGCCCACCCACAGCCTACCCTCCTTTGGTGGTAGTTGAAGCTGTCAGAGAGAAAACCTTGGTGCTGTTCATGCACTGCTCAGCAGCAGCCAAAACACCGGTGTGTTTTCAATACAGTCCTAACCACAAATGCAAAGCTTAACACTATAAGGGCTGCTCTGAGAAAAATAGCTCCATCCCAGTCAGGCATTGTACATATATACTCTGCCTTTCTCTTTTGTCCTATATTTTAAGTGTTTACATCGACCAAGTTTGATTTGAAGTATCAAATATTGGAGTTCTTTTATTCAGTGTATATAATTTTGTGTGGTATATTTGAGAAATTATGTGTTTTGAATAGTGCATAAATACTGTTTACAGATGTGCAAAGTTTGAAGTCTTTTGGGGTTACTGAGAGATGTGTGACATCAAAAGTAAGATGAAAAGCCCACCTTTATCAAATAAATTACACTCAGAAGTATAGACAACCCAGAAGTCTCAACTTCCCAGTCCCTTTTCCAGCTGAAGGGACTTTTTTCTCAAACAATAAGGCTACTTACCATGTGATTCTATTCTGCATGGGATATGTTTATGTCAGCAGGTTACTTATATATCAGTATTGAGAAATTAACTTTGCAGTAAAATTTGAATTTATTAAAAGGACTCACAGAAAAAATTATAAACAATTTATATAATTTCTAGTGTCAGACAATAAGATGTCCATGAAATCCTGATTCTGTGAACATCATGTTCTGTTAGTCAGGGCTAAACCTTGTCATTTTTTTCCTCCACTGGTATGGCAGACTTCCTCTCCTACATTATTATCAATGTATTCACCTTTCCATGAAAATGGATACCCACATCTGAAGATTAATTTGCAAAATCCAGCTATGCATATTGCACACTCTGTGCTACCTTCTGCTTTTCCTGTCAAACATGTTGTAAGCAAAGGTTTGCTTCATTCCATTTCCACCACTTGAGAAACCAGGTATGAAATCTAGCAGAAGCTACAAGCATAGCTAAGTGCAGCTTAGGGTGATGGACACATTTGTGTCTTAATGTTTAAGTAGAGACATGAATGTAAACTCCTGCTTGAATGGTCTCACACAGGTCCAAAATGGCCAAGTGCCACTGTGAAAGAAACAAGGGAGAAATCAAGATGTAATTTACTTAGACTGCAGCAGATGAGGTATTATTTGGGGAGTATTAAAAACTTGGATGTAGGTAAGCACAGAAATAACTTGATTGAGGAGGTGGTGGAATCAGATAAACACTGAAGAAGGTTGCAAAAGAAAAATGTGTCTTCCAAGAACAAGCTAGGTACAGCATAATGGATTTTCCCGGACAAATTTTCTACAGTTCAGTAAAAAATATTTGGAAAAATAGAGAAAAATTTTAATGTTGTAACACAACAGAAAAGTGATGCAAGTGATTTAAACTGCCAACAAAATGTTACTGCAATGCATTTTAGACAATTCTGAAATGGCATGAATGAAGTAGTAAAGGGTAGCTCCAGGGAGAACAGGCTGGTCTCCACTTTGGATGGTTGTCAAGCAGATTTCCACTATTAGTCACTGAAGAGAACTTTTGTGAGCCTCCCTGTCACTGATATTTTCAGAAGGGGTTTTGTTTGTCTGACTCTTCAACTGTCTTCACCATGATTCACTCAAAAATATCTACAGGTGTTATGGCTTGATAATATATATATACAGATATATATCAATATAATATATATATACAGATATATATCAATATATATATACAGATATCTGTATCTGTATCTATACCTATGCTGAAAAGACAGGTAGCTGTTTATAAAAAAGGAGGGCCTAGTATAGAAATAAAATCCTTGTATGTTTTTGCACAAACATCAGCAAACAGAAGAAAAGAACCCAAATATACAGCTTCCATTATAAATTGGAAGAGAAGCAACATTTGCCACTTGAAGCCAGATTTGTTGTGAAAAAACATACCAGCATAAGGATCAAACTATCGATCCTCCATTCAAATGTTATTCTAGTCTTAGTATATAGTCATTAAATCTGGAAATCCATCAGAGTCACAAGGAGATGCAGATTCATAGAGGTATATGCTGACCTGAATTACCTGCTCTTTGATCCAATGACATCTTTCTCTTTTAAAAATGTTTAGAACCTTAAAATATTCCTATTTGTTTCACAGGTCCTACTACTGTTCTGCCTTTTATGTGGTACATACATGCTGTTGAGCAGAATAATTCTATCAATGCTTTTGTGAAGACTGTTCTTTATCTCTAGTTACAGCCTTGCCCATTCTTTTATATGAGAAGAGTTTGAGTGTACCTTGTCACTAACTCCAAAGCATGTCTTGGGATTGTGGAGAAATTGAAAAGACCTAACAAAAAGAAGCATCCTTATAAATGAATGTAAGGTACAGGATTTAGGTGGAAAATGCTGAGGATATTTCGCATTAAATATGCTGAAAGTAATAGACACACAGTTCACACTGTTGTGAGAAATCAAAAGAGGTTTCAAATGCTTTTGAATATCAATCAGAGGAGCACAAAGGACGACTGCAGCTCATGTCTTCTATTTTAAACCTGGCAAAATAATACTCAGATTCTTTTTTCTATAAACAGGTACTCACAGCTGCATGCTAGCTAATTCAAATATAAGCTTTCACAAAAGTATATAGCATGAAAACAACACAGAAAAAAAAGATACAATGTAATGCTATTAAAAGGAAGAAAGCAGTCAACCAGATTTACCAAGTAAAATCCTGGCTCCATGTCAGACTTGGGAGTTTTGCCAAAATTTTTAATAAGATGAGAATTTCACTGTTTGCATTTTA
>NW_008239759.1:1909789-1915534 GCF_000691975.1 Corvus brachyrhynchos
AATAAGATTAAATATAAAGAAATAAGGGAAAGAAAACTCATACACATATTCAGCTCACATGTAAATTCATGTGGTTATGGATTTAATGTATAATGACGACTATTATTATTTATCAACATAATTTAAAATTTTTAATGAAGCTTTAGATTTATATCTATTTTATCCTATTTTATACCTGTATTTATGAGGGAAAACAAAGGCAAATTTGGGTTGCTGACCTTCCACGGCAGCAGTTTGTTTCAAGTGTGATGTGAGAGTCTGGAGATTGAACAAGGATTAATATTGAAGGGAAATGTAGCAGGAATTCTGATAATCACCCTTTGTATTCAAGAATGCCATTGGTAAAGAATACCTGTGCATATGTGAATAGAAATATCATATTGAGTAATTTTTGTCCAAGTGGATGGATTTTTGTGCTTGAGTATGGTTCTATCAAGCCCTGGAAAGTTATTTATTTAAATAAACTGCCCATTATAAGACATTTTTTCAATGTGATTAGAGTGCTTCAGTCCCCAGACTCACAAATGGCTGCTAGTTTACTAGGTGCAGGATGATGACAGCATGAGCAGAACACACAAGTTTTCTTCCTAGATACACTGTTCCTTCTCCAAGAGTCTATCTTTTTAATCTGTTGTTGTTTTGACAGGATGCCATTATCCTTCAACATAAAGACTTCAGAGAAAGAGTGATTTATTTGTATTCACGATGATTTGGTGGTCCTTAAAAATGTTGTTTAGTCTTTGGCACAGGTAAAGAAAATAATTTAGCTTCCTGGAACAATTCTGGTTTCCTTCAACCCTAAAACTTCCTAATGAGCTAGGAAGTATTAGGAAGAAAAGGAGACCCCATCCACTGCCTTGTGGACAGGAGACTAAAGAGATGGAAGCCATAGTATCCGTATGTGAGGCCTGTAAAAGAGGAAAGGGAGGTGCCAGCTCTGGTTTGGCCAGCTTCCTGAGCAGTATAGTGGGAATACAGACCCCAGGTAGAAATACTAGAATGAGAATGTGTTGTTGCAAGTGACTTGCTTTCTGCTTGTTAGAAACCCATGAGCCTAGTACAGTGTGCTTTCCCATCGGCAGAGCTAGACAGCATTCTCATATCACACCTTGCCTTTGTTCGGGCCTTCTAGCAATCATTTCGGGTGCAGGATTAGTAATGGATGGCAGCTTAGTATTCCACCAATTTAAGTATGATTTCCACTCTTTTCTTTCCAAGAGCACGCCACAGGTACAGTTCCCATCACTGAAGTAGGCTTTCCAGAGCTTTACAATGACAATTGCATTTTACTTACAATACTGGGAGCAGTCAAACATAGATTGCTGGTGAGACGCCCAGTAAGCTGAAGACTCCCAGGCTCTCACCCATGCTCCCACCTGAATATGTTGTGGAGAGACACCTGAGATCAGCAGACTATCCTCATTCTACCTGGCACTACAGCAGCACCCGGCTGTGTGCCGGGGTGACTTGATCTGCATCACTGCTTGCCTGGTGACTTGGTTGCTATGTGATCTCTTGCTTTTAAACAAATTCTCCCAGCTGGAGGAGAGAAGGTACACTTCTTCCAGAAGAGGATCATGAGGATTAATGATTCTTCATTGTTAGACTGGATCTTTACTCCCCTGAGCACCAGCACAACCTGGAAACAAAACAAAAACAAACAAACAAACAAAACACCAAAAACAAAAACAAAAAAAAAAAAAGAGAAGACTTGAGGCATAAAAAAAAACTTGGGGGAAAAAAGAAAGGAAGCCTTGAGTTTCCCAAGTGAAGCATACATTGAAGAATAGCATACATACACAGCACATTCATGATGTCATACAAAATTAATGAGTATTTTTTTAAAAAGTTATCATATTCTAGGAATCGTTACATTGAGTATGGATAAGTCATTAGAATGTAAGGAACTGTCCAAACTCAGGAGAAGTCTGTTTCAATGTTTCTTTTATCTTCTGGTTACATTTATAAGAAGGTCTTAGTAGCAGTAGTCATTTGTAAGCTGGAAAATTATTTCACATATTCCACGTTTTAGCTACATGGAAAAACCTAAAGAGAAGTAAAAATTGCATATTAAACAAGCCTGAACCTTAACTCAAAAAGTTTATTAGTGTCTTGAATAAATAAATATATTTGTTAATTTTTAATTTCCAATTTTCATCTTTTTCTCATCTCTTTCTTTTATAAGGTGTCTGTGGCTTTTACAAGTTAAGGAGCAGCAGTGTTTGGAAAGTACCGTGAAGGCCACTTTGCACTATCAAAAAAGTTTATGATTTTTGTGAGGCATGAGATTATCACATTGATAAAGCTCAAATACTGGAATAGAGTGCTGGAGAAAAGCAGAATAGAACTGAGAGGGACAGACAAAGTTGTACCAGTAAATTACTGTTCTGAGTTGCTGCGTACAGAAATATTTAGAGGAGAATGCTGCAAGGAAAAGCAAGCATGAAGTGTTAGTCATCAATACACCTCTTGTGGAAGAGCTTCTTTACACACAGAAGCAGTAAAGGCTGTGTCTCATTACAGCAGCAGTAGGAAAAATTGCAATCTTGAGAGGTAAAGTTACAAGTGGATATAATGGCAACAAGTACCCAACAGACTTGAGGAGCATATCTAATTGAAAAGTGCTCTCATTAGGCAAAGTTACTTCCACACAACAGTTATTTCTCCACTTCCTACATGTCTTCAGTGTGCAAATTTAATGACTCTTCAAAATGAGTTATGCAAATACAAGGAAATACAGCGTCACTTTTGCAAGAGCATGGACGAAACACTCAGCAGCAAAAAACAGGAATGCTGCAGTCCTACAAAAAAAAGAAATCTCTGAGAGGAGGAAGAGTGTGAATTCATGGGGATGCTACTGACTCTCACAGCTGCAGCTGTACCACTTTTGTCTTGGAGGTGAAGGTGTAATGAGATACAATGGCTGTCAGATGGTATAAGGAAAAGTTCATGCAGGAACCGCTTTTTTAACAGGACATATAATTAAACATTGGAACAAATATGAGACAACAGACATCTAAAGACATAACAGCTCATTTCAAGATTAGATGCAGGACTCTCTATGTGAAGCCTGTGGCTTGCTTTATTCAGTGAGTCAGCCTAATTGCTGATTAATTAATTCAGATCTTTTAAGTGAGTGTACTGTTGCTCTTAATTATATTAAAAAAAAAAAAAAAGCAAGCAAACAACCAAAAAACAAAAAAACAACAACAACAGCAAAAAAGCCAGGAAAGAAAATACAGCCGCAGTGGAGTCTGCAGAAAAAAGTTTTCTAAAAATATGTAAATCAAGGAGCTGAATCCTGTCTGTGTGCACTCTGCCTCTCTGGCACATGCTGGTGAGCCTCAGAAAGAGAACTGTGAACTAAATGGAGACCACCAGGGAAGCTGAGATTCCAAAGATAGAGCATAATTCCTGTACCCCCCAGTGGTTTGTTTATTTGGTTGGCTTGTTTTGAGGTTGATTCATGGGCCATACTGAGCCTTGCATCTTGACCATAGCTGAGATGACTTTTTTGTCACTGTGACCCATGGAAGAGGTTTTTGTGGACAAGACACTGGCCACTGTAGTTTGGAAATAGTTCCAGAACAAATGCATTTTGATTAAAGGAAATACAGAAATTTTGGCTCTAAACAGAAAATTTTAATCAGACAGGGTCTGGAAATTTGGGCTTTAGATGGAAACAGGATTACAGTGAAGTTATTACCATGAACTCATCAATATCAGTTTGGGGTTTTCAAACTACAGAGCTCCTCTTTCTACTAACTCCCTGTCCCAAACTAACAACATCTCTTGAGAAAGAGTGATCAAGTAGGGTGATCTGGAGGATTTTTATTTTAAGATGGGAATGTCTGAGAAAGGAAGGTTAAAGACTTCGAGAGAATGTTTTGTTTCATTATCATTTTCTGTAGGGGATGGGGAGAGATGACAGGCCAACATAATCCCACTTAATTCCTGGGAATTCTTCCCTGATTAGTCACACCCCAAGCCAGAAAAGGTCTTGGGCTCTTCCATTTGTGAAACAAATGGAGATCATGGCAGTTATCTGAAAAGTAATAGCAGTGTATGCTCCTGTGCAAATGCACATACATTCCTTCTCTTAATCTTCTAATTCATGGATGAAATATGACTGTAAGGATCACTGTGAGCAGAACAAAAAAGAGCTAAATACAACTGACAACTACTGATACATAAATAATATGTGAGTATTATAGCAGTTTGTCATACAGTTCAAAGATTAAAGAGAATTTCAAAATTATATGTGACAAAATTTCACACTAAGTTCACAAAATTAAACCAATCTAGCATCTTCAGCTAGTACCAAGTCCTGCACCACCATAGTCAATGGGAGATTTATCAATCCAAACATTGTCATCAGTCTGGGACTGTAGACCTAAAGCAAGGGCAAACCTGTAGTAACTATCTTTATGAAAAGTTTCTCCAAATATATTGCAGTATACTAGGTGGCAGAATTTGGAAACATACATGCCTAAATTTTTAAGATGAGTAAACATTTGCCTTGAAGTATTTAGAGAGAGTACATAGAATGTGATCCATTTCAAAGCATATCAGTGTAAATAGAAAAAGAAGAAAATGGTTCTTGCTCAGAAACTGCAAATGTCCAGTAATCCTAACCACGATCCATTTTGACTGAAGTAGCCGGTCAGATATTCAAGTCTTCACAAGTTTTGGGGAAAATTATGTCAGAGACTGAGGACACAGTAAGGTATCTTTGGTACAAAATTATTTATTTGCAAATAATGACTAAAATATCTTTCCCTGAATATTAGAAATTAAATGCAATGAGGAAGTTGTTCTTCCAAAGCTTATTAAGCTTACTGGCTGATCTGATAACTCAGCAAGATTTTTTTTTTCTCAAAGTTGTGTTTCATCTGGTTCTGTGACCATTGACCAGTGAAACTTGGTGTCTACACACTTCTAGCTCTGAAACAGATTTGGGTTTTTTGGGATGGGAGACTTACTCTGTTTGAGACCTCTTGTAGTTTCAACTTAAACCACTTTACACAAATGCAAAGATGCAAGTGCAGATGTTATCTGGTGGGTTTTTTTGCTTTGCAGTCTTTTTGCTCAAATTAAAAAAAGAGTAAATCAACTTCCATTCTCCCCAGAAACTTGCCACTCCCCATTTATTTCTCTCTTTTTTTTCCCCCACATCCTGATATTCTGTGTGAGTGGTTTGTGGGTCTAAGCAGTCCACAGAACTGAGCAACCAAAGTACAAAAGGAAGGTTAAGGTAAGGAGGAGCATTTAGCAAAGAACTGTGGCATGGCAAGGAGCAGTGGAATGGCTTGGAGGATCAACTTGAGATCAAAACAGTTGAACCTATTTGACCAGACATAGGCAGAAGGATTACTCTAACAACAAGTAACCTCTTAAAAATAGTTTCCTCTCCTGTGCTTTGAGAGGTTGTCAGCCACTTTGGAAGCTTTCAAGTTACCAAAAATGTTGTTGTTTCAAGCAATATTTGTAGCCAAAGGCATATACTGAAGGATTCTATCAATGCTAGGGACAAAAGACTGGTGGAGTTTATTAGGCTGACTTAACAGCCAAAGTGGTAAGTTCCTTCTGGGGAAAAGGCACTTCATCCAATCTGAGACTTGTGGTCTCACCTGTAGAAACCTTTGCTCTATTTCTCCCTCTTCCGTTCTGTACTTTGCTTTTGTTTTGTTCTCCCCTTTTGTTCTCAATTTGTTGCTTTCTCTTTTTGCTTTAATTTTAAGCAAA
>NW_008239759.1:1915571-1925999 GCF_000691975.1 Corvus brachyrhynchos
GGAGGACTGGAACTTAGAGTGATGTGACAGAAACAAAATTACTGCATAAATTCATGACACATAACTGGTGGTACTCCACTGTACTGAATTTATATATATTCATAACGTAAACTCTTCATTTGACAAAGAGGCTGTAGTTCTGAACTTCATTTTTCCCTCTTTGGTAATATTTTTAAATGTTTCCTTTCATAAGAAAATAAACTAATTAAAGAGTGAGGAGAATCCTCATTTAAATTATTAGCATCATTTTAGCAATCTAAGTTAAACAAAACAAAATTTTCTGCTCCTTCAAATCAGCTTAATTAATCCTGTGAGAACAAAATTAGTCTTTATGTTGACTATATGAAGGCCCCTTGTTAACTGGCAGAATCATAAACTCATTATATGTCTCAGTGTTCATAAGAAATACAGAAATAAGATTTCCAAGGACAGAAGGTAGAAATAAAAACTCTCTATCTACTTCAGAAATACTTTTTTTGATAAAAACATTAGGAAAAAAACCCCATAGTCTTTTACATCCTATGCTTCAATGTTTTTTTTCTTTAGTTTTAAGAAAGGGGAAAAATTTGATCGTTTTTTCTTCCAAAAAATGAAAATCAGCTTAAAATAAAATGAAAAAAAAAAGATCAAAACAAAACACAAACCAAAAAAAGCATCTTTTTTTTTTACTGCTTAGAAGAATTGCATCTGATGAATGGATGTGTGGATTTTATTTGCACATGCAGATAATCAGGACCTCTGACTCAAGTTTCTCTCATCATCAGAGCAGAAGAAAAGCTGGGTCGTTGAGATTATTTTCTGTATCATGGTGGAGTCTTATCTGGGCCAAGGAGTACCAGTAAACTTTTTCTGCTGCTTCTGCTGTTTTCAGTCATTGCTTTCACAAAATTTTTAGAAATTCAGTTTTTAAAATTTAAATAATAATTTGAATAAGCCAGCAGGTCCAAAATTTGTTTGGGATAACAAAATCGACAGACGGGCTTGTAAAAAAGCATACAGACTAGTTGATAAGTGTAGTATATATATCTATCTTTATGATAGATAATCATAAAGAAATCACCTCAGGTGATCTTTTTTCCTATTAAAAAGAAAAATAATTTCAGCTGAAAAAACCCCAAATTTCTTCAAGAAATATTCTTCTGAAAAAAAGAATCAGCCAGCTCTTGCTTTAACCCTCAGACTTAATGTGGAGGCAAAATTCACAAGAGAAATTAGTTGATGCATAGTATTTGAAAGTTGTGAAATTACAATTATTCAATGTGTTCAAATGTATTTCTTAGCATTGAAGAGTTTGTCTTTGAGAAACAATAGATCTTTGGCTGAGAAACAAGAGATTACTTGATAAAATTAATGCTACTCTCACCTCTCAGTTTAAAAGATTTGTCACTTGTATTTTTTGTGGCTGTTATCACCTGGAGCAGCTTTCTCCGATTTTTTGTAAGAAGCTCTTGGTGTGCAGGTAGAAGCATAGATACATGTTTAAATGTGGCAGTGTGGTTTATCAGGCTGGTGTCTTTTCTGAAGCAGTATTGATTGCAACAGTGATAAACATGAGGCCAAATTTAAGGGGGCTTAAATTGGTAAGTGAAAGGCACATCCTTGTTTTTCAAAACTAATATTGAGTTTAGAAAGAAGTGTTCATCTTCCAGGGTTTAAATTTTAACAACCTGTGAGAAGCTTATAGAACCCTAGAATCATAGAGAATCTCAATTTAGAACGAACCCATAAAGATCATTAATGATCAACTCCCTGCAGGACTACCTAACACTAAATCATATATGCAGCTTTGTTCCATTTCCTCGTGTTCGACTGCTGCTCACCAGAGGGGAGATCAGCACATCCCCTGCACTGCCCACCTTAAGGAAGCTGTAGACTGCGATGGGATCACCCCTCAGCCTTCTCTTCTCCAGGCTAATTAAACCAAGTGACCTCAGCTGCTCCTTGTAAATCTTGCCCTGGAGATCTTCCACCACCTTGGTAACCTTCCTCTGCACTCCTTAATAGATTTATGCCCTTCTTATATTGTGGCGCCCAAAACTGCCCCCAGCCCTCGAGGTGAGGCTGCCCCAGTGCAGAGCAGAGTGGGACAATCCCCTCCTTTGCCCGGCTGGCAATGCTGTGCCTGATGCACCCCAGGACAGGGTTGGCCCTCCTGGCTGCCAGGGCACTGCTGGCTCCCGGTCAATTTACCATCCACGACACCCCCCACCCACCATCTCTTTCTGCAGGGCTGCCCTCCGGACTCTCATCCCCCAATTTGTATGTATAAGCAGGATTACCTTGCCCCAGGGAGAGAATCTGGCACTACCTCCTGTTAAATTTCAAATGGCTGGTGATTGCCTAGCTCTCCAGATGTCTCTGTACAGCCTCTCTGCCCTGTAGGGAGTCCATGGCTCCTCCTAATTTAGTATCACTGGCAAACTTACTTATGTACATTTTCCTTCTGCATCCAAATTATTTATAAAAACATTGAAAAGCACTGACCATAAAATCGAGCTTTGCAGAACCCCAGTGGTGACTGAGCACCAGCCTGGTGTAACCCCATTCACTAAAACTCTGTGAATTTGACCATTTGTTCACCAGATGCATTATGAACTTGCCTAGTTATCTCACAGTTTATGATGTTAGATGTCAACCATAATGGCCTCCCCAGGGAAGTGGTCACAGCACCAGCCTGACAGAGTTCAAGAAGTGTTTGGGCAATGCTGTCGGACACACGGTGTTGTTGGAAATGACACAAACTTTTAAAATTCTTTAGGTAACTTTATTCAGGTGTTTGTTTGCCTTTGCCCAGGGGGAGGGGAATCAAAGTTTCTCTTCAAGACTTTGTTCACCGAGCCTGGTCGAAGTCTGATGAGCTTAAAATCAACAGGCTAGGAGTATACACAGGAGAGAAGGGAACATTAGCGAACATTACCCACTGGAGCGGTCGGTCACCTGGTCTGGGAAAAGATTGATAAGAGAACCAAAGAATAAGGACCAAATTAGCATCAAAGGGATCAATAACCAATAGGAGATTGAATACTAGGAATTGTGTAATTTGGGACAATGAATGAGAATTTCTTTGGGGTTTGTATACATAAATATATAAAAAAACAGGTAAAGAACCCTGTGTGATGGAATGATTTTCTGCACAACCTGGGCATGTGTGGATGAAGTAATTTCTATTGCACATCTTGGCCAGAATAACATCCTGGCCAGGATAAAGTAATGCCTAAATTCTCTAACACTGAAAAGATGTCTGAGAGTTTTAGTTTTTCTTGCTGTTTCAGTGACAGTGTGACTCTTGGGGCTGTCCTGTGCAGAGCCAGGAGCTGGACTCGATGATCCTTGTGTGTCTCTTCCAACTCAGGGTGTTTTGTGATTCTGTGATTCTGTGATAATGCTTTAGTAGGAGAGGTTGTTTGGTCTCAGTAAAAAATGCAGCTGTTCTGGAAGGCCACATACCACATGCAGTTGTTAAACAGACATACAAAATTACATGCTCTGCCTACTATGAAATGTACAACAAAGCAGTTGCCAAGAACTTTGAGTTTCAAGACAAGATGCTGGTTATGGGAATATACAAAAAAAATAGATAAACAAGTAAGACAGACTTTCGTGCTTGCGAGTCAGGTCAATTCTAGTGGTGGAAACTCTGAATCTAATTGGTCTCCTATACATCCTAATAATATAAAGGAAATTTAAAGGAATTCTGAAGGCTGAAGGAATATCACGTAACTGATAGCTGGTATGAAACTCATTTCAGTAAAATACTTCGGGTTTTAATGTCCTGGTAATAACAGAGAGTAGTCGAGGTGCTGTTAAAATAAACATGCATAATGGGAACCCAAGTGAATATAAATCATATTTTAAAATAAAGGGAATTGAAAAAGAGTTGCTGGAGAAGGCAGTGTAGATAGAAACACTATCTTGCATTGTGCCGCTTGGGTTTGCTGTTTACATTCTTTTACACTGCATGATAACAACTCCCAGTAAGTCAAATGCTATGCTACATCTTTTGGTGGCCTTGAGGCATGAGCAAGGGCTTCAACACAGCAAAATGATGCTTTTGCAGTTAAAGATCCCCAATTAACAGTTAGAGTGCAAGTGCCTGACAGCATTTCTCTGGTAAACTTGTATGTTCAAGGATTCATTATACTTGGGGGTTAAATTCACGTGGAAATCAGCAAAGAGAATTCTTTTGCCTTTGCTGATTTTTGAATGCAGGAAAGCCAAATCTTTAATACGAAATAAATTGTAGCAAAAGCAGAAGGCTGTTGCTTCCCATAAAATAGAATTACACTAAAAAGAATGTAATTAGTATTTGCATGCATTTAACCTAGCCAAAACCACATCAAAATAGGGTAAATTATAGCAGTATGTAAGCATTTTCTAACACTGTAATACTGCTATGACATAACTGGCACCAACCTGTGAGCATCTTGTAATGCCATGAAGCATCAATACATAAATAATGATAAGCTACAAAGAGACCTACAATACAGTTGCACAGCCAAGGTGCAGGAATACACCTGAGCAGTAGATCAGGTAGAAAACCTGGGAGATGAGCACCTGGGCACCAAAACAGAAAAATTCTGTAGAATAAAGAGGAAGGCTGCCTGGTGAGACCCAGCCCCCAAAATCAGATAAAAAATTCTGGGTGAAGATGAGATGCCTCACCCTTTTGTTATTGTGCTGGAAGGATCCAGGAGCACAACACCATGAAAGGTGTTGAAATAAGGATGGAGCATGTTGTCCCCTTTTGATTTCAGCTTCTCTCCTCTTCATCAAGGGGCTTGCCAGCCAGAGGAGCTGAACCTTAATTACTAATGCAGTGAAGAACTACAGCCATCAGTGCTATCAGCATGGCATCAACTCTTCATTTACAGCTGATTTCAGACAAAATTATCAAGAACTAATTTTGAAAATGCAGTGGGAGAGCAAATAAGGCTAGCCATTGGTGAAGTGTATTAGTCAGTGTCAGTTTATTATAGTTTTATTTTGAAGACTAAAACTGGCCTGATGTATTGATCTCCTACACACCCTTGTGAAAGAAACAAAATATAAAGGAAAGCTAAAATCTGAAGGAGTAGCACATAACTGGTAGACTGTATACAACCACTTGGGTAAAAGATATTGATTTTAAATATCAGATGGACTCCCTTTGTATGCAATTGCATTGATTTTTATTATTTTTGCCTGAAGAACTCATTAATATCCCTCTGGTTATTGCTATAGCAAGGATTACTGTTGTCGTTATTATCAGAGAAATTAAGAAGCATGCTACTACTTTTTATGCAGGGAGTTAGAGTCCTTAGCTATTCTGATAGTTTTCAATAACTTTCCTGGAGTAACTTTGGTGGCACCTGGTGGTTTCAGTGGCTGAAGCCTGAATAATTGATCTCTGTTGGGCTTTCATGGCAAGGTGGTGGCAGCAGGGAGACTGCAGGAGTGGTCTTCGTGAAAAAAGCAGGAGCTGCCCAGGTGCTGGACAGAGCAAGCACCAGCAGGCTCCAAAACAGACCCAGAGCTGCCCATACCTGATACAGTTAGCAACACTAGTGACACCTCTGTGATAACACAGAGTTTATTACAGTGTTAAAAATGATACACAGCAGCTCTGGAAGAGAGGAGAGAGAAAAATGTGAGACTCTGCAGCCACCAAGGTCAGTGAAGAAAGAGGGCAGGAGGTGCTCCAGGCCCTGCAGCCCGTGGTGAAGACAGTGGTGGTGCAGGCTCTCCCCCTGCAGCTCACTGAGGAGGAGCGTGCTGGAGCAGATATTCACGTTGCAGACCCTGGGGGACACCTGTCATGGTTTAGCCTTGCTGGCAACTAATAGTATGCAGGTGCTTCCTTGCTTCCCCCTCCCCTACAGCACTCTCTGTGGCATGGAGGGGAGAATCAGGAGAAGAAAGCACTAAAACTCATGTGCTCAGATAAAAACAGTTTAATAATTGAATCAAAATAAAATTTAATTATGCCCAGACTGTTCCCAAGAAGCAATCAGCATCTCCAGCCAACACGCCCCATATACTGTTTTGTGGTATGGAATATCCCTTTCAGCAGTCTTTGATCCACATTGGAAAAGTTTGTGAAGGACTGTATGTACCCCATGGAAGGGACCTGTTGTTGTAGCAAGAAAAGGGCATGATGAGAAAGAAGTGGCAAAGCATAATGAGCATGTTGGAAAACATACCAGTTTAAAAATTTTTTATATATGACTTTAGCCAGGTTTGTTCATCTTTGCCCCAGGGGAAGGGAACTGAAGCTTCTTTCCAGGGCATTGTTTCTCTAGGTGAGGCCTGATGGGCTCAGCATTTCAACAGACTGGGAGTAGCCCCAACAAGAGATGGCCATCGACAGAACATCAACAGAACATCAGCGGCCATCTAGGAACATCTACTCCAGACTCTGCCTCTGGCAGAGTTGGGGACATCTCCTCTGGAAAAGACTGATAAGAAAATCAAGGAATGAAGATCTAATTAACATCAGAAGCAAAGAAATCTGGATCCAATAGGAGACCAAATACTAAGAACTACACAACTTGAGACCAATGAACACTGAATCAATTCATTTCTGTGAGTTTTGACTGTAAAAAAGACCTGAAAAATCTAGTAAAGGTGATGGGCTATGTGTGGATGAGATGATTTCTGTGGTACATCCTGGCCAGAACAACATCCTGGCCAGAACAACATCCTGGCTAGAGAATAAAGGAATGCCTTGACTCTCTAACATAAAAAATGTTGTTGGAGGGGTTTTGTTTTTCCCACAGTTTCAGTGACAAGCAGACCACAGCCCCTGTTCCCCATTCTCTACATGGCTTTTGTGTGTGTTTTGTGTGTGGAGGAATAGAGTCAGGAATGAAGGAATGGAGATGAGCCCCCAAAGAAGAGGAAGGTGGGGGAAGTGGTTTTTAGTGTTGTTTTTATTTCTTGTTACCCTACTCTTAATTGGCAATAAATTAAATTAATTTTCCCCAGGTTGATTCAGTTTTGGCCATGCTGGTAATTGGTGACTGATCTCCCTGTCCTTATCTCAACCCATGGGCTTTTTCTTGGTATTTTGTTCACCTGTCCTCTTGAGTAGGGGGAGTGGGAGAGAGTTTGGTAGGAGGCTGGCAGTCACAGTCAGCCTATCACATTGTCTCACATAGCCTTCTTCTGCTCTTCTCACTAACATCAGTGGAACCACAGCACTTCCAGCATGACAAGATGCCAACTACAATGCAGGTTAAGAATATTAGAAATACAAGTTTTCTGTAGAAGACAAAAGATCCTAACTATGAACGCACTTACTTGCTAAGAAGAAAATAGCTGCAAATTATTTTTTAAAAGCTTGCACTACCATGGAAGCAGCTATTGCAACACACAATTCTAGTAAAAAGATGCTGTTGTACCTGCATTACTATAGTTAATTGAGGTTAGGTCCAACTACTGAGACATACTGCTAATTTGCATGGTAGTAACAACACCTGTAGCTACAAGATTCAAAATAGAAAAAAAAATAAAAACAAACAAACCTAATCCTAGTTAATTTTTCTGATTTAAAAAAGTATCCTATTTGTACCTGTGATCAGATGCTTAAAATCCTCTTGCTGCCCTGGATGCAGGAAGCTTACAAAAAGCCTTTCACAGTGAGAAAGGAGGTGAAGCACGGATGTGTGTTTGTTAATTTCTGAATCGTCAGTCTGACCAAACACACAAAACAATGAAGAAGAAATGATCAATGTGACCATACAGACCTGAAGCAAAACTTACTGGTCACCAGGCCAGATTTAAGAGGAGCCCTATACATCAGCTAGCCTCCAGTTTTCATCTACCATTATACTTTGTTTGAGGAAACACTAATAGTAATTTAAAAACCACCACCTTACCAAGGGTAGTTAGACTTTAAAATGACCTTTATATGCAGCATAAACAAGTGTCTGAAAATCGTAGTCATCTGAAACTTTTCCTGTTTGAACCTATGATAACTTTTAAAATTGCTGTGGTCTGACTCATACTTGGGAGGGCAGCCTTCTGCCCTGCTCAGTCCAAAAATAAATATACTTTTACACACAAAAAGAGCAATATTTTATTGAAAATCCATGTTTGTCGGAAAAAAACAACCCTGCAATAAGGTTTTCTACAGTCTTATCTCACCACTTACACTGTTTTTACAGAGTGATTTGTTTAAAAATGTAAGCAGTTCTTTAAATAGCTGGTTAGCTACCATGAGGTTAGGATTATGTATTACTGTTTTGTAATCAGTTGCTGACAAGAGACTTGAACTTGTTTTACCATCTCAGAGTAAGATATGACCCTTTTCCTAAAAGGAACTACATAACTGACTCTCCCTGCAGCAAGATAACATTTGCAGTCTTAATTTAAATATCTATTATTTGATTTCTTTCAACTGTAGTCCTCTCCTCTTTTGTGTTTTGTTTCTGCTTTGTTGAACACAGCACATTCTGAGGACAGATAAAATCTGAATTCCAAAGGCAGGCAGCCAGCAGCAAAAGACACTTTTGGAGATCTGATCTTCTTGTTCCCAGTTTACTCTGTTCTATCATTGCCCAGGAAACTCCATGCTATCCTGTGCTGGAAACCATTGCTTAGAAAGTTCAGGAACTCCTTTCTGCTTGCAACGAAGTGAAATGGAGTTTTTCTCTGGCTTAGACAAAAGTGTCATTTTGGTTGCAACAAACTGCAAAGTGTAAAGAACTTTGTGAACATTTTCTTTGAAAATGGTGCCTTTTGCTTTAAGAATTTGTAAGCACTTTATCTGTCTTATTTAAGGATACTGTTTACCATTTTTGCTCTGACCAGATGGTTGGGGGTATAAGAAACAAACTTTTTAATCTCAAAGGGGAGCTGTTACGTTGCAATTATGCACTTCATAGAAGAGGGCATACAGATACAGTCCCCTTAAGTCCTTGTGGTCCTCAGACTGTTAGGTGTAGTTTAAATCTGTAGTATCCCCCAACGCAGAAGACCTTTGCTCTAGTTTTGCATATCTACCATGGTTAAGTATAAAATTATATATTATTTTACATCATATATATGTTCAAAAAATACTAGCATAAAATACACATATTAAAAACATAAAAGAACAATCAAAATGTGTAATTCATAAACAGGGCTTCTCCCTTCATGACAGGTAACAAACATAACATGATAAATAACTTCACCGTTACAAACATTGGAAACTGTCTACTAAAATATATTTTTAATTAATAGGGGTACACCATTTATTTTCAAGGCCAGATTTAAAACAGTAGTGAGTTGGCTTGACACCTGAAGGTATAAAGCAATCTATTTATATCCAAAAGGGAGACATAGCTTAATGCAGAGAAACAGATGACTGAAATGCCTGTCTTTAGCAATTTGAGTGTGAAAAACTAAGAGGCCCTGAATCAGGAGACCACTGCTTTTCCTCTAGAGACAGAAATTATTGCAGCATAATTTATATCTGGACCTTTCTATAAGAAGCTATAATTATGTCCTTAGCTTTTCCAAAATCTCTGCATTGCAGGCAATTGCTGTGATTTTTATTTTTCTGATGATTCAGCTCAAATACCCATCTGTTTTGTTGTATGTGAGACCCATTCTTATCCTAACTTTGCAACACAAAATAATAGAACATACAAGTAACAACCAACAGTCAAAAATTTCATAGGGCAAAGAAGCAATTTTTCCCTTCTGCTTTTTAATGCTCATAGAGAGCAAAGAGATGAATTTTCAAGGATCTGATGAAAAATATTGAGTGAAAAGGGAAAATACACTCAATATGGTGAGGTGGAAATTTAATTAAAATATTTTTCCATAGTTGAAAAGCAGCCAGCTGAGCAACCTGCAGAGATTAAAATCCTATTCACCATATTTGAAACTAGACTTCCAGCATGCTCTTCTAGCTGGGCCTTTGTACTAGCATATAAGAGCTTGGTTGTTCATTTAGCTCTGGGTTGTTGCTGTGATCTTGGTCACATGAGAAGGATTTCAGCAGACTGTTCACATTCCTTTAAACTCTTGCATAATAGAAAGCAGTTGCTGAACATGCTGCTGAATACTCTGCCGTTCTTCTCCTAGTCTCTCCTCAGCATGGGGAATCTCCCCCTGTAATTAACGTGGAGAATGACTTATAACTCACTATCCAGTCATCCTCCACCCTATCCTTAAAAGTTCCAGAGAGCTATTGCTCTGGTAAGCTGAATTGCATGCAGAGTGCCCCCTGCACCACAACAAACCTGAAGAAAAAACACAAAAATACCCGGAGACAGAGCTGCACAAAATTAACCTACACAGTCGAGTGGCAGAGTTGTAATGTTGAGCATGTCCTCCGCAAAGAAACACAGAAGAATGGATAATTCAGGTCTGGATTTGCAGGGAGCAGTCTTTCCTCATGTGATGCCTTTGCAAGACAGAAAACGTTTACCTCAGGGTGATTACCAGGACTGAGAGTGGATT
>NW_008239759.1:1926046-1928463 GCF_000691975.1 Corvus brachyrhynchos
CCAGGTCACATACTATAAAGGGACAATAAATGTACAGACAGCTCCTCTTCTGTCCAGCCTCACTCAACCCCACAGGTACATTCAGCCTTGCCAAGAAAGAGCCCTTCCTCCTTCTCAGAAGTAGAGGAGGCAACACCATCAAGAGATAGCTGTGGTTACAGGATGGGAACCATCCTGTCTCCTGTCATCAGAAAGTACAGGCACTTGTCAGGTCATGCGACTCAAACACAGCCAGGTCTTTACTCCTCCACTACTGTCTTCTAGAGGAGGGTCCTCATTTCCCAGTGTTGAAAGACTGAATGAGGGAGGCTGGGAAGAATTCAAGACAGTAGGCATGTGGTTTGTCCCGTTCACTGTTTTTATAATTCAGGACAGAGCAGTTGACCTAAAGACTCTCTTTGTGTGTGCTGGAATATGAATTTGTAATGTGTGACTCTCCTTGCCATCTAAGGTGTCAGCCAGTGTATTTTGTTCTTGTTTTCTGTTTAATCACAGGTCCAGTAAGTCAGTCACATCTGAAGAAGCCCAAAAGGAGACTAACTTATTCATGGATAAACATGACTTCCTGATGATGGGAACAGTACTGTCTCAGTTCAAGTTCCTGTGTGTAAACCCACTGCCAAAGAGAGGATGCTCCTTCATAAAGCACTTGACTCCCGGGGAGCTTTTTTCTGTCACCATATACCTCTCATGCCAAAACCCAAAAGGCTGAAGGGTTTGCAGAAAGATGCAGGTGGGTGGTGTGGCATCTGAGAGCCATCAAGGAGGGGTGAGGTACCGCAGGTATGATGGCACGGCCAATGCCCTCCTCCAGCCCAAGTTCTGCTTCTGTCTGAAAAAAAAGACCCAAAGCCATGTCTTCGTCTGCTGATCTTGTGAGAAGGAGAATCACCCAAGTTTCATCTTGAAGTTCCTCTCCTCATTATAACTGCAGAAGGCTGTGTCTGACTTCGGCATGATAAAAGAAAGGTGTTTTAGTAAGGATAAGAAAGCCTCACTTCATATGGAACAATTGTGATATTTCAAATATATGAGACTAATAAAACAGTAGAAGAAAAAGGGGTTTGTTATCTTCCTACAAAATAAACTTTTTTTTGGTTCTGTTCCTAATGTGGGTTCCGTTCCAATGTGGGCTCAAGTAGAGCTGTGGTGAAAAAAATGTGCTTAGTATTTATGCAACTGTTCCATTCCTCCATGTCCACAAAACATAACTAAGAAGTTGAATAAAAACCCAAGTACAATATTTGAAAACAATTAAAACTGTTACTCAGAACAAGCAGTCCGTGAATTGTTCTAACAGTTCCCTGGAGTATTTAGATAATAGAGGCTGTGTATCATGTTGGTATGCAGCATTCAAAAAAAAAAAATTGTTTTGCAGTAAGAGCTGTGCTCAAAACACATATGAAAAGGATTCAAGTGGAATGTGCAGTTATACCCACAGCTGTACTACCTCATTTGGAAAAAGTTTACCCTTAGTTTATGGATATCTCTCTCTCTTCTTTCCTTGTCATTCTCCAACCTGGCTTTGAGCCTGGTGTTGTTTTGGGGTTTTCCTTTCTCAGGATCCTGTGTGTTCATGTTTTAAAAATAAAAGATTGCAAAAATGAATAAACAGCCTAGTATGTATTTAGTTTAATAGGTCTGTCCATGATTTAACAGATGAAAACATAATCCAGTGTCTGTGAGAGGTCACTCTTCTGATAAAATTTCTTGGAAACACATTCCCATTCAACTTGATGTCTTTCTCTACATTGTATTTCACTTACTTTTCTGGTGTTTAGTAGGCAACAAGGAATGCTGCAAAGTGCAGGCATTTACTATTTGAGTGTCTGGTCCTATATATCCCAGTCCACATTCATTTGGCTAAGTTTTGCCTGTGTGATGTATGGTAACCAGTGAATGTTTGTATCTGAAGGGTTGAACTTGTGAGTGAAATCTAAAACCTCTTTCTTCTGAAGCTGCACAAGTGAGGATTATTTTTGTAAATTGGGTCTGAAAGTTGAACTCCAGCATTGATGAGTGTATAGCTAATGGCCTAACAATGTTGCTCACAATATTGTTGTTCACAAACTAATAGAAAAATTGCAAATGAGAAATAAAAAAACCCCAAACTAGCAAGTTGGGATATGGAAAAAGTGGTTAGAAATTATATGGCACTGTATGGGTACCAAAAAATCCACAAGAAGAGTATACAGCCATGGAAATGATACCATTGTACTTGCTGAGGTTAAGTTAATTGTCATGGGTTAGCAAGCATAGTCCCAGAAGTGATATTCTTGCAAAGGGGTGCTTACAGCTTCCTCTGGGACCTGACAGAACCTATCAGCTGGCCAGTTTGAATATGGACAATTCTTTAAGCCACTTAAAGTTGTGACCACCTCTGTGATCCACACTTAAGAACAGAAAACCCTGAGGCA
>NW_008239759.1:1929145-1930059 GCF_000691975.1 Corvus brachyrhynchos
TGGGCAGCTGTCTCGTTGTGATAATGTTTTCATAGCATGGACAAGAGAGACTCCTCTTCCTAAATGGACTGAACAAGGTTATTATGGAAGTGGTAAACAGACTGAACATCTCAAGGGTTGTCTTTTTACATTGTCAGTGGGAGAAGGGAGGAAGGTGGGGGGAGGAGAAGTGTTCTGAAGGTGTAGTATGATTTTTTTTCTTCTTTTAGGTCTGTTAATAAACTTCCTTATATTCTTTCAAGTTTGGTGCCTGCTTTGCATTTCTCCTAATTCTTATCTCACAGAAGATAAACAGTAATGAGTATTTTGGACCAAACCACTACACTAAATTGGTGTTTCCGCCCGGTTACAAACCAAACCCACTGCATTAATGAACAATACAGACAGAATCTGGGTGATATCATATCACAAGTATATGATTCTGGATGTTGTATTAGCATTAAATAGACCAAGTTTTAAAAGTATGAATTTTAAGATTATTGAAATCTCTGCATAAGAGCTGTTTACATCCTTTGCTAAAGTCCATCTTTACCCTGAAAGTTATTCAATTTGCTGGTCTGAAACAGCTGTTTATTAGGGAGATATGGACAGATGTTAAAAGGATTTGTTTGCAGTTCTTAGAAGTTTTTTTTTTCTGACCACTGGGAGGCAGTTTGGAATCTTAGATGTTGGGGTTTTAGTTTAGTCTTAGTTTTTTCCTGTTAAAGGAATTTTCTCCCATATGCATGTTGCTAGGGGACAAATAGCTGTACTTAAGAAAGACAAAAAGGGGAGTGGGGCGGGCCTGGCTACTCCTTTGTCTACACCTGGGTGTGGGGTCAGTTCGCTCTGAGCGTCCGGAGAGAGAAGCTGCAGAGAAAGGAGCTGCTGCTTCTTTCTTTTTGGCCGTTCTTTCTTCCTGCTGGAAACAACGC
>NW_008239759.1:1937154-1955179 GCF_000691975.1 Corvus brachyrhynchos
TTGTTGTTTTGTTTGACTGGTTATATACATATATATATAGAGTAAAGAACTGTTATTCCTATTTCCCACATCTTTGCCTAAAGGCCCTTGATTTAAAAATATAATAACTTAGAGGAAAAAGGGGTTATATCTGCCACTTCAAGGGGGGGCTTCTGCCTTCCTTAGCAGACACCTGTCTTTCAAAACCGAGACAGATGTGTGTTGAGCAACTAATCAACCAGCAGTTATAGAAAATGGCATCTTAGAAAATGTATGTAACTTGTTACATTCACTAAGACACATCTCCAAGCTGAAAATGTCAGGAACAGATAAAAGAATCAACTAAACATAAGCAGTCAAAGAACCTAAGTAAAACTAGATTAAATTTCTAATTGGATATACTCTTGTAATAGTAAAATGAGCTTTGAGCTTGTCCACGTAACCAGGTCCTCTACTGCTTATTCTTTTAAGTCTTACAGACTTAATACAGCTAAGAGGAGCTAAGCTGAATTTGACTGTGATTCATGTACAAATACAGTTAAATCTGTGGATATTTATTGTGACCCTGCAGCTAGTGAAAGATCATTTATTCTTTCTTCTTCTTACAAACTCTGTATGCATTCTTATTTGGCATTTATTAGTGGAGTCATTCAGGCAAAAGTATGAAGACTCATCCTTTACTTGGCTGTTGTTTGTCTGGTTAAAAGCAGAATAGAAAAGAAACATACAAGAGCACTAGAAAAGAAGTTAAACAACTGAACTCAAAAGACTGAAGGAAAAAGGACTGGCTTTTAAGTTTCCATATTCAGTGGACAAGGTTCTGTATAAAAGCTTGGTTGATTCTAATGCTGATATTTGATTCCAACTATTGTTGGAATAAGCGAATAAGTGATTAAGTGAATAAGTGCTGGGAAATACAGTGTTCTGGGGACATTTCAGGAGGGTGGTGAAACATTGAATATATCTGGCAACACATGATTAGAACCAAGGCAATTAGGAGATGAATAATTCAGACTAAATAAATTTTAAACTTCTTCCATAAATAGCAGAAATCTCTCAGTGGAAATTCAGACTATCTATTCTCAAGAGCTGCAACAACCCATTTGAATGACACTTACAAAATATTACTAAGACTTTAACAGGAAATCTCTTCAGCCCTGACCCAAGAACTGTTTGCATAAGGAATATGTGCTTTATCAACTCATTTTACAATGATTATTTCTTCAATATTCCTGTTCAATTCACACAATTATTTTATATCAAATACTTATCTGTAATTCAGCTGAAGACTCTTCCAAAAAGTGCTGAATCAGTTCATTCACTTAAGTTGCTGCTCAGTTAATACTTTAACCTGATGTAAGCCAGTCCTTCTGTCAGAAAAATCAGTCCCACTCTCAGTAACTCATGACTTGCACCCACTCCCTTGTTCCAGCACAGTTGTCTGTGTGACTACAATGTTAGAGAAATAAGGAGCTTTTGCAGGTCAAAAATAACAATTTTACTCATTTCTTCCTGTCACCTAGTTCCAGGATTGACTTCATTGCATGGCTGCACAAATACTTGTGCAGGAGGAATGAGTAGGACTCCTTGTTTTGGCATTGCACAACGACTGTGGCCATTCAAGCTTTAACAGTTTGCTCCGATCACTCGACTGAAGGTTTCCCAGTGTACATATTTTCAGAGTAGAGGTTGCAAAAGCAGAAAAAGAATGCGTTTCTGCTGTTCAATATGAAGTCTTGAAGCCTATTTAAACTCACTGTCGTGATCGATTTAAGACAATCCCTGCACAGTTTCCACAGAAGCCTATATTCTTCCCTCTATAGAGGGATTATTCTCTAGCTAGAGGGTGGAGCAGACATTGGATGAGTAGGATGTTTTTAGCTTCTATGTCTTTTTATCCATGCTTTAGGTGCAGGAAAACAGAAATAAGAATGGAAAGAACCTAGTGAAAACCTTGTGGAAAACAACTATTACACAATAGCTGTTCTGAGATGGTTTTGAACATAGATGGGCCATTCAACACGGTAAGAAAGCCAAAACCCTGATGTGTTTAAGGGATAAAAGGAGATCTCAAAAAAGGAAAGGAGACAAATGATCCGCTGAAGCATAGTGCAGGGACTTTGTACACTGGGTTTGGAGCCCCAAACAGCTGTTTTGAAATTTACAGTTGTGGTGAGCCAGGTTAAAAAAAAATCATCCTGACTGACACTGGTGAAAAGAGAAGTTGTTGAGATCAGGAGTTTTGTTAGGGTGCTTTTTATGTTAAAATGAAACTTAAAAGGATTCTATGTGGTTAGACCCAAGCAAAATCCTCAAGTGCTCTTCAAGAGAGCACAATGAAAGGAAAAGGGCAAACACACAAAAGTAAAGAATTGGGAACTCATACCCCCAGGATGAGAAAACCTTGCCGTATGTTGCTGATATTCTTGTCAAAGAAAATAACTTCTTTCACAGTAAGCACCTTTGAATGTCTTTATAATAACATGAGAACCATTACAATGCCACTGCCACAAATAAAAACTATAATGTTGAAGAGACAAAAAAATGAGAGACATCATCAGGGACAATGAAATTCTGTATGCATTTAGTCTTCAAAACACAGGGAGTGTACAGTGAGTTAGTTACCACCTTAACTTTTCTAATGAATTGCACAGGCAGTCAGCAGCAAAGCCATCTAGATCATTAAGATTTGCAAGATTTTTGAGAGAGAGAATAGTTTTGCTGGCCAGGTTCTTAGTTCAGTATCAATAGCAAGCAGCAGCTCAACTCTGAGCTCAGAAAGAAAGAGGCAAATATACAGAAATAACCTTGCTTTTAAGGTTATATTCACAAATATTTTTCCTGCCCCTGCTCCCACCCCCAAATTTAAGTCAGCTCAGTGCTGAATGAAAGAGTTACTTCAGGAGACAAAAGATGTCAGGCATAAATATTATTATATTATATGGAAGGCCAGATTTACCAAAAAGCAGGTTATGTTTAACTACCTATAGTACTGCAATGAAAAAAACAGTGTAAAGCATTGTTTAAACTCCTGGGGGTTAGCACAGAGAGGACATGGATAAGAAAATTGCTATGATATACTGAAAACTTGAATAGTGAAAACAGAGAAAATAATGTAGTTGAAACTCAAGTTTAAATGCACAGTGGCTATCTATCATAGCATCAAGAAGGATAAAATTTTCAGAGCATGAAAATGGCAAGTGAGTGATCTCTATTTATTTGAGAAATAAGGAAATCCACAAACACTTTAGTTGTTAAGATGCAATTAATATTTGTGGGATTTCTTTCAGTACGACCTAGTCTTCAGAAAAGCTGATTCTCCTGAAGGTCCACAATGTAGTAGCACTTAAAACCTAGTTCCAGAATTTTCAGTTAAAATTTCAGTGGTTAAAAAAAAAGCATTTTTAGAAGGTGTCATGATCAGTTTATTAAAGTTCTTAGAAATGCCTTTGCCTGAATTAAGCTGCAAACGAGACCATATGCCAGTGACAAAAGTATGGGTTTTATTTCATGGTAAATATGAGAGAGAGAGAAATAAAGAAATAGAAAATAGGTGGGGGGGACAGAAAGAGTGACAGGGACAGAATAAGGAAAATATCACCACTCCATGGATCCCAACAATGCTCCATTGATCCTCTCCAGGTGGTCTTCTTGGTGGTGAAGGTCCCCCTGAACAGCGTAGAATTTGATGGGTTAATATACCTCAGGCCAGGTCAGAAAACCCAGGCACCTCCCTGTGGGGGGAAGTTTGCCATTGTCTCTTGCAACAGACTCTGGATCTGTTGCATCATGTGCAGTCCTGTGGTACAAGGCCTCAGGAATTACTCTGGGGGGCACTTTGGGCAGCCTTTGACGGATTATGATGCCCCCTCAGCTGCCTCTCATGTGAATGTCCCGTGGATGTGGCCTGTGGGGTTGGGGGTTCCACAGTTGGGTCAGTTTGTGCAATCGGAGGATGGGTGTTCACTGCCTCTCACTAGAGGTTGCACCATGCAGTTACACCCAAAACCTCCTCCCCCCGACCTCATTTCAGGGGTGGGTGTCTGTGTAAACCTGGCTTCTGTGGGGTGTGGTCTCCCCAACCCCAAACTCAGCCAGGGAAGAATCCTTTCTGTGTTTGGCCTTCTTGTGGATGCATTCCTCTTTTTCAGCCTTGTTTGTTTTTTCCTAGGCCTCAGATGATTAAAGAATGTGTTTTCCCTTTATCTAATCTTAGTGGTTTAACTTACAGTCCAAATTCCTAGTCAGGTATCTTCTGGGAGGCTTCTTTGGTTGTACCTTCTTTATACAGTTTTTGTTATAATGAGCAGAACTTTCTATCAATGTTTGAGGCATTAACTATTTCAGTCTCTGACAGAAGGCTACAGAATTAATGGTTATATAAATATATATATGTATATATTCTTTGAGAAAGATCAGTACAAAAGATACAGAGCCAAATCTGCTACCTCCAAGTTGCTACCACAGAATAAAAATCTGGTGAAAAGAGGTTATATATTACAGAAAGAAACCCAGAATTTTAATTTTTCAGTACATCAGGTTGCCCTGGAACTGGGTAACAACGGGACATAACAGCTCATTGAGCTATGTAGTGAAATATTCCAATTTGTTATTACAATATTACATATCATAATATTTGTTAGGGTTAGAAATAACCTTCAAAGTGCTGTGGGAAAGTGTTGCTACATTTTCCATCTTGTCTTTTGCAGTGATAAATTCATATTCAAGGGATCATCTCACCCCATTCAGCAAAAGGTGCAACACAGAGCAGGTGTTCACATTCTAAGGAAAAATCAAAGAAAACAAACTCTTGACACAATAGAACTGAAGTAAAGAAATTCAGCCAAATTAAATTTAATAAAGAAATAGATTTTATTCCGCAGCTGAAAGATCGGTCACACAGAAAGCCATGATCGAGAAAAGCAGCTCCAAGCCCGGGGTCGGAGCTGGGTGAGCAGGCATAGATCTGATCTCTATTGCACCAGACCTCCCAAGTTCACGAATGCTGCTTCGGCTGGTCCCTTCTTATACAGTTTTTGGGCAGAGTCCGAATTAACTCTATTCTTCTCGTAATTTTAGCATATTCATGAAGTTTTCTTGTCCTGGAGTAGGGCTGCACAAAGCCTTTCTTGGGTCTGATGAATTGTCCATTCTAGTTGATGAATGGCCCATCTCTGATGATGAATGGGCCATCTCTGGTTCCTGGAACAGTTATTTTTAGTTCCCGGAATGTCCGATTCCTTATCAGATGAGATGTAGATAACAGAAGGTGGTGATCAAGTCGTCATGGTGTCAATGTCCCGGTGATAAGATCTAACCCCACCTGGGTGGAATCCTCACTTATTGATTACATCTGTGAGAGAACTTCTTTTAGTGTTGTGAAATTTTTCTCTCAGCCAGGCTGGTGGAGGGATTTTGAAACTCGGTCTCTGCATGGTCTTATTACATTTCAATTTTATAGCACGAATTACACACTTTATTTATAACAGAACTGAGAAAAAGTTTTCAAAGGAGCTTGCTAATGCAAAATTTTCTGTAAAAGGGTAGTTAGGTATGAACAGGATAAATTATATGCGTGTTCATTTCAGTTGATTTATTCCTATTCCTTCCTGGGTGCTAACTACTTCCTCTTGAAGATTCATGACAGATTCTCATAAGCCATGTCAAGACTCTGGATCAAAATACTTGTAAATTTGTCATTGCATTATCATTAATTTTATTGAAATGAAAGCTTACACAGTCTCCACATGCAATTTATTTATTTGTTTGTTTATTTGTTTGTTTATTTCAGCTGGGAAAATGAGGAGTGCAGTCCATGTAAACTTAATTCTCAATTGAATTTATTAATTCCTTGCCTATCGTAGTGCTTTTTCTATCCCAGAGGGGTAGTTTCCATGTATAAAAGTTGAGGAGAAAAACCACATCCAGATGTCTGTTGCCCCACAAACTTCCATCATGTCGCCCTTATTTAAAGGCAGCATTTTTAATTTGTGAGGTAATGCAGAAAACACACTGAAGGCACATAAATATACAGGATCACACCTACCTGGTGGTCATTCCATTGTACAGAGAGCATGGTATGTACAGAGAAAGAAATGTGTGGCCATACAATTCACATGGTAGCGTATGATGGTCTCTCCAGGATTCTCATATCCCAAAAGTTTTCTTCAGTCAATGACCAGGAGGGGGAACAGTAGACATGAGTTTCACGCATCATGGGAGATTCTTGTTCACCCCCATATGGCAATGAGCCAAAGAGGAAGTACTGTCTGTCAATATGGAACCATTATTCATTACATCAGCCTTGCCTGGAAACCTACCTGCTGCTGTTTTCTCAGTAATTTTTAAGCTCCATTTTCTTATTGAAAAGTAATAGTGGGTTGAAACAGTTCAGATTTTCTTCCTAAAAATTCTAAGAAATAAAAAACCAGAATACTACTTCTATTGAAGTTTTGTAAGTCCCAATGCAAAGATGTTTTTAATTTTCTATAACAAAAAAACATACTATAATTTGAAGTGGTGTGACAGTTTGGCCAAATTTAAAAATATATCCTCTGAGAGAAGACAGGTTACAAACCACCATTCCCCCACCAGGTTCAGGAAAAAATAAATTTTCCTCGAAGGAAAGTGAAAGAGATAAAAACTATTTATTTAACAAACACATGGGAAAAGGATAATAATGCTGAATAATAAAAATCTCTCACTGTGGAGAAAAAAACCTGGGAAAGTGTTAGAGTCCTCCCTTTGGCCTCCTTGGAGCTGGGGCTTGGCCCAGGGCCAGGCCCTCTGTGCCTGGTGGAAAGTCCTCCTGATGTGTTCTGAGGTTGAAGCAGTCCAGCAGAAAAGGGAGAAAATCTGAAATTCCAGGGAAGGAAAAAAAGCTCAACTCTCAGTGTCTTTCCGGAGAAAAAGAAGCTGAACAACTGGCCAAAAGCTGACCAGGCAGCCGCAAGCCGGGTGCTTCCTCACTCCCCTGCTGCAGTTGAAAAAAAAAAAGTTGCTATCTCCGTGTGACCTTGAACAAGCTGCAAACTGCTTTGAAGAAGTTTTGCTCAAGTTTTCCTCCCCCCTCTCAGGCTCAGTTTAAAGGCATAGAAAGGCACAAAATTAATTCTTGGGCATATGTGGGATATGCCCAGCCACTGTCCAGGAGGGATGTCTGCTGAGATAAGAGATTTCGCAACCGCCCAGCAGGACTCCCTGGAAAGGACTTTGGAGTCATGGTGAGGAAAAGTAGACCCACAATCCTTTGGGATACCCTATGCAGATCATTCTGTAACCCATTGGTCTATCCCAGACCCTCTGTAATCCATTGGTCCCCTTGCTGATCCCCTGTATCCCTATAAAAGAAGACCAGCTCACCTCTGTGGGAGGAGAACTCGTCCCTGGCTCTTCCCTTCGCCGGAAGGAACCCACAATAAAGCTACCTTCGTGTGGAACCAGCCATACGGGTCCTCTTGTTTCTCTCTCTGGTCTGGTTTGGCCTAGAGGCTGCCCTGCAGAGCTGAGCTGAAATCACGAGCTGATAATCACTGAAGAGCTGATAGCTTCTGCAAGGGCTCCTCTGCCAGCAGCTGAGAGGAAGACACCGGGCCTCGGGAAGGCGATTCCTTTTGGGACCATCTCCCCGGACTGGTCACCTCTTCCTGGGTCACAGCCTTGGACCCCACCACCAGCTGTAATAGGCATAGGCAGCGATATGGGATACACATCATAAAATCACACCAAGGCAAGAGGAAATCTACTTTCAGAAATCTGGTGTGGGAGATCAATGTTTCTAGTGGGAGCACATGCAGGATGGAGCAGCACAAAATAGGATAAAACATCTGAAACGTGCTCAACTTACAGCCTGTTCTAACTTCTGGAGAATGCAGTAACCATAATCCACTTCTTTTCTTTTTTAGAAGTGGTTACATAGAGAAGAAGCACAGCAGCAACACAACTTTTTTCATAATACCAAGGATGTACCTGAAGATGGCTCAAGCAGCACAGCCCAAGCCTGTTGTAAAAGTGTCTTCAAGATGGATATTAGATACCATGGTGATGCACAGCACATCCCCATCCAATGACTTTATGGATTCTTAACAAATTTAGAAGAGTGTGTTTAGTTGCATAATTAGTATATTGTGATAAATAAGTGAATTTTCCAAAATAGGAACTCAGATGTCTCAGGAGCTTTCCAGACACTTGTTAAGGAGACTTCTCAGTCTGACCATTCATGAGACTCTGGCAGTCACACTCCCACTGTTCGCCAAAATTGTCATCGAAACTGTGGGAAAAACAAAACCCCTCCAACAACATTTTTTATGTTAGAGAGTCAAGGCATTCCTTTATTCTCTAGCCAGGATGTTGTTCTGGCCAGGATGTACCACAGAAATCATCTCATCCACACATAGCCCATCACCTTTACTAGATTTTTCAGGTCTTTTTTACAGTCAAAACTCACAGAAATGAATTGATTCAGTGTTCATTGGTCTCAAGTTGTGTAGTTCTTAGTATTTGGTCTCCTATTGGATCCAGATTTCTTTGCTTCTGATGTTAATTAGATCTTCATTCCTTGATTTTCTTATCAGTCTTTTCCAGAGGAGATGTCCCCAACTCTGCCAGAGGCAGAATCCGGAGTAGATGTTCCTAGATGGCCGCTGATGTTCTGTTGATGTTCTGTCGATGGCCATCTCTTGTTGGGGCTACTCCCAGTCTGTTGAAATGCTGAGCCCATCAGGCCTCACCTAGAGAAACAATGCCCTGGAAAGAAGCTTCAGTTCCCTTCCCCTGGAGCCTCCAAGGAATATCCCACACATAGGAACCCCTGGGCTTTTATATTCTCATGTCCAAGTGAGCTCAAGTCTCACTCTTCCTCCTGAGTCCTCAGCTCCTGCTGTCTCCCAGTGTCCATTCACCCGGCTGGCAGCACCAGTCATCCTGCCCTTTGTTCTCCAAAAGGCTGTCACTTCATGGCTCCCCATTCCCCTGGCTGGCCACCACCAGACTTTGTGCCTTTCGTTGCGCAAAGGGCCAGCAGTTCACTGCATCTTGTCTCAAGTTCCCACCCAGAGCTCAATCCGCATCTCAATCTGCATCTTGCAAACTGAGTACCTGCACCAGCTGTATTCCCCAACACATCTTTCCAAAGTTCTTTTGTTCTATGGTTGCAAGCATCTCAGAGTCTCCTGACATCACATCAATCAAGACTGATAGGCTTAGCTTCTAAAACCATGGCTCCTAGTGTAGTTTGGATGAAGAGAGAAGTCTGTGAAATAAAATAAATTCCACAAGGTGGAAAATGTAAGTAAATTTTGACAGGAAAAAGCCCCCATGAAATGAGTTGTCTGAAGAGACCATACCTTCAGGAATAAAGATGTTTGGATGCTGGGCAACCATCTTTGGACAAATGAAGCACATTCTTTCACTTTTAGTTGCCAGCAGTATTTAGCAACTGTTGTGACTTGATAGAGCACCATGGCACCCTAGCTCAATTCCTCACCCACTTCTATTGAAGGAGCAATTACCTTACCTTTTCTCATGATATAAAGCTCCTTGAGATGAGTCAGGCCAAATCCATCCTTCCTCAGGACTTGTATGAAATTCTTTCAGTGATTCTTCAAGCTCTGTCACAGCAGCTGTGACTAGAACTGGCCAGACTTCTCTGTGTAGAAAAGAAGTTGTTTTGCCTGCGTAGAAAGACATTAGTAAACACTGCTTGAACTACTACAGAAGAAGAGAAATAATTTAATTACTATGAGCTTCTGCTTATCTCTACTATGGTATGTCAATATCAGTCCAAATTTTCTAGTCAAGACCCACTGTTTTGGTAACCCATTTTTCCCTTTGGATGACAAGTGGAGGCAGGTTTGACTGCAGCACTGACCTATGTTAGTCATCATTGCACAACAGCCAGCCACCTTAGAACTTGTACCTTATTCAAATCAATTATTTTCAAGCTTTTTCACTCCATCTCACTGCATAGGCATTTCACTTTCTCTGTTCCCAAAGGAGTTTTATTGTAATATGGATTTTCCTTGTTTAATCCCTTTTACAGATTTTGTTATTAATTTCCAGTTTCTCGAGTAGAACAGGCATCTCCTGGAGGGAGGGTTGCAACTCCTGGAGGCAGGGTTGCAACTCTTCTCAAGTTCAGACTTGAATCATCTTCAGTTTTCCCTAAAGGGGATGACTCTTCATTTAAATTGTTGATAGTAATAAAATAATGCACCCATTCTGCTAATACCTCATAGAGGATATTTTAGTAATTTCAAGCCATGCAGTATGAATTAACTTCTTTACTGAGTAATGCTTTTATTTAATACTTGAATGCCTCATATATTTTATTAAATAAATTAAGTACTTGGTAGTTTACCTGTTCACTACTTTTGTTACTGGATAATCTGGAAAATCTCCCCAAGCAAGTAACTGAAGGAACACGTGACTCATTTAAATTGTTCCCTCCAGCAAATAATTTACATAGTAATTACAGTGTAGCAAAAGTTTTGAAATTATATTCCCAGAAGACCATGTGCAGGTTGTGCACTAAACCTGCAAACTCAAATTTTCTATTGACCTGAATGGTTTTTACAGAATAAGGAGTTTGTTAGTTCACAATTTGAAAGTTGTTGCTCAAATTTCCATGTGTTTGACAGTAGTGATGGAAAAGTGTCATGCTCCATTTTTGCTGTCCTTTGCTATCCAGTAAAAAAGCCCTTCTGAAGCTGAGTGAATGCTTTGTAGAACTAGGACCTTAACCAGCAAATCAGGGCTTTTTCCACGGAAGTGGCTGTGCCAAAAGCAGCTTAGCTTCCAACGGTGAAAAACCATTGGAGACGCTTACGTGCTCAGGGATGCACGGTAACGGTCCCTGTTTGGGTGCCACTTTGTCGTGGTCTGGCTTGGAGGTGCTGGATAGTGAGGTGCCGCGACCTTCCGAAAACGTCTCCAAGGCAAAGCCGCTCAGCAGGACCACCACACACTCACACACTTGTACATGCACACACACACGGATAGCTCTAGAAAATGGGCTGATGACAAAGAGACAGGAAGGGTCTCCATATGGGGTTCCAGGGGAGGGGTTTAATGCAGCCACGTGTGAAGAAGGAGTCCAGGGACGAAGACACATAACATTGGAGGGTCCAGGTTTATATTCGGGAGTGGAGGGAGCATCAGGAACCAATGATCTGAGGGCACGGGGGCAGTACACAGGTGGGGTTAGGGTATGGGAGCCAGTGGGGAAATTCTGAGGGAGTGGCGATGGGGCAAGTGCCAATGGGGGAACAGGGAGTGGAGAACCTTCCAGGGCAGGGACATCTAAGGTATAGAGGCCAACAGGCCAACTGGGGAAGCAGAACTGGGGTACATTAGCATAACAGAGCAATGCATCCCAGGGGAAGCCTTTTTGTCTCCCTAACTTGGGGGAGGATCTTTGATACTAGGGACTGTCCCACCAGTGGACTGTCTTTGTCCCTTGTACTGCAGGCCCACCAGCCTCCACATTCTGTTACCTCTGAATAGAAGAGCACAAGTCTAATGGGAGACAGAGGTTTGCTACAAGAGAAAGCAGAATTGAAGCCTGTTCAAGATAAGTTGTGATCAGTTATAAGTGGCCCAGAGCTCAGAGTTTCAGCTCACATGATGCTGATGTATTTGATAATGTTATTGCTGAGTCTAAAGCAGAATTGTGAATACCAGTAAAATGGCCTATAAAAGCAGAGGGCAAGGGCAGCTGGAGCATGTTTCTGTGTTGGTATCTAAGGAGTGGCATAATGTGATGACTTTTCATTACAGTTGAGAAAATTGCTCACTCCTTAATATGCAGTTTCAGGCTAGAAGCACAGTAGATACTATATATACGGTATTCCTGAGGTGCTGGTGATTAAGATCTGTAATTCACAAAAAGGGAGATGTACTGTTATGATCCATGCAAACTTCTATGGATGAGACACAGAACTCACTCTCTAAGATAATGTAGAGATCGTTATAATGAGTTATAATCATTCCACCGTTGCAAGTGAGCCAAAGCCATTAATTATATGTGTGTATTTCTGTGTGTTTACAGATATAAATATTAATATTATGTCCAACCTGGGCATTATTTCAATGTGGAGAGAGTGGTTTTTAAAGCTGGTAACATTTGTGTTAAATATATCCTGCACTGTGTAGATCAGTGACAGTCAATGGCTTGAGGAGTGAGCAGAAATTGATTTATTAATGTTGTACTTTTAATTGAAGTAAAAGTCTTCTTGTACAGACTTGGAGCTTAGCAACAGAAGAAGATCTGAAAACAAAGAGATTTCAGTGGTCACAGCTTGATCTTAAAGAAATTCTAGTGATTTTAAAAGGGTAATAATACAGAAGCATTTTTATAGCCCTTTTTGATCTTTCCTGTATTTGGAGGTAAACAGGCTTTTTTTCATTACAAAACTACAAGAAGAACTAGTTTTTGCTATTTTTCCTTTACTGGAACTACTGGACTATTTGAAAATAATTGTGTCTTGTTAAATTGCTATGCTACTACTTTAAAAGGTGAAATCAATCCTGCTTTACTTCAATTAATTTTCTCTATGCAGGGAGAATTTTCTCCCCAAAAATAATCGCTGTAAGTCAGTAAGACCACATGCCATGGCTCTTGTAGGCCAGAACTCAGCACAACACTCTCAAATGTAAAAACTGAACTTAAACTTAGCACTGCCCTTAAGCCTTACACACTTACAAAAGGGGCAAAGCACATGTTTACGAAGTTTACTAAATTGAAGGAGGGTTGTCAGTAAGCTTTAGGCTGCCTGGAGCACTGAAAAGACATGTTTAAAGCATGTTTAAAGCAAGAGCAAATGACAGCCAGAAGGCAAAGTATTCCAACTTTCCAACATTTTAGTATACTGCTGGATGGGCTGCAGTAGGTAGAGGATTCTTCATGGCTCACTTAGAAATTTAGTCGTAGGCTGAGTTTCTGTGGTGCTACTGCTTTAACACAGGGTCAATGCCCACACCAGTTTGAGAGGGTTTATACCATTAGTAGTGATGATCTCCTCCTGTTAGGCCTCCAAACTAATGTAGTTTTGAACAGAGCGTTGCAAGATGACAGAATGTTTGAAAACCAGACACATTTGATGTAGTACTTCTCATATTGTCAGTTTCGAAGTAATCCACTGTTTCTACTCACTTTACAACATCTTCAGGCTATCACTGGAAGACTGGGGACAAATATGAACAGCATATAGACTTAAATATTGTTATACTGGCAGTTTTCGTGTTCTGCAGAGAAAGTGGGACATTCTTAGGGTTCTCTTGACTTAGGGTTGAGTATCTCAAGGCAAAGCCACACTTCCCAGGTTTCCTTCACAACCTTTGTTTGGAGGACCTGCAAAGTTTTACTGATTCAGTGGTGTTTCTTTCAGCTCTTTTAAATTAAGTCCTTGGCAGAACTTGAGGCATCAGTTGTCTTCTACAGTAGGTCTTGTGGCAAGACAGGCATTTCAATGGATTTGTAGAGACAAAAAAATGGGCCAGGGTGTATTTGCTGTTCTTTTACTATTACAGATAGCTGGAACTTTGCTAAGTTTTCTACCTGGATAAGAAATTGAAACCTGCAGTTGTTTCTGTCTTTTTTTTCTGGAAGGTACTAAATGAGAAAGCATTAGAAGACCCTTAGAGAAATTTTTTCTAATCAAGAATTAAGGACAACTTTATTATCCTCGTGCATGTAATTTTCATCAGTAAATAATGTTGACTTGTGTTCAAGTGCTCAGCTCAATCTATGAGTATTTTGCACTTTCACATGGAAATCTGTATAAATACCTTGGGTTCTATCTTCTGATTGGTCTTTTTTTTTTCCTCTCTCTTTATGGTTGTTGTATTTTTTTATAATGGGATTCAAGAACATTCTCAAGATGTGGTCTAGAGTTCTTTACTTTCTGTGTAAGGGCATCCATTTCTGGCTTGAAGTACAACCTGAAGTTAGAGGCTCAGTTGGTCTTTTCCCACCTAGCTGCAGAGTGTATGTGGTAGGAAACGAATGAATTCTGAAGAGGAAAGAAATGCTGTCACAGAATTTAGTTTTAGATGAGAGCAGGAAGAAAGCAAAGATCTTGACTAGCTAGTTCAGCTTTAATTTAGGAATTCACTAGCTATTCATTGGAAGGACGTATAATTCATCCATTTTATCATTGTGCTTTCTCCTATTGCTCTACCAAAGATTTAAAGGTGGGAATTTGAATAAAAGTGAGAGCATATGTTGAGAGTACCTAATAAAATCACGGTATGTTGAGTACCTAATTACAAAAAACATGTGAGTTAGAGGTTGAAGTAATATTATACGAGAAGGGTACAATGAATACAGAGGTTATCAACAAAGTTTTAGGATGAAACTCCTATAAATATTACTCAAGGCCTAATTATGCTACAGCCTTAGAAGAGAGAGAGGGGTTCTTAAACCTGATACACAGTATAACCTGTCGAGGAAGTGTAAATGAAGGTGCGGAAGGTGTCTCCAGTCTCTCTACCCCATGTCACATTTGGTCATACAGTATTCTTGTACTCGAAGGTTAAAAGTAGTTTCATATGTTAAGGGGCACCTTCAGTACTTGGTATGTTCAGAGCAGTGACACACTAAACTAACAACTAGGTAACAAAATGGATGTCAGCTCTGGTAGCACTGTGAAAAAGAAAGCACCTACATCAGATTTTGCATTCTCTGGGCAGTACAAGGCATCAAGCAAGCAGAGGAACTAAAAGTTAAACAGTACAGAAAAAGACCTCATAAGATTAAATACTGGAAAATTGTGTAGAAGCGCTCTGGCAAAATATTTTTGTAATCTAAAAACAGCACCAGAGATGAGTGGAAAAGATAATGTAGTCTTGAATACCATTATTAAAAATCTCTTCCACTAGATAGACATTAAAAATAGACATTGCTGGGATCTGGAGAGAACATCAAACACAGCCCATGCATTGCAGACCCTTCCAAGTGCTCCGTTTCTGTCTGCAGATGTAAAAGATGGAATGTTTGGAACCTGACTGCAAAATTTCAGAAGTGGTGATAATGCTAGTAAATCAAAAGCCTGGTTATTGTTACATCGTAGATTTGAAACTAACTCCTAAATGAAGGCTCACAAATTGCTAGTGTTGTTTGGATGTTCTTTGATACAGTTCCGAGCAGATGCAGAGTGGAGTGCAACCTTGTTTTGTTGCCTGAGTGAATGTTTATCTAGGATACTTCTGAGGGGTGTGTCATTCTATCCAGTAATTAAAACCCATGCTTTCTGGATAATCCATCACTGAATTTTTCCTCATCTAGATTCAGATTTCTTATATAATCCGTAGTACTTAATTGAATCTTTGGACCCATATATTCCTCCAAACAGACAGGATATAAAATAGGCATGGCCCTGTACACAGATCAGTATCTTATGCAAAGTCTAATAGAAACAAGTACTTATGGCATCATAAAAATATACCTTTCACTTATGGAGGAAAAAAGAAAAAAAGTGGGTGAAAGAATGAAGGAACTCATCAGTTACTACCTCTTATTAAGAACATAAGGTAAGTGATGGAATCTACTATGAAATCTCTAAGTAGATCTCATTGACTAGGGAACTCCTTGGGTACTATCTAATCTCCCAGTCTAATAACCAAGTAATTTTCAGTATGTCCTTAGACATCCCAGATGTTTCCCATATTTTTCATGTCCTAGTGAAAGAAGAAGAAACCCCTAGCTCTTGGGAAGTGAGGAGCATTTGGAACTGCAGCTAAAAAAATTATTCTATTTTGGCATATGGATTATTTGATGACAACGGCATGTCTGGATTGTCAAAGGAACACACCTGCCAGTCAGCACTCTCAGAAACACCTCTGCAGATTAATTAGAGGTATGGCAAAAGAAGAGATAATAAAATGAACAAATGAGCAAATCATGGCATCTTTTCTTCTGATGTGAAATTAGTGCATGCAACACTTCACTCATGGAAACTAATCTCTCACTTATATAGCCCTGAAAAGTAGTGAAATTCAACAAATATCCATGTTGTATTGCTTGTTGCCCTCACCTTAGTGCTGGAAATATCCCACTATATGGATGAAAACAGTCTTAAGTTCTTCTGTTATCTCTTCTGAATGTCCTATCATGTTGCTGATTTTAGGAACTCCCTAAATACAGACAAAGTGTCTTAGAAAGGAGATATTGTTTATTCCGTACAGAGTGCAAGGTGGAAGTTTTCCACAGATCACGCATGTCAAGGAGTAAAAAGCAGGAGAATTTATACATTGAAATCTACATAAACCCATCTATCTAGTACATAGTTACACCTACATATTGCATAATTGTTTAGCTTGTTCCACTTTATGAAATATGAGTTACTGCACCTGCGTGGGCCTCTTAGGGAGCCTCTGGTGGTCTCTGGTTTGGTGAGGTGTCCCCTACTCAGTTTTGAGCAACATTCAGTTCAGTACTCACAGAACTCTGGGTTGAGTGCCAAGGAAAATGCGATCTGTAACTCAGGACCACATCTTTCAGACAATTGCAAAACAGGTAATAAAATACAAAAGCTTTCCGTAAACATTGAGCAACATCTGCTTAATACACCTGATAGCATCTTTTTACATTCAACAGAGAGGTTAAAGGTGAGAATGATACTATCTGGTTCCATCTGCAACAGAGATCAAAAGAAGGGACAGAGACAGTGAATTCTCCTTAAAGACTCAGGGCCTAAAACTACAGAGAATTCTAATTAAAATACAGAGAATTCTGCTTAAGGACATCAATAATACTTCCAAATGCTGGTTATTTATTTATGTGGACCATGGCTCACTTTTCTGATAATTTTTAAAAGTCAAAGAGTCACTAAAAAGTAAGGCTACTCAGTCATTATTCTCTTGAAGTTCTATGAGTGACAAAGTTTGGAGAGCCCTTTTGGAAACCTAGGCCTAGGAGTTATCCCTAGGGATTCAATATAGCTCAGGGATGTCAGGATCAGAGTGCAGGACATGGTGCCTTTTGCTCCCCCACTCAGGCTGCTTAAATATACTGCTGTTCAGCAAGACACAGAACAGAAGACTGTACAGACACCCTCACTGATGCTGTCTGGGTTAGAACTCTGCAAATGGATTGCTAATGTGTTATTTTATGCACCATAAGGAAAAAATAATTTTGAACAGAGAGATGAAATTGATCATTACCTTGTCGCGGTGTACTGTTAACGTAGTGATGTGTCCTTGCAATGTGTGTTTCTCCTTTGACTTTGCATTGCTGCCACATCACCTGAGGGAAAATGGCTTAGAATAAATATGTAATTTCCATTACTTCCTTCCCTGTCTGAAAACTGTGTTTAAAATTCTTCCTTCTCCCCAACAAATCTCAATTCTTTGAAATGCAGCTATCAAGAGAAAGATAACCGTAAATAAGAAATAGTACTGTCTCCAGTCTAGGGATTGATGAAAAATAGAGAATGGTTTTCCTGTGCTTCTTTCTTAGACTCCTGCCTTCTGAGAAAGATTAAGATGGGCTGTCTGAACTGCAAGGAACACATTGAGATTCTGCTATAACCCTTCGACAGAGACCCAAAAGGGCAACAGACAATTTTTTTTTGTCAGAGCAAGCTTGTTTCACTGTAAAAATGTCAACATCTCAGCAAAAAAGACTAATTTCCAGATGAAACACTTGAAATGAAAGCCAGGGCAGGAGCAGGAAAAGGGGGAAAAAAAAGAGTACTTAATAATCCTCAAAGGACAAGTATTTGATGGGAGAATAGCACACTGTAGGATCAGTGTTGCCTGCAAAATTCTTCTGCATCTCTGGGGTTGCTGAGTTAGCAGAGCTGATTGAGAGGGCTTCAAACTAGGTTTGAAGGGGAAAGAGAGTAAGACCAGGCTCACTCGAGATGAGCCTGTGTGAAGGAATGCTGGTGTTGGAGGTGACATTGACAGCCCAGCTGAAGTGCACCAGTGCACCCAGCATGGGTAACAAACAATGGAAGCCATTGGCAGCAGGAAGCTGTGACGTAGTTATCATCATAGAAATGTGGTGGGATGACTGGGGGGCTGCAGTGGAGGGGCACAAGCCCTT
>NW_008239759.1:1955402-1980130 GCF_000691975.1 Corvus brachyrhynchos
TGGTGGGAGATTTTCCCTTGCCAAGTGTCTGCTGGAAGCACAGCACAGTGGAGAGGAGACAGTCTAGGAGGTTCCTGGAGAGTGTGGAAGGTAACTTCTGACACAGCTGGTAAGGGAGCCTACCAGGGCATGCCCTGCCAGACCTGCTGTTTACAAACAGAGAAAGGCTGTGGGAGATGAGGTAGTTGGAGGCTGTCCTGGGAACAGATGCTAGTTTTCAATTCTTGGTAAAATAAGGAAGGGTGTCAGCAGAAGCTCTACCTTGAGATTACTGAGGGCAGACTTTGGCCTGTTGAGGACACTGGTTCAGTCAGTCACTTGGGAAAAAGTGCTTAGTAACAAAGAGTTCCAGGAAGTCTGGACCTGCTTTAAGAAGGAAATCTTAAAGGCGCAGGAGCAGGTTCTCCCTATTTGCTAAAAGATGGGCTGACTGAACAGGGAGCTTTTGCTGGAACTCAGATAAAAAGGAGAGTTCACCACCTTTGGAAGAAGGGACAGGCAACTCAAGAAGAGTGCACAGATGTCAATAGGTCATACAGAGAGAATATTAGTAAGGCAAAAGCTCAGCTAGAACTCATTCTGGCCAGTGCTGTGAAAGGTAATAAAAAGCACCTTTATAAATACATTAACAATAAAAGGACAGCCAAGGAAAATCTCTGTCATTTATTGGATGAACAGGGGGAAAATTGTCACCAAGGAAGAGGAAAAGGCTGGGTTGCTTGATGGCATCTTTGCCTCAGTTATTAACAGAAGGTCCAGTTATCCTCAGGGCAGTCAGCCCTGGTAGACAGGGATGGAGAGCAGGATAGACCCCTGCAATCCAGGAGGAAGTAGTTAATGACCTGCTGTGCCACTTGGACAATCACAAGTGTATGGGACTGGATGGGATTCACCAAGGCGTACTGAGGGGGTGGAGGAAGAGCTCACCAAGCCACTCTCCATCATTTATCATCAGCCCTGGTTAACCAGGGGGGCCCCAGACAACTGGAGGTTGGTCAGTGTGATGTCCATCTACAGGAAGGGTTGGAAGGAGGAGCCAGGGAACTATCAGCCTGACCTCAGTGTTGGGGAAGCTCATGTAATAGATCATCTTGAGTGCCATCAGGCAGAACATATAGGACAACCAGGGGATTGGGCCCAGCTGTTCAAGAAATGACTGGATGTGGCACTTAGTGCTGTGTTTTAGTTGACAAGGTGTTGTTCAGTCAAAGGTTGAACTCAAAGGACAATCTTGGAGGTCTTTTCCAGCCTTAATGATTCTATAATTAGGAGTTGTCAAGAAACTTCTTCTTTAACCTGATAAAAATGTAAGGACATTAAGTGTCTTACGAAAGGAATAATTTGTGATACTGAAAAGTACCCAAATTCAGTACATACACATCAGTATAGTATGTACTTTCATCAGAAAAGCCCCCAAATATAATTTGTCACACTGTAGTAAAAGCATGACTTGGAAAGAATGAAGTAACTGCTGAATCCAAGAATGTTTCTAGAATTAATTAAAATTAACATTATTATTAAATGCAAGGAAATCAGACTAGTATTAGATTCAGTTGAGAGTAATACAGGAGAAAATATATTCTGTTTATACTATTGTCACAAGGAGTTCTTTTCCCTTTTCTGAAGAGCTTCTAAATCTTGTTTTCATATTTCCAGTGTGTTCAATTATCACTGAAGTACTAATTCTTATTACCATGGAGTTTCCTTAATCCACATTTCTGCATCTGTGCAGAAAAAGCTCCAGATATACAAAACGGTTATGCTTTGAGGGTGGAAAGTATTGTGATTCATGCTCTGATTGGGATTAAAAGAGATCATGAGATTCCTCTTTGAATCAAACATGAAGGCGTACTCCTTTGTATGAAGTATGTGTATGAAGGGATACTCCTTTGAATCATCTGAACGAAATAACATCAATTTCCACAAAGCATTAAAAAACCCAGAAGAAAACACATTTTATAAAATAGGCATATCACTCATCTGTTTGAACATCTATTTAGCATGTGTAAGACTTCAAAAGAACTTTTCAAGTCTGAGGTAAGAAAATAATAGCACCATGCGGGACCTTTTATTAATAACCTAAGGTTCTAATTTTATAATAAAATTTATTAAATTACCTGAAGCTCTGCCCCCTATCTGTTTTTATAACAAATCCATTAGTCAGAAGTGTGCCTTTTTGTCTGCATAATGGAATTGGGAGAATCCATTATGGTACTACCATAATGATAGTATGATAATCCTTTGTATTGTGGGTTATCACCTAAGATAATTTTTTATAAACCAAGACCACCTTATGCTGGGTAACACATAAATGCAGAAGAAGACAGTGCTTATCCCTCAGTATATAGCATGGCATGTTCACTAACTCCACTCTCTCGTGTACAGTAAGTAAATGTGTGCACCCGGCTGTCACACTTGCCTGATCCCAATACATCAGCAACAGCCCTGGAAAAGCTCTGATGTACATTCACCAGTACTTTCAGAGTAGGATGTTGTTCACTGCAACCCTGCATAGCTCCTTTCTTCAAAGCCTATTTAATCAAGGCGAGAGGACTTAAATCTACATACCGGCTGTGTTTTATTTGTAGTGAGTAGTACTTCATAATGGAAATGTAAATCTGCAGCCAAGGTCAGAATGCACTCTGTAGGACAACCCGTTCTTTGTGTACTTCTTTCACAACCCAGACCCTGTGATTTTTGCTGAAAAGCTTTTTATGGTAAAGGTGGAGGCATGAGAAATACTTTTCCATGACAATTACAACTCTAATAAATGGCAGAAAACAGGATAGCTAATTAGTGTTTTGATTAGACAGCTGGAATCATAGCCAACTCTTGTCATAATATTCTTAAATTCTGCATTCCATGTGAATTCAAATTACTTATTTTGCAAGTGCAAAGTGTTGAAATTCTGTCCTGGTGTAAGTGGAATGCTGCAAGGACTGTTCTGTTCCTGACAGAGGTAAATATGACATAAAGCTATTATCTGCAATTTATAAATAAAGTGTAATTATTCCTGTTTTTAACAATCACGTTTGCTTCTTCTATTAACCATGGTAGTATAAGCACATTCATGCCTATTCAACAGATACTGAATTAAACTGAAATGTAAAAAGGAGATGGGTAGAAAAATCTTTGTATACTCTTAACAGTGCTGCATCATTCTAAAAGTTGTTGTACCTATGATTCTGTCAACTGTTACAAGCACATTTAACTTAAAACAGAAGCAAAGGACAGAGGATGACAGATGGTTATGAAAATATCTTCATGACTAAACTCCTTTGATTCTGCAAGCAAAAATGAAAAGAAAGAGATGTACCCACACTTCAAATCATCTTTGTGAACCTTATATAATTTAATTTTACTCGTACTAGAAAACACTTCATTTAAAAATATCCTCAACCAAGATATTTTTTGGAGCACCAAAGATGTTTGCTTTTCCAGCCTCAAGGAGTTTCAGTGAACTTTATTTTCCAAAGAGTCTAGAGCTTCCCATTAAACAGTAAAGACCTCTTAATGTCATATTTCTTATTTCACAAATACAGTTCTTGTCATAAATTCTTTCATGAGACAAAGAAAAGGACTTTTCTTTACCTGCACACTCATTTGCTTATTTCATGGCTAGGATGACATGCATAATAAATTGAACTTGCAAATGTTAGGAAACACTTATTTTTAGTAAGAAAATACTACACTGGTAGTTGTTTGTACTATTTTCCAAACTGGTTAAACATTTAGAAATCTTGCCTAAAGGAATTACCTTATTATCCACCTCAGAAGGAATTTTATTTCTATAACAAATTTTAGGATTTTTAAAGTCAGGCTATTTATTACAACATTTTGATTTGTTCCTATTGTTCGTTTCTAATGAGAGATAGGAAATTATGATCTACTGTAAGTTTGAAGATTTTAGCCATCATGATGTAAGCCGTGTTCTACTGAATCAGTTTTGGGTGAAAATGCATCTTAAGATTCCTGTAAATCCCATAAGATATCTAAACAATTGTCTTGTTGGGTGCTACGCAGAAACAAATTTGGTCTTTAGGGCATAATCCATTACAAAGACACTGGTGAAACCTCCATTGAGTTCAGAGTTTTTTTATAAAGCTGAGATTCAATTTCTGCCTTACATATATGAAATTCAATGTATCTTCCCCAGATGTTTAGCACTTATACATTAAATTCTGATTTTTTCCAGAATTTACATATAAAGAAATCAACTGAATAATGGATTATAAGGAACAAAAATAAGTCAGAATTTTAGCATCTGCGTAAATCCTTTGCTCAGAATAATCCAAACAATGCAACAAAACAACCCTTTAAGGTTCATTACGATAACTAATTGAGATTTTATATCCCAGCTGTATTTGAAGACACTGTTATAGCTGCTTTTTAATTGGGAAGACTGGAAGAGGTAATCAACTCAGACAACTTTTAAAAGGAATTGAGAGACTGGGTTAAATAACGAATATGCATCCTGGAGAATCAATTGAGTGAGAAAGTCCTGCTGGTTTTTGTGATGTGGAGATAAGAATGAAGCCAGATAGTCAAGTTATCTCACTGGCAGATTACATATCCCTGCCTGTCATTAAAGATCTGTGGTTGCAGACTAGCTCATGTGTCTGATGGACACCGGGGGGCAGCAGTAGCTTGCTTGTAAGCTGGTCAAACCTAAATGTTTTTCTTAAGTATGACATTGCATGTGTTAAACGCTGAAGCGTTCAGAAGTGACCAATTTTCAAACTAGAGTCTAATAAACTCAGTCAACCCCCACGTCTGACAGCTTTGTTATACACGCATACATGGCTATGTCCTCTTCATTATTACATCAAAAGGCCTTAGCAGAATCTTGGATATGTGTTTCTATGATGAGAAAATTGGTCAGTCAGTATTTCCACATATTTTTTGGCTTCTGCAACAAGACTGTTAAGAAAGGTGGGTTTTTTTCTGCTGGGAAAAGAACTGAAATCCTTGAATGTGTTCCCCATAATTGTGTTATAAAACACACTGTGGTCATTGCTAGGATGAGACAGGAAAGCAGAAGAGAAAGTCTGATATTCTATTTCAACTCATGTGGTCTTGCTAGTTTCCGCAAGCTAACATAGTGTAAAGAAAGGAAAAGCAAAATGAAAGCTTATTTGGGTGAGAGCTGCTCACAGATCGTTCATGTGTTTGATTGTAATTTTGAATCTTCGGAGAAAAGACATAAAGGAAAAAGATTTAAGAAAACTGTTAACATCCCCACTCCCATGCCCTCAAACCATTGTAAATCTACCTATTACTGCCTTCAGAAACTGAGGTAAAGGTAAAGATTTTCCCACTTCGCCCTAGTTGCAAATTCACAAAATAAATGGGATTAATTCATGACTCTTGAGCACATTCTTTGATGTAGTCTGTAACTTCATGTTTGCTTACTTTTTTCTTCCCAAGATCTTTGCTTCTTTCAGTGCACAGTGTAAACATTGCACATCTCACGGTGAAGGCAAAACATGGGAAACCAGAAATACCAGTGCACAAAATCGTAACATCATCTATTGAGGTAATAAGAAAATTCTCTGCACAGACCTTCATGCTTGAACTAATAGAGTAATGCTGTGACATCTTGCCAGCCTGTTTGGACAAGCCCTAAAGGAAGCCACTCCTGTGGCTTTTAGTGTCAAGTAAATACTGAACCTGCAGAAACGGATGTACCTTGAGGTGCCTTTCTCCTTCACAATTCAAAATGCTGTGAAAGAGGAGATTAAGAACACAGATCCATTAGATAAACCTTAAATCATAGAATCATTTATGCTGGGAAAGAGCCTTAAGATCATTGAGTCCTGTTATAAACCTAACCATGCCAAGTCCACCCCTAAACCATGTGCCTACAAGTGCTACATCTACACATCATTTAAGTACCTCCAGGGATGGTGACTCAACCATGTCTCTGGTCAGCCTGTTCCAACGTTTTACCAGCCTTATGGTGTAGAATTTATCCTTATTATCCAGTCAAAACCTCCCCTGGCATGTCTTGAGGCCATTTCCCCATGTCCTATCGCTTGTCACCTGGGACAGGGGGCCGACCCCGAGCTGGCTACAACCTCCATTCAGGCAGTAGTAGGGAGTAATAAAACCACCCCTGAGCCTCCTTTTCTCCAGAATAAACAACCTCATCTCCCTCAGCTGCTCCTCATATGACTTGTGCTCCAGACCTTTCACTGGCTCCCATTTCCCTTCTCTGGATACACTCCAGCTCCTCAATGTCCTTCATGAATTGTACACAGGATTCAAACACTGGTGCAGCCTCACCAGTGCTAAGTATGGGGGAAAAATCCCTGCCCTGGTCCTGCTGGTTACACTATTCCTGATACAGGCCAGGATGACGTTGGCTTTCTTGTCCACCTGAGCACAACTGGCTCATGTTCAGCATGTCAACCAGCACTTGCAGGGTCTTCCCACCAGGCACCTCTCCAGGCACTCTGCCCCAAGCCTGTAGCGTTGCATGGGGTTGTTGTCACCCAAGGGCAGGACTCTTCACAAAATTTCCAGTTATATTTCAAACCTAAGCTTTCTAAAAAAGAATGTTTGCCAGAATTTTGCAGAATTTTGAACCCTGGGCAAAACAAAATAGCATGCATCAGTGGAGAGACATAGTACTTATAAAACTGAAGTTACAATGTTTTTGCTTGTCAGAGTTGGAAGACATGCTTTAGTGAGAAGTGAGAAGTGATCTAATACTACTAGGTCTGCCTGAAATACTTATGTGTGTGTGTGTGTGTGTGTGTGTAAATGTTTTAAAATTTGTATAGTTCACTGAAAGAAACAAACATTTCAGATACTGTGGATATAATCACCACATGATTCTTCAGTTGTTTCTGTAGGTCTGCAATCCTCCAATGACAGCTCAAGACCTTCAAGCAAGTCATGAGTTGTAAGGGGATAGAAGACACAAAGTGACAGAAGGAGCAGTTTAAGTGCCTATGTGGTGTCCAGAAGCTCAGCTTCTTTGAGGTGGGAAAGTGAGAAAAGACCATAGTGACTGATAGCATGCATTTGTCAGCCAAGGATCTGCCTTTCATTACTGGCAATCACTCAGTTATTCCCATTTTTCATAACTGGCAATGACTCCCTGACAGTTATTCCCCTTTTTACAACACCCTGTTCTGGACAAACCAAGTTCCTAGCATGGGTTCATAGATTGTGCCAAGGACAGAGTTTAACCACTAATGGAATACATACACACTTACCTATACTAATAATCAAATACTGCCCACATACTAGAAAAATGAGAAATCACATAACTTTCAAATTCCCAAATTCCATTAAACAAAACTTAAAAGACTTATGTCTGGTGAAACTTTAAAATTTGTTGTCATATATGATCCCACAGTTACTGACACACCAAGAGACTCAAACCAAAACTCAAAAGATCGTGAGGTGGCTTTGAAAAGACACTAACAAAAACTGCAAATTCCATGTTATTTCAAATTTACATTAGAGCTTGAAGAACCCTGCTCTTCTCTTCAGACGTTTTCCCATGGCAGTCGGTGATAAAAGATAATTTTTCCAGCATTTCACTGTAGGGAGCTTTGGGGTTCAGTCTGGACCGGGCGTAGACAAAGACAGTGACGAGATCTCTATAGGCAGATCTTGGGACATGCGGTTTATTGCAAAGGGCGTGGGTATAGGGGCACTGCTTAGAGCTGCAGCTGGCAGCTCTGAGCAGGCCCAAGAGAGCAAGAGAGTAAGCGAGTAAGAGAGAGTGAGAGGAATGAGAGTGAAGAAGAAGTGATGAGAATAGAATGGAATGGTGAAGTCCTGGTTACAATACAATAAATCATCTTCTGTACTGAATATTCTAATTGTCACTAACCAATCTAATACAAGATACAAATCCTATAGCATTTACATACAGCCTATAAGAGTTCTTATATTACCATAGAGTGTTACATCTTAACTTCTAAAAACTACTCTTTGGACCCCTTCTGCTGAGCTAGTAGGGTCTGCTCTGACCCTTGGACCTGCTTGCAAGCAGAGGGTATTGTTCAATCAAGAGGGGATTACCTTCAGTCGGCCATACCATTGTTTTCCAGTTGTTCAGTAACTAAGACTTGGTATTTCAAAAGTGGCTTTCATTTCGATGTTGCCTGTAGTTTTCATATTCCCAAAATCTTTTGTCAGGCAATCATATTTATAAGGCTTTCCTGTTTCATCTTCCTCAACATTTCACCAACTGAATTGCAGGGTTAGCAGCATTAAATTGTACATATTTTTGACATGCTTAACAGCATTTTGTCTTTAATTTGAAATTGTATGAAAGCCTCACTCTGAAAGTAAACTAACAATGATGCTTTCGAGGAATAAATGAAGATTTTTACCCTTTGAAACACCATACACAGTAGCCTTTAATTTGTCATTTTGTGTTTTGTTGTACTGTCTCTTTTAATGGTTGTTACACTGGCTGCACACTTACATATTTCTTATGCTAAAAAGTGCATTGCAGAATGTTAATATAAAAAATGTTATTTCTTATTCTATGAGAATAAAAAACATTGCAGCACTCCAAAATAATATGTATGAACAGCCTTATGGAGGCAGCACAGATTTACATTTAAAGCAGCACTGAAAATTTCTTCTTTCAGTTTTCTGACTTCAACATTCTTTTTTTTTTTTTGAGGACAATTAAACATTTTCTATTAGATGAATAAATACTTGCAAAATAATATTTTCCTAATGTTAGGTCTTATGCACCAATGTAATAGTTCTCTCAAAGAAATTGTTGTTTTGTCTTCAGTTTGTTTCATCTTATTGTCTGGAATACAAACTCCTCAAGCCAGTTAACTGACTTTTCAAAGAAGAAACATTTTAATAGCACCGTTGTATCCTACTTGTTTTCAAAGAAATTCTTCTTAATTGTGCATCTTGCAGTGTCTCAGTCTAAAAATAAGAATGCATTGTTTCTGGGTGTTTACATGTTAAAAAGTGATGTTTTTCCAGGGACAACTTTGGAAAAAGTATAGAAGTGTATAGAAATGTACATGCTGCTCAGTGCTTGAATTTCAATTTGAAGCTGAAATTAGTTGGTAAATCCTTCATCATTCACGAGCTCACTTTGCTTCAAACCTTTGAATCAAACAATTCTTGATTCTCAACTATGGTAGTCTTAAAAAAATCCAACGTTAATCTGCTATCATGTGCTGAACTAGTGGTTTTAGTAGCGGTCTAATTAAAAGATTGTGAAATATAATGTGGAATTTTAAACTCAAAGCCATAGTAACAGCAGGGTAATTGATTATACTGTGTACCTTCTGCACGAGTTATAAATTGTACCGGAGAACGAGAACTCTATACAACACTACAGAAAGGATCTTAAAGACCCAAAAGGTGTTGTCATTCATTACTTTAGTAGCCTTAAGAAAGCAATATGCAACATAATCCCGTATTTTGCCAAGACCAAAAAATATGCCTAAAGTTATCCAGCTCTGTAACTTGTCTTTTTATACTTCATGATAACAAAAGTATTTCCATCTGACTAAATGTAACCTGTGAGTGTCCACTACATTAAGAGCTAGGTTATTTTCTTAGGGGCAGAAATATATGTTTTGGTAAAGAATATGAGCAGAAAGGTGGTGTGTTAGATGCATGTTCTTAAGTCTTATGTATTGATCTCAGGGGCAGCAATAAGAAACGCATTAAGTAATTCAGGTTTATGTAGCATATGCATGAAGGATTACAAGTCTGATTTCTAATTGTCTTTTTTTGTCCAATGCAATGCTGCATGTGCAAACAGAGCTTTCCACTTTCTAATCACAATCTTCCCTGAAACTGCACAGACTTTGAAACTCATATATACTGTTTTGAATTGTGAGACATGTTTCCTAAGCACAGAGACAGTTTAGGATGCCTTTTTTACTTGACTGAAATCGTACACATCAGCAATCACTTTCTTCATAGTGAAGACCATGATACACAGAGATACTTTACGCTACCATTGCTGAGCTCTGTCTTGAGTGCCTGAAGTGTGATGCTAATAGCATTTTTATCTCCTGGCATGCTGGAAAAAAACAAAAAGAAAATAACACAAGAAGTAGATGGGAATGTCATGTGGTCAACACAGTCCGGGACATGAGCAGATGGAGAGCAGCCCTGGGGAGAAGGACTTGGGGGTGCTGGTGGGTGAGAGGCTGGACATGACCCAGCCATGGGCACTCACAGCCCAGAGAGCCAAACGTGTCCTGGGCTGCATCCAAAGCAGCGTGGGCAGCAGGGGAGGGAGGGGATTCTGCCCCTCTGCTCTGCTCTGGTGAGACCCCACCTGGAACACTGCATCTAACTCTGGGGTCCCCTGCACGGGAAGGACGTGGACCTGTTGGAGTAAGCCCAGAGGAGGAGGCCCAGAGGGCCACCAAGATGATTGATTAGAGATGGAGCACATCTCCTGTGAGGAAAGGCTGAGAAAATTGGGATTGTTCAGCCTGGAAAAGAGAAGACTTCAGGGTGACCTAACTGGGACTTTTGGTACCTGAAGGGAGCCTACAAGAAAGATGGAGAGATGCTATTTACAAAACCGTGAAGTGCTCTTCAACAGTGCAGTTAGTAAGCTTGTATCAAGGAAAATCAGTGACTTCCCATATGCCTATGACTAATTTTTAAATCCCATAGTCCATTCTACAAAAATCACAATTCACTGTTATTTCGTCAGACGCAAACATCAGACAGAAACACTTCATTGGACACAAACTAAAAATAAAAAGATGAGTCTGTATTCCATCTGGTCAGGCAGAGTGCATGGCATTTGCACAAGCATGAAATTTTTGGGATCCCAGCAAATGACTGTAGAATACTGACCTGCCTATCTTTCCTTCTCCACAAATGCATATTTTTGCACATATGTCTAAAGAGACTGATACATTAATTTAATACCATATTCTCAATAAACAACTGGAATGACACATCATGCATCAAGTTTATTGAACCTCATAATTTTATGTCACCTCTTTGAAAATGATAGGTTTGATAAATGTTGTTTGGTCTCAAAATAATAATTAACTAAAAAAATAAAGGACAGCATAGCAAGGGATATTTTTAAAAAAGTGCAAAATATCACCTTGCATGAACAAAGCTAATGAAATTCTTATTCTCAAAGACTGATGTAAAAACCTGAAAGCAGTTATAGCTTAAGTAGTAACAAGAAAATGCAAGCCCCCAAACTTACACTTGTGTACTGCCTCCCCATTTTCCCCAAAAGCTAAATGAGCTAATACATTCTCTCTCATCTGAAGCAGCAGTTCTAATCTGGCTCATCATTAGAGAAAATAAAATTTGGAGCGAGTTCCAACCGACCCAATTAAGTTGCTGGCCAAACACTCTGTGCATTGTGCATCCCCCTAGAAATCACAAACATAGTTAACAAAAAAACTTGCACAGCTTTTTCTGTAGTATTAGAAGCTTCTAAGTTGCACTCACAGTATTATAAAATTGCCCAATGTGTGAGAGGTTTTCTGTCAGCCTAAGCATCCATGCTGTTCTTTTGCTGAAAAAATGCATTCTCCCATTGCTCATGTAATATAAAGCAAACACCATAAGGAGACGGAAAATTTTGATGCTGCTCATGATCGGGGGAGTAAACACAACCAACATTTGTAATAGCCATGGTAACAGGAAGCAACCTAGATTTGGTAGTCTTATCCTGATATGTGCAATAATAAGTCATTCATCTCTTGAAAAATCAGGAAAGTTGAAATGAATAAAGGGTTCTTTTAGGGGTTAGCCTTATTTTTGTTCTAAACTTCCCATGTTTCATCCCATTCATTTACAAAAGCAATCATATAGCAGTCCTGATTTTGCCCTCTGGCCCTTCTCTTGCCGTTTCTTCTTCACAGTTGCCTCAGTGGTGACTATCACACTGCCTGTCTTGTGACTGCCCGCTCAGCAACACGCATCTGCAGTGACCTTTCTCTTCCTGTCTCATGCTAGACCCATGGGAGCCTGGAGCATTGCTTGGAGCTGGATCTTACCCATATCTGCTCCACGGATGAAGCAGTCCAAAATGTATACACATTTTTCAGATAAGAAGTTACCTGGTTCAGTGACACTTTACCTGCTGGAGTTGTTTTACCTTTCTGTTTCCCACTATATCAGGAAATACAAAAAAGTGTCAGTTTTTTTCTTTGGTTTGTATGTGCCTTTCTTATACAGAAAGATAGATTTCTAGGATAGATCTAGGGTAGTTATCTTAATCTTTCCTACCAGAGTTGTTCCATTTACAGAATTGGCCTAAACTTACACACAGAGAATTAGAGAAAGAGTGAATAAATAGTCTAGTTGGTGGGTGGGTACCTCAGCTATGGATCACTTAGGTTCACATGCTTGTTCTCCCAGGGTATCCCATAGAAATAAATATCCTGTCCCTGGAGCACATATTCTTAGTTCCTCAGATTGTTGGGATTTTTTTCAAGGGATCTGATGAGGGTAAGGGAAACTTCAAAATATATTGTTTCCCCTGATGTTGAAGCAATACTTTGGAAATTATTAAGATATTTCTTCTACCAACATCTACACACAATGTCTGGACACACTTTTCAATGTGTATTTATTAAAGTTCCTGTTTTTATATGACCACTGAGAATGATACTGCTAAAGGAAGTGTGTTGAGCCTGCATTTTGTTCACTGTTTGAAGCTATGCTCCTCTGTGCAGCCAAGAAGTCTGAAGTGATACCTGAAATGCTGTATGCCGAGAACTAAATTTGGGACAGAATTAGTTTTTATTCATACAGCTTACAAGGAACCTCAACCACTGAGCCAAGCTGCCTGCAGAGAATGAAGTAAGGAGGCAGGTAAAAAAAGGCATTTCCAAGAAAGATGCATTCCAGGTAGGTCTCTATGCTTCTTGGGAAATAAGCTCTAGAATTACAGAAGCAGCTACACTCGTAAAGAAAGCTAACCTGTTAGGATATCCATCTACACTCACTTAAAACACCAAGAAACACATTATCTCTGCAGACATGTCTAAAGTCTGATAGCTAACTTGCCTGAAAGAATTCTTTTTATGGAAAGAAATTGCTGCAAGTGCCATATTTTCAGAACCCAAAATGGATTAAGTATTCATATTTGTAAAGCAATGGTACTCTAAGGCAATTGGTAGACTTTTTTGCCATGTAGTATAATCCACATTGTAAGTATCTAATATTTTATTTTACATAGGATATTCTAATATGTACTAGTATAATATTCAAACATGCCTTTGATGAGTGTGGAGGTGATAAGGATATAGGGAATTCAACTAGGGAACAAGCTGAATAGATAACTGTCTTCATCACCAGCTTACATTACAAAACCAGCACTGAAAAAAATGGTATCTTTTTGTAAAGAAAAAAAAAAGAGGCCCACCCTTTCCATTTGATACTACCTTTGTTAAATGATAAATAGCATTCACTTTGAACTTTTCTTTGCTAAGATCATAGCTGTGGATTCCTGACAACCCTCACCATCCTGCACTGGACAACCTGCAAATAAATGTAACTTTTCTTCTACTACACTGAAATGTAAAATAAGGATTGAATGACTCCAGCCAACTCCCGCTGGCTGATGTACTGGGCATTATGTTCTATGGTATGGAATATGCCTTTCACCAGTCTTTGACTTTCCTTGGAGAAGTTTGTGAAGTTTGTACCCCATGGAAGGGATCTCTTGCTGTAGCAAGAAAAGAGCATGATGAGAAAGAAGTGGCAGAGACAAAGCATAATGAGCAGACCACAGCCCCTGTCCCCATGGCTTTTGTGTGTGTTTGCATGTGGAGGAGTAGAGTCAGGAATGAAGGAATGGAGATGAGCCCCCAAAGAAGAGGAAGGAGGGGGAAGTGGTTTTAGTGTTGTTTTTATTTCTTGTTACCCTACTCTTAATTGGCAATAAATTAAATTACTTTTCCCCAAGTAGATTCAGTTTTGGCCATACTGGTAATTGGTGACTGATCTCCCTTATCTCAACCCATGGGCTTTTTCTTGGTATTTTGTTCACCTGACTGTTGAGTAGGGGGAATGGGAGAAAGTTTGGTGGGAGGTTGGAATGACTGATTAATGGTGCAGTTCCTGAGTTAATAAGTAGAATATCTATAAAATCCAGCATGTTTTCAGATTTGTTCTTTGTAGTAAGTCAAATACATAGAACATATATTGGATTCAAGCATAATAATCTGATGAAAATTTGAACTCTAACACTGCTTGAAACTAAAGCTCCAGTTTACTCTTCATTATGTTAAAAGGGGACCTCAAATAACTTTACAAACTTCAGAAGTATTACAGAAAAAACTTTTAGTTTAATTTTTTAGTATTAAAATGCATTTCAACTCATTACTGAGTAACTAAAAAGAAAGTGGGTTTTTTTTGACACATATTTAAGCAGCGTGCATCCCCAGTGCACACATGACAGTGTCCGTAAGGAAACATGTGAAGTACATTTTCTTGCCAAGTTTCCAAAAAAGCACTACAAAAAATGAAAAGTATTTTGAAATCAAGGAAAAGTAGAAGCAGTGCCTCTTATCTCAAAGCTATAAATCTGACAGTGTATTTAAAGAAAATAGTATAGATTAGACGCCTAGAAAGCAAAAGTACATTGATGCAAGCTTCTTTACCTGTAATTGATCGGTGCTGTTGAAATGTAACTGTGTTATTCTTTTCTTCATTTTAACGGATGTGGAGGTTTCAATTCTATCTGTATTTTCCCAGATTTTGTTCTAGTTTAATTTTTATATTGATTTTAACATTTTTCATTTTAGAATGGATACCTATTTGGATATTTCACACCATCTTCTTGGCACCAAGATTTTATATTTGGTGCTTTGGAGCAATCGATAAATTTAAGTACATTAGTGGAGGCTTTCAGTAAGCTTTTCTTACTTTGGAAGTTTGTGCTACTCTTCTAGGTTATGTATTACACATATCTAAGCATTGGATACTTTTTTCCTCATTAAACATTATGGACTTCCATGTAGGTATATAGTTTAAAAGATGCATATGCCATTTTAATATACTTATGATGCCTGAGGTGGCCACCTAAAACACAGAGACTAGACAAGAATGAGAGAATAAAAGTAGGTATTTATTTGAAGGGCCTTCAAAAGGACACCCTGGCAGTCAAAAGGCTCCACCCAAGATGGACCCTGGGTCATGGATTCTTCACACTTTTATAAGTTTGGTTCATTTGCATATTAGGGTTAATTGTCCAATTATAACCTCAGTTCATGATGTAATTACCCCAGGTTTGCCCCCCTCTCAGAGGCTTTTATTTTACACATTTTGGGGCCTGGTGTCTTTGATGTGGAAACCTAGAGGGGTTTGTTATGTCTAACCAGGATGAGAGAACAGCAGCTAACAGGCCACAAGAAACTTCAGAGTTACACACTAGGCAGTGCAGGATTTGAAAAATATAAAAGTTAAAACCTAAGGCATCACTAATATTCATATCCCTTATATTGCTTTTGAAAATGCTAGATAAATACTTGATACGGTTTTCTGACTAAAGCACTTGCCTCTAAAATAATGATGCACTAGTAGAGAGAGCAAAAATCCAGATAGTTACTTCATTTGAGAATAGAAAGTTTAACCTATAAGAGTCATCTCACATGTCTTTCCTATATCCAATAGAAATCTGAAGTCTTTGCAAGGAATGGAATTCTTAAAGACTAATGCTACAGGCCAAGTGGGTCTCTGGTATAGTGATTATATGGATTATAAATATGTGCTTCAGAAACAGATTATTTCAAAATAGAGTGATGTCAGCTGTCTTCCTGACAGTTCCTGTATGTCTCTTATGGTTAAGGATTCCCTGCCATGAAACTGTTTGGCTCTCATGTTTTTCATTTGTTTCGTGACTGCACCACATAAAATCAATTCCAAGCAACAAAATAAAATATTTTTGAAAGCAGAAAACTGTCAGGAGTTTTATGTTCTGTACTGGTTTGGCCAAATTTAGAAATATATCCTCTGAGAGAAGGCACAACCACCCCTCCCCCACCAGGTTCGGGAAAAATAAATTTTCCTCGAAGGAAAGTGAAGGAGATAAAACTATTTATTTACCAAACACACAGGAAAAGGATAATAATGCTAAATAATAAAATCTCTCACTGTGGAGAAAAAAACCTGGGAAAGTGTTAGAGTCCTCCCTTTGGTCTCCTTGGAGCTGGGGCTTGGCCCAGGGCCAGGCCCTCTGTGCCCAGTGGAAAGTCCTCCTGATTTGCTCTGAGGTTGAAAGCAGTCCAGTAGAAAAGGGAGAAAATCTGAAATTCCAGGGAAGGAAAAGCAAAGTTCAACTCTCAGTCTCTCTCCGGAGAAAAAAAAGAAGCTGAACAACTGGCTAAAAGCTGACTGGAAAGCAGCAAGCTGGGTGCCTCCTCGTTCCCCTGCCGCAGTTGAAAAAAAGTCGCTATCTGTGTGTGACCTTGAACAAGCTGCAAACTGCTTTGAGAAAGTTTTGCTCAGTTTTTCCTTCCCCGTCTCAGGCTCAGTTTAAAGGCATAGAAAGGCATCAGAATTAATTTCTGGGCATAGGGCAGTGACATGGGATATACATCACAAAGTCACCCCAAAACAGCTCTTACTACAACTCTGTTATTCAAAAGAAAACGTATTACAATGACAAATAAATGCAGAGTCCAGAAAGGACTTCTGAGAATCAAGGGTCAAAGCTTCTGGCCTTATATAACCATAAACTTGCAAAAGCACTAAACCGATTTTGTTTCTCACTCTCCTCAGCTTTTAAAAGAAAATAATACTAAGCAACTTCATAGGAATGCTGCAAATTTTGGTTACCTGATACGCTAAAGAGCTTTAGTATTCTTAGAAGCGACAAAATGTCATTATTTCTTTTAAGATTAATAATTCAATTTTTTTCTTTAAGAATGTATGTCTCTCCAGTAGACTAATTGGCTCCATATGGGAAAAGCCTGTGCAAGAGGCACTGAAGACAATGGCATAAATCAAGGGTAATGTTAACGACCTTTACAAATCATTCAAAAATTGTTAAGAAATGTGATCTTTTGCTGTGGGATATTTTCTGTGGCGTGTTTCCACTTAGCACACAGATTGTGTTCTATACCCAGACATATGCAGTTCTTTTGATGTGCATTTCCTAAGAAGCCCCATGCTGAGGGCAGAGCTTTGTTTAGCTCAGAGACAGTTCCACCAGCAAAAGCTCTGCTTCACCTTATGCAGTACATTGCACTAGAAATTTGCTCAGGAATACACCAATATGATTGTTCAAGGACAACTGTCTAACTTCCTTGTAGCTGAAACCTCATGCCACATCATCTAAATTTTACTTCCTTACCCCATTGTTCTTCAACATTTTTAATTGATAGATCACCTAACCTTTCTGAAATAGACACACACAACTGTGTGTCTTAAGCAGCAGGCAAGAGACCTGAGCACTGCTTTGTCATGCATGTAAACAAAATGTTATTACTGTATTAAATTGTGTTTTATCTCAAAAGTAGAAACAAGTAAGTGTAGAATTCAACAACAACAACAAAAAACCAAACAAATAAACAAAAGAAAGGTGACAGTTGGTCTGGAATGCCAGAGGATACCCCCAGCAATCATTAACTCCCAACTTCCTTCAGGGCACTCGCTGTTTCTTTGATTGCAATATTTTTATAGATTATCTTCTCCTGCCTTACTATTAACATTTGATTTATAGAAATGGGATAAGTAACACTGCAGATCTACTAACAAGCTTCCAATGAGAGATAGAAAATACAGATAGCATCTGGAATTAGGTGGGAGTGGGGAGAAGGGTTTAAGCCAATCAGAGAGATGGGGAAAGAGAGACAATTATAAACAATATGCATTTGCTTAAGGAAGGCCCATACTGGTGCCTTGCAGTCATTGAGTTGTTCAGCAGACAGCACTATGGCTCCACAGTTTTCAGGACATGTTGGCTTGTGCTTCTTCCAAGAGGAAGAATTAGTGTCCTCAGGGGAAATTCCTGAGGCTGCAGCCTATAAATCATATTAGTTTGTACAAAATGCCAGGTTCAATTCCTGGGATTCTTGGGGACCTTGGAGGCAAGTCAGGTCTACTGTGACATAAAGTGTACATTGTAACACGTAGCGTACATCTGGCATGTTAGCAGAGAGAGCACACATTTGAAATCTCTATGGGGAAAGGGAATCCTTTGCAATTTTTCACGCCAAATGGGCACCAGATTCCCTGCTTCTATTTATAAAAGCAAGTACTGTAATTTTGTTCCCTTTTTGCTCAGGAAGGAAAGAAGTCAAAAGTGCTGTCACTTGGGCTATAGACTACTTCTTCATTTGTTTGAAAACGGTCACAAATGCCCGTTTTTTTTGCCCCTCTGCATTTCTTGTTATGGGGGACTGTGAAGAAGAAACAAACCCTTGAAACAGCAGTTTTATTCCCGGAAAAAAGCATTATCATTATTCATTTGTTACTTGAAAAGGAAGCAGCATGGAGCAAAGCTGAGCTGCTGTAGCATTTATTACATGACTATCTGTGAACTGCAAGTGGGAAAGGGGAACACATTGTGCAAAATGTCTGCTTTTCCTTTCTCTTTCATTATATTTGTGCAAAATTAGAGAGGACTCAAACTCTGTGCAGAAGAGAAAATGCTTCTGAAATGATTCTAAAATATACACATACTTAAGCAGTTCTATGACTGCTTTGGTTTTTGTCCTTTCTGAAGCTCAGAAGGCAAGATCTAAGACTGCATATTCAAAATAAACAAAAAATTGCAAAAGAATGTGAAAGAGAAACAAATATTTATACAAGGGGGAATTCTGAGGTCTGATACAGGTGTAAATACATCTGCAAGGCAAATAACTGACTCTACTAAAGCTTAACATTCTCCGTACTGGAGGCACATATTCTTAACTACTAAGTTTCTCAAAAAGTGCTATAATAGGTCATACCACTAAAATTGACAATTTCCCTGTACCTGGAAGTTATATAGCTATACTTACTAAGTAAGCTGTGAATTTACCCATTCATTTTCATTAATTACATTGATTCTTTAAAATGCGACTTTGCTAATCACTAGCTACTAGTGATAATTTTTGTCTGGTGAGTATTTTGAGAGCCATTTTCCTCCAAGTGAAAGAGGGGTTTAAAAATAATCAGTAATTTAAAGAATGGTATTAAAATTCCAGTAAAAAAAAAAAGCAGAAGATGTATATTGCAAGGTATTTATATGATCATGCACTAGAAACTGAAAACTAGAGCCAGTTATTTTTTGAATGGAGCATTGCCAGAGAAATTGGAGTCAAGGGGTGAGCAGCAGTAGCTGCTATGACCATTCCTGTTGTGGGAAGCTACCAAACACTACTCTACAATACCTGGGGATATATGAATCTGTCATTCAAAGAGAAATGCTGCAAATGCTTCAACCTCTAGGCCTTTTCAAAGTAATTAAATATCTGTTATAGTTAATATTCCATTATTTTAGTAAAAAAGGATAAAAGGTGAGAATTTAATTCTTCTTATTAATTGGTGACATATGTAATATGTAAGGTCAGGGATATAGACAAGTCAAAACATTAAGAATGGCTTTTGTACTACTTAATAAGAGTAGAATAAACTTTTGCTTTACATCAGAGAAGCAGAGGAGCAGTAGCACCATCAAAAGGTCTAGTTAAACGGCTAAGGGTAATGCCAGCTGAAATTTCAATAGAGAAGATATCTTGTATGCAGCTGTGTATGTTGGAATTTTGATATTCACATTTTCTGTTTCTTGAACAAATTCAGGCTTAGGTAAGTAGGTTCTGCCACCTTGGCATTTTTCATTTACTTGAAACTGACTGCCCTATATTCTTTAGTTTATCTATTAAATTGTACAAGCTGCTGCAAACTGTTAAACTGCAGCTACTTGTGGTTGAATGACAGTTATAATATAAGCGAGGAAGCAACACCCACTAGAGTTATGGCTGAGCTTTGATTTCCAACCCCCACATGTATCCAGTAAATTAATCTTAAATGATTGAACTCAGCTTAAATGAAGTAGGATCTGTGTTGATAAAGGTCAAACACCGTCTCTCTTTTTTCTGTTTAAGTTTGAAGTCTTTCATCTGAGTTTTTAGCACAGGCACCGTAACTAACTTGCCATTTTCTGTTGACATGGATTCTTTAACATTTTAATCTGGTGGCATTTTTTAATAATTTATTTCTACTACTAAATGGCATAAACAACACAGGAGAGAGGTATATATGTATTTGGCAGACATACTTTTAAAATAGAGAACAACGAAAATTAAAAATGTTCTGTATTTGTTGCAAACTGGGTCTCACTTGATGAAGCCGTATTTCAATAATGTGGTAATTTTCACAGCAATTCTTGTTCTTTGACAACCAACTCATCCCAAGATCTAAACACATGCAAAGGCTTAGCACACTGATATATGAGTGTCTTTGAAATATGGCATCAATGTCAACCTTGCTGAATGTGCAAAGCATCACTGAATGTGTTATTCCCTCTCAGAGTAAACAGAGAAACAAGTACCTAGAGAAACTTTCTTCTAATCAGCTAAATGACCTTCTGAACTTCAAAATAGTGGCTCAATTTTTTTAATACTGCTATGAGCCAGCAAGATTTCCCATGTGGCCCATGTATGCATTCTCCTTGATGCCAACATCCCTCTTCAGACTGAAAGCATATACCATTTTGACATACAAATAGGTTTCCTGCTTTCCTTAATCCTCCTAATGGATTACTCTGAGACTATTATAATGGGCTAATTTTCAGTATTGTTTCACAGACTTAGCAGACTGTATGCTATGATCTGAATCAATCTGATTCATTTATCTGATTTGTTCATTAATAATACAAATATTCAGCTAATCCTTGCATTTTATGATTAAATAAATTATTTGTGACTTTGCAAAAAGTAACTACTATTTTAATTAAATCAATAAAACGATGGTTAGAATTATTAATGTTTTAATAGAATATTTAATAATGTCTCCATCAGTGACAGAGACAGGAGGATCAAATGCACCCTCAGCAAATTTGCAGATGACTGAGCTGTGTAGTGCAGTTGCCACTCCTGAGGAATGAGATGCCATCCAGAGGGACCTGGAGAAGCTCGAGAAGTGGGTCCATGAGAACCTCACAAGGTTTAACAAGACCAAGTGCAAGGTGCTGCACCTGGGTCAGGGCAACCCCTGGTACCAGCACAGGCTGGGGATGAACAGATGGAGAGCAGCTCTGTGGAGAAGGACTTGGGGGTGCTGGTGGGTGAGAGGCTGGACATGACCCAGCCATGTGACATTTACCTAAATTTGATTAAATTAGCTTAAATATTTTCAGGTACTTAAACATAAAGAACCTTGTAAAGAAGTATCCCAAGACTACTTTGAGCAGAAAATCTAAATTAGTGTCTACTCCTTGACATACTGCTATAAAAAAACAAGGGTAATATGTGCATATCACCTTCTTTAACTCACAAAGAATAAAACTTTGATCTTGAATGAAAAATGGCTATGATATTTTCATATGATCTACTTGAAAAGTATTGATAGAAATGATGGAGAGCACATCTTCAACATTGCACTGATAAATCTGAAGCAAATCCATTATGAACCGTTTGAATACTCATGTATATCACTCTTATGGCTGTATGCAAATTAAACACTAATAAAATTGAAATTTGCTTCCAAAACTGCTGGCAAAAAGTAAGAAATTACCAATGTGCTGCAGCGGTGGTTGAAAAAATTACACAAAATTGCCTTTAAGCATGTTAACCTGAACAGTTGCAAGTTACCACTCAAACATTCACACAATAAAGGCAGCTGCAGGTGCTCTCATGGACTAATATTTCAATTTTTGTCACTAATTTTTGCTGTATGTCTTTATATGTTACACATCTTATCTGTAATAGCAGCCTGTGCTGCTTGATGTAATAATTTTGACCTTTTGTCTACATAATTAAGGAGATGGTCCAACCAATGTGTGTGTCCTCTTCAGACAAGAGCAATACGCTCTTCTTCCTCAAAGTTGCAGATGGATGGGGATAGGGAATCCAGTATGAGGAACTGTGGACAAATAGGAATGTTAAATAAGTAATATACATCATAGACTTCCATTATTCTCCCATAATAATTTCACATAATAATTTTTTTTTTATTTTGAAAACAGCACATTACATCTTGTGACATAGATGCTTCTAGAGAGGTATGCATTACCAATAAAACAAAAAGAAAATGTTCCTGAGTTTGCAGCTCACTGTTCTTCCTCCCCATCCTTGCTGAAACATGTCAAGTTTCTCTGCAACATCATTACATAAAAATCCAAAACTCAATGATACATTTTAAAAGGGATCGTGAAGAAGAAACTCTATATGTTCTATATCTGGCATTAACAGCAAACTGTTCTGGCTAACATAGAATATTTTTACAAGCAGATCTGAATACAGCAGATTCACAAATAATGACTGTTAAATATTTCTAAATAAATTCCTGAATCACAGAATGGTTGAGGCTGGAACTATGGAGATTGTCTTGTCCAAATTCTGTAATCAAGCAGGCACAGGACCATGTCCCCATGGCTTTTGGATATCTCCAGGGAAGGAGGCTGCAGAACTTCCCTAGGCAACCTTTTCTCATACTCAGTCATCTTCAAAATGAAAAAGTGTTTTCTGATGTTCAGGAGTATTTCAGATTTCAGTCCACTGTCTCTTGCCCTGTCCATTAAAGAGGATGTAATAGTCTTCAGAAAATCAAATAGATGTAAGCTGGTATATTTACTTCGTTGTAGTGTCCAACTCAAATATGTAGCTCAGGAGAATCCCTGGAAAAACATTAGGTTCTTCTCAGAAAAAGAAAGACATGAATCTTGTAATTCATGCTGAAAAATTATCAGTAGTGCCAACCACTCTTGATGAAGAGGTTGTCATTTTACATGCCTTTAACTCCAAAGGAGTGAAGTATTGCCTTCAGTCAAAAACAAAAATCATCTTTCTTCCAAAATTTAGCCTTCAAACACAAAAGTCTTAGTATCAGCTATCACAAATATTTAATGGTAGTGCAGTGAGTAGGACCCAATGTTTCTAATTCTCTTTTGAACTTTGTTGAATGTGCTGCTCTTTGAATTACCACTACAGATAATTATTTTCCATTTCCAGCATTACCATTTCTTAAAATATAAATTATTTAATTGTTCCTTCTATCTTGACAGGTGGAAGGCAATAGCTACATCATAGTGTTGCAGAACTAAGTCAGTGTGCCTGCTCTGGTGCTGTCCCAGAAGGCAGCTTCCATCTTCTGGCACCAGCCCTGGAGATGTGGTGGTGGTGCCATAGCATGCAGAACATTGGCAGTAGCATTTGTTGACAGTGACAGTGCAGGATTGGTACGAAAAGGGCAGTCTGGCAGGGGAGCTGCCAAGTGAAATAAGGAAAGGACACACAAGGGGTAGGGGCTGCCCACGGTGATGGAGGGTGGCTGCTTTGGACTGCAGTTACGGAAGCCACCAGACCACAGCACACTCCTGTCCTCGCATTCCTCTGCCACTGAGCTGTACAGCTGCCAATAATCTACAGGATAGATAAGAATGCACCAACCCCTATACTGTAGTGCTCTCACAGGGAGCTGAAGCCTCCTAAATCCTTGGGCAAAGAGATCTCTTTGCCTTTATTTCACTGGGGCTGAGCTGCTGGCAGGACCTCTAGTGAGGTAATGGCCATGTCAGAGTGGGTGGAATGCTGGTGGCAGCCAGCACAGTTCCCTCAAGATTGGTGTGTCTTGGCCATCACAGAGGCATATAATGGACAGCTTTGGTATGAGGCTGGGAGAGCCATGGGCACAGTGGCACGGGTGGCTGGCAGCATCAGAGGGTGGTTGCTTCAGCTGGTGGCTCTCCTGTCTGTGATAGCTGAAGCCCTGGACAGAAACATGAGCAGATCTTCTGTCCTCTTCTTCCTTCGCCACTCAGCCAAGGAGTGTTGCAACTTTCTGCAGGGATATTTACCTAACCATAAAGAAACACCTTATCCTGTGCCTCTACATCTTGCCTAGTATGCTGTGATAGATAGCATCATGGTCCTACAGGAAGCTGGAAGGTCCCCAGAGCTGTGGACAGAAGATATTCTCCAGCATCCACATTCTTTCTTGCTTCACAGAGTGAAAAAAAGTTTTTAAACACAAATTTTCTGACTCAGTAAGCCGTTTCTCCTGAACCTAATTTCCCTGAAGGCTAGTGTATCTATTCTGCCACAACCAATAAAGTAAAATAATACGTGGCTGTGAGATTCTTCATTCAAAAAAGACTGAAACCGCTATACAAACACTTCATACATTTATTCTAGATGTGTGTATATACATTATTTCACAATGCAAGTGAAACTGAGTAATGGTAAGAGCAGGTAAATTTTGGAACCAAAACTAGATTTGAATGAACCACAATACTAAACTCCTAAATTGTGCTATAACTGCACTAAATGTATGATCTAAAAAAAAACCTGAAAAAGGGACTTCTCATGAATTCAAAGATTCAAGCACAGAGAAGACAAAAATGTTACATATAAGCAAAAGCTGAATTTCTAATTCACGAGTTAAGTAAATTAGCAAACAAACAAATTTCATCAGAGCTGAATTATGGTGTAATGCGTACATGAAATTGGAAGACATTTGACAAGAACCATATAAATTAACATAATGTATCTTAGTATTAGACAATCTCTAACAGTGTGTAATCCAGTTTCCACTTACTAATGCCATCTTTGAACAATGGGGGTTTTTATGTTCAGCAG
>NW_008239759.1:1980151-1994213 GCF_000691975.1 Corvus brachyrhynchos
AATGTTCAGAATTATGTTAATGAACTCAATTATTTCACCTAAAGAATTCAGAAGAAAACAAATTGCCACTGTATATTTATTATGCTTTTTTTGATTTTATACAATAAATGACAGTACTCCTGACAGCTCCCATGCTAGAAGTCTCTTTTACTGGAAAAAAGATGAAGTTCAAATATTGAGTCAGTGAGCCAAAAGTGAAGTAAAAGAGCCCCATTTTGTTATTTTTTCTTTTCCTTCACCCTATAGTCCTATTTGCTGCACCTGTTGTTTACACTTGTAGAGTAATGACTGACTATCTGTAGGTTCAATATAAAGTCAGAAATTCCATTCTCAGAATTTGAACTAAATTAAAATTCATACTATGGCTAGGAAAGGGAGATGTTCAATCACTTCCAAAAATAGAGTTTGGATAAGTTTTAGATAATTTTTAAAGACGTTGATTTTCTAATACCTCTTAATGGAATTCACAATATTTAATATTAGTGCTAGGTTACTTTTAATTTCCCTGCATTCCTGTCCTTGCCCAGTTCCCCCTCAGTGGTTTTAAAAGTTAAATTTCATTTGTCATCTTTTGTACCAAAACTTGTAGATAGAAATGATTTAGTACTAATCTAATTCAATTAAATTCATTAGAACAAGGATGACCCTTGAGATTCCTATTGCTATTCTTAAAGTGTAAAATGCAAGGCATTCCTATAAATATTAATTAAGCTGATGTAGGAATTAAAGCGTTCTGAGCATAACAACAATGAATATGGTTCAAGAATATTAATCTAAGTTTTTAAATAATCACAAACCAGACAACGTCAAAAATTAATTTTGTCTTTTAATTTGTTTTCACTGGATTTTTGTGCATACAATTTTTTCTTTTGGCTATTACTATATTTTATGAATTCTCATTTGAGAAACTTCTTCTAAAACTTAGTAGTAACAAGGACCTGAGAACAATTATTAGATTAATTATTACTTATATTCAATGTAATTATTTAGTATTGACTTCAGGAGAATTTAAACCCAGTTTTACCCAGCATCCCAGTTCTAACCACTTTCACATAAATAAATAACCAAAACCTCTGTTCCAAACAGTTCATAGATTATGGCACCAATGATGTTACTAATGCCATATTAAGATGATTTGTGCTAGTTTTTTTCTTCTGTAACTGCTACATGGCAGCATATAAAATGCTACTGATGCAGTGCTAGGGACAGCAAAGAAAAAACCAAATTTCAGCCACTGAAATCTGTGAGCAGTGGCAACACTGCCCCAAACACATCAATAATTTACTCAGATACAATAGCTTGTTCTGAATGTAGAAATGGTCAAAAAATCTACTGCTGAACTGAAAACAAAAAGACAATATATTCTAATTTCACAGGATTATTTTGCCAATTTGAAGAAATAAGCAAAAAAAAATGCTTCTCCTCAGACCAGATGAGAAAATATTCTTCCTTTGAAACTATAACCCCATCTAGTGGGACTTCTTTTTAATAGCTGATAGGATTTGATCTTTTCATTACTCTGAGTATTTTGTGTTAGCAAAGACCATCAAATAAAAATGGGAGATTCTCAGGTTTTGTCTGCACCAGATCTCTCCTTAGATGATTCTATTTTTGCTACTTTTATGACTAGCTCATCAATTGCAAAGGGTTGGCACATGCAGAGAGCTATCTACTGTATTACCTGGATGAGCTCTGAAAAAAGCTTAGTGCAAGACTGTGGAAAAAATATGGTTTATGAGATGTAATTGATTACAAGTAGAAAAGTACAGTGTAGAAAGAGTATTGGTCAGTTGTCCCTAGAGTACTTAGCCTGCCTGAATTTCCTTCAAAGTCGTCCTCCCTCATAGAAATTAATAAACTACAAGGGGACCTAAGAGCATAAAATAATGTAATTGTACTGTAGTGAATGTTGGGGACTAGGCTATGATGAATGTGAGCAAAATCATAATGAATTCTTGCAGTGCACACAACTAAATTGCAGTATGAACATATTCCACTGTTTTTGCTCTTTGTCTTTAATAACACAAAGAAATTGAAGAGTAAAGATGGCTCATCAGCGCTAAATTCTTCTCACTAGGAACTATGATGTATAGAGAACGGAGAGAGTGGAGGGTGTTTCTGGTCCCTAGTATTTATAGTTCATCACATTATTGTAACATATAGCTCAGACTCAAAGCAGAAACCATGGCAAGTGACTGCCCTGCAGAATAAGCTGGCCCACCTCCCGCACACACTATTGTGTCATTGATAGAAACCCTCCTGTTGTTTTATTGACAGCTCACTGAGTTAGGCTATCTTCATCTTGGCACCCTGCCATGATGGAGCACTCTCACAAGCTGCAAAGATTGCTTTCACAAACTTTGTTGACCCAAACATCATCATCTTCTCCATTCCAATGATTCTGTAATCTCTGGTATTTATTTGATCAGTAATAATGGTCATCAGCCCTAACATACAATTTCTCACCAATTTTCAAAAGACTATATCCAGTGAAATAAATGGGGCAGTTATATTTCTGTCAGACCAGCAGCTGAATACTTGGAAAGTTGGTCAGACAGTGCAAGTGTGGTCTCTGTTTCAAAGGCTCTGAGTCTGTAAGACTGCCAAGACTTGAGACTTAAGACTGAAGAGCAGGTATGTAGAGAGCTACACCAAACTTCCACCTATCCTTGTTCTGAGACAACAGTGTATACTTACGCAAATAGAAGAAAAAACAAGCAACATCAGAGGCACTCCTGACAAACTCCCCCACCTTTGTGCAGCCAACAGCTTGGAAGACTTTGTACTGGTTAATAGCTCTTAATAGAGTTTTATTCCACAAATTTCTGTAATTGTCTTTTAAACCACTTGTATTTTTTTAACTAAAATATCCTGTAGAAATGAGTTTCATGATTTAGTGACAATTTGACTGGAAAAACACTTCCTTCTGTTGGTTTTAAACTTGTTCCTTGATAATCCCATTTAATGCCTCCTTTTCCTGTCTAAGAGAATATCAAGCAATGACAGCACTTTCTCCATGCCACTCAGCATTTTGTAACTGCTATTGTATCATTCCCTTCCCTCTGTTATCTCTCATGTACAAAAGCCATTCCCTGACTCTTTTGTCAATTACTTCCTTTTTGAGATGGGGATGACAACAGCATAAAGACTTCACGGATTCGTGACATACCGTAGTATTTTCAAATTCTTTCTCATCTAGCTAATTCCTAATATTTTCAAAATGTGTATTTTCATTTTTGAACAATTTTGAGCATTCAGAATCACAGAATTGTTAGGGTTGGAAAGGACCTTTGGAGGTCATCTAGTCCAACCGCCCTGCAAAAGCAGGGTCACCTAGAGAAGGTTACAGAGGAATACGTCTAAGTGGATTTGGAATGTCTCCAGAGAGGGAGATTATCACCTCTTGGGCAGCTTGTTCCAAGTGCTCTGCCAACCTCAATGTGAAGAATTTCTTTCTCATGTTGAGGTAAAACTTGTTGTGTTTTTGTTTAAGGCCATTGCTCCATGCCCCGTCACTGCACACCACTAAAAAGTCTGGCACCATCCTCTTGACACCTGCCTTTGAGATATTTATATGCATTAACGAGATGACCTCTCAGTCCTCTGTAGGCTAAACAAGCCCAGCTCTGATGTAGCAGCTAAGGCATGGACTCAGACCAGCAGGGAATCTGAGATATTTATTCAAAGAAACGAGCTGGTTTTATACACTTCTTCAAGACACAGTACCCCTCCCGTGCCGTCAGACCCTTAGTTCCTAATACGGTATTTTTCACCAAGTGACCTATCACACATTGCCATGTCAGTAACATACTTTCTTAATGTCCTGATATGGGGGTTATCACATGCTGTTCAGGTGTCTGTCAGCTTCTGGCAGGCTCCTCTCTGCAGGGCTCTGCTGAGTGGCATTTCCTCCCCCCAAGGTCAGGTAGAGACAAGCCTCTCTGTGCTGCCATGGCATTCTGCAGGTGTGTCTCACAGCCCGAAGCTCAATTCTATCTGCTCTCTCCCCACACAGCTCCTGCAGTCTCTTTTCATAACAGAGATGCTCCAGACCCCAAATCATCTTTGTGGCCTCCAGTGGACTCTCTCTAGTAGTTCCATGTCTCTCTTTTACTGAGGAGCCCAGAACTGGACACAGCACTCCAGATGTGGCCTCACTAGGGCCAAGTAGAGGGGCAGGATCACCTCCTTTGGCCTGCAGTAAGGAAAGAGTTAATGACATTTGTAGTATATGCCTTAAACAAACACTTGGTTGTAAAACCTATTGCAGAAAACGTCAGCAGTCCCTAAGCACAACCAGCAAAAGAAAAAATGTTTCAGCTCTGTCTTTGCCTAGGCAGGACAGAAACCGACACTTTTCGTTGCAATGTTCTACTGCTGTATGTTATATAACTGCCAGAGTAGACCTCAATGACCATTGAATTAAGACTCGAGCATGCGTGATAGCCAAAGCCATTCATCCTCTCCCTCTAATGCTAATGAGGAACTGAGAATTGCTCATGCTAATGAGGAACTGAGAATTGCTCCTACTAATGAGGAACTTAAAGCCACTTTAAGTTCCTTTGCTTCTTGTGCAAATAAGGTACTTTATAAAATTACTCAGGGAGTGAACCAGGGGGTGGGTACCTAGCACCAGATGAAGCCCAGTGCACTGAATGACTAATGGGATAATCCTGCATCCATGGTGGTAACCATCTTCTACCTGCACTATCTCTCTCCTCCTCCTCTCTCTCTCTTTTTGTTATTCAAGCAATTTTGCAAAATAAAGCCTGTACTGTTGAACTGATGATGTTGGATATTTGGTCTTGTTTGCACCTTAAATTGGGCAGAGGACTTTAACATCCATTGAATCATTACACCTGCTGGCCACGCTCTTTTTGATGCAGCCCAGGATACCATTGGTCCTCCTGGCCATAAGGGCACTGCCAGGTTATAGTCAACTTGTGACCCACCAAGACTCCCAAGTCCTTTTCTGCAGATAGCCCTTTCTGCAGAGCTGCTCTTTTCTGCAGAGCTGCTAGCACTTGGGGTTATTCCTCCACAGGTACAGGACCCTACACTTGCCGTTGCTGAAGCTCCTCAGGTTTCTCTCCACCCAACTCTCCAACCTATTAAGGTCCTGCTGAGTGGCAGCATAACCTTGAGTTGTGCCACTTTCCCTAGTTTCATATCATCAAACTTGCTGAGGGTACATTCTATCCCCTCGTCCAGGTTGTTGATAAATAAGTTGAATAAGATTGGACTCAGTATTGATCCCAGGGGAAAACTAAAGAAGAGAGGGCTTCGGTGGATCGATGCTGCATTTGTTCCTACTGGGTCTCTCGTGGACCGCTTAGGCAGCACTCTCCCAGCACCTACATGTGCACACAATCTCACCTTCGCAGGTGGTTGCGAACAGCCGCTCACACACACAGTATGCATGAACCGGAGACAAAGAGGCGAGAGGGGTTCTTTGCATGCAATTCCGAGGCGTTTAATGGCAACACCCCGAAGGGAACAGAGTCAAGAAAAAGAACAACTACTGAAAGCCCGCACCCGTTTCATCCCGAAAACTCCCAAAGGCGGGCAGAACATCCAAAACCAATAGTCTGAGGGCTAGGGGGCAGAGACAAGGCTGAGTGACATAACAGAGGCCAATGGGAAAAGGGATGGGAGGGGGAGAGGGCCAGTGACCAGCAGAATCTAGACAAAGGGAGAACTTTCTAGCACAGTGTTGCAAGGAGAGACCACTTTTAAGGCAACTTGAGGGGTGCAAAGTGGACTTAGCCACTGCAACAGAAAACCACTGACTGCAGGCCTCCAACTGCATTGTACTCCACTGATCACGACCCTCTGAGCTCTGCTATTCAGCCAGTTCTTGATCCACCTCATTGTCCATTCGTCTAACACACATTTTCTGATCTTACCTAAGAGGATGTTACAGGAGACACTGTCAAAAGCTCTGCTGAAGTCAAGGCAGACTACATCCACTGCTCTCCCCTTGTCAATCCATCTGCCATGTCATCATCGAAGGCTATCAGATTTGGTAAAACATAATTTCCTCTCGGTGAATCCGTGCAGTTCTTAGGTTCCCAGTAAGACCACTGTGAATCTGTATATTTTTAACTATTCCGCAATATTTAAAAAAACCCAAAAAACTGTACCTGAAAAATCCAACCCAAGAGCAAACCACACACACGGACATTTCAACTTCCAGCCTGCAAGAGTTCACTGGCCGTGCCCTTGCTGGCTATAAGCTCTTCTTACACAGGATGCCCCAAATGGCGGTAAGAGCCATGCACAGCCTCCTGGGATGGGATGGGATGGGATGGGATGGGATGGGATGGGATGGGATGGGATGGGAGGGGCAGCTGGGTGAATCAGCAACTCTAAAGCAGCACAGCTCGCCAGCTGCCATAGCACCATCACCTCACTCGCACACAAGGAGTTTCCCAGTGATACTGAAATCAGCCAGAAAGAAAATTTCTAACACAGTTTTGAGTATTAGAAAGCAGGAATTCTTTATTACAGTGTGCTGGTCACTTGGGGGATCCTTCCGCCATTTGAGTGCCACAAGTGTAGGATGAGCAGAGATTTTATCATACACGCATTACATATTCATTAGTTATCCCCACTTCCTTGACTTTATATGACAAAGTCACACTCATTATTGGAAATCCTTATATGATTCTCTGGGATCTGTCTTCAATGTCCAGTATCCATTTTAGGCAGCTGTTCCTTGACCCCCTGCTTTTAAGCACAATATCATTGTTTCACATAACTCCTACGTTGTCAGCCTTACAGAGCTAAGCTGGCATCCTGCTAGCATTTTTCATGACTCCTGTTTCCCTAAGTTACATCCTTTATTTATTTCTCCAAAGCTGTGCAGTTGTGTCCTGTGGTACTTGATAAAAGTAAAGGTTGTTCTGCTATTCTTGTCAGGTGAGTAAAATGCTGTTCTACTGTCCTTATCACCAGCAGACAGGTCAATCTGACCTGGTGCTTGTGCTGCCCTTGTTTTATTCTCTCTCTCTCTGCTAGGACAGTTCACAGGTTGAAGGCAGCAACTTTATTTTGATCTCTGTGTAACAGCATAAAGTCTCTGAAACCAGAAGACTTAACTATTGGAAGCAGTTTCCTGTGTAAATGTAAAAACTGAATTGGAAGGAAAAGGGAGATTTCTGTCTCTTTTCTGTATTAAAATAAGAGGGAAGATGTGTGGCAACACATGTCCAAATACATGTATTAAACCTCTGCAAATTCTTCAATGAATGTTATACACGACATAACACCAACAAAATTTTTAAAACAGGTAATTGAAGTAATAAAAAATCATACTTCTTTTTACATATAAAGCATTGTGCTCTAGATGACAGTTACCAATTTCCACCTCCAAAAATCACTACTTTCAAGTTGAGAATATTTGAGCTGAATCTCCTCTTACCCTCACGAAAACAATTGCAGTGAATCCAATCACAGTGCAACTTTATGTCTGCCTACCCAGGCACATAGTTCCCACTGAATGCCATAGGAATTGGACATGCTCAGAGACAGGCCATATGCAGCTTCGTCAACTTGGCTACAACCACAGTTGTACTGTGCGTCTCAAACAAGCATGAAAATCTTTGAGAGAAAAAGGTTTCTTTTGCATGGGCTCCAATTTCCATTAATCACAGGTAAATCAGTTTTCCTGTCCTTCTTCAAAGAGTACAAGGCCTGTAGATTTCTATTTGTTGTCTGCTCACTTGTGTCTACATACTTGTTAGATTATTTCTGAAACCAAAACCATTCACTGCCTAAAATGAATGTTCTTCATGGTTAATACATGTAAGAATGCAGGTTTTCATTACAAAAACTTCAATATTTTTATAAGGTGCTCCAAATAATGTTGGTAAAGCCCCTCCATAAAGTAAGATAGCAGCAGTCAAGTTTCCCAGCAGCCAAGTTGCACAGTGCAAAAGGTCATCCTGTTCATCTTGAACCTTTGCACTTCTAAAAGTAGCTGGTAGCATGATTTCCTATTCAAGATGGCATGATCTCCTATACTGTGAAAATGACAAATATGGAACTTTGGTGATTTTGATGAATTGGGTGCCATGGCAACTGTTATCAGACACCGTGTCTAGGGTTTAGTGCCATGGAACACCTGCACTGGGAGTGGCTGCTGGGGTCAGCTGCCAGGGCTTTGTAAAGCCTGGAGATCACTGTGATACCGTAGGACCTTGACCTGGCTGTGAGGATATTGAAGGAACACAGAGGCCTGGGATACCCACTCTAGGGGGAGCAGTTCCTTCAGGAGACAGCATCTTACCTGGTTGCCCCTGTGAGGTCTGTGGCAGAGGATGCCAAAGACAGCAATGGAGGTCCTTTTGGAGAACACGAGCTTCCAGCCTCGCAGAACACTGCCAAGCCTGCAGATGAAAGTTCTGCAGAGGTGGGAGAGGAGCAGCTGGACAGTCTGGAGAAGGAGGTCCTGCAGCAGGAGGTTGAGGACCAGCTTGCCTCCCTGCCATGGTCTTGGCAGCTCAATTACAGATCCAGGCAGGTGAGTGCCGAGGAAAAGATGGGATGGCATGGGAAAGGGGAATGAGCCTTCCACTTCCTGGAGCCAGCTGTGGTGCCACATGGCTGCAGTCCCATCATCTCCTGTCCCAGCAGCCACCATGGCCAGGTCCCCAGCAGACTTTTGCTGGTGGGAGCTAGACAAACTGTACAAATTCATGCCATGATGATTTTTTGCCTTTTCTTTAATATAGCTTTTTATACCCTTTTATATAGCTTTTATGTATCCTCAGGGCTTTTAGCATGCATACCTGTAATTCCTTAAGCCTGAAAATTTAGCATAGTCCTAATATTCCGTTAAGCCAGGAGACCAAACATCCTCGCAGGAGGCCTCGCAGTCTGCGCCAGAAAGTCCCACACTATCCTGAGAAACCAAGGTCTTCTCTAGAACACATCCTGTAAACTAAGATAAGCCATCCAGGGGGGAATTCCTTGGGATGGGAGGATACCACACTATTCATTTAAGCTTCTCACTGGGGAATCTTTGATAGATACGCTAATTTGCAAGGTCTATAAACTGTATACGTGATCTATTGTGTGTGTACCTTTTGGTGTGCATTTCGGAGCATTCCACCTGGACGAAGTGGTGTACCTTAAGGATCCTTAAATACCAAGGTAAAAACCCCTTTTCCCTTAAACCATGTTTGGTTCTTAATTTTAAGACCAGGGAAAGGCAACAAAATGTCAGAGTCACAGAATAGCTGGAAATGACATCTGGAGGTCATCTAGTCCAACCGCCCTGCAAAGGCAGGGTCACCTAGAGAAGGTTACAGAGGAATGTGTCCAAGTGTATTTAGAATGTCTCCGGAGAGGGAGACTCTATGACCAGGGCAGCCTGTTCCAAGTGCTCTGCCAGCCTCAATGTAAAGAACATGAAGAACTCTTCAATAATTCCTCCCTCTCTCCTTTCCCATCTGCCAGGTGAACACATTTCTCGACCTTAGGCAGCCAGAGCAGACAGGCCTGGAGGGGACAGAGGCCATCCCAAGCATGCAGAAGGTGCTGGAGCATGTTGAAGCCCATGTCTCTAGTGAGCCAGAGACCTTGGCCGAGGAAGAGGACTGGGAATGCAATATTGACAAAGAGCTGTCCCATGAGATGTGTGAAGAGGACCAACAATGTCCAGCGCCCTTGGAGAGGTGGGAAGACTACAGCAAAAGCCAGGTGTCCTGAGATGTGTTGAAAGACCACAGTGGCCGAGACCTGTTTCAACATGAAGATGATGAGGGCACAGCAGCATCAGGAGAGAGTCAGAAGTGCTGCAGAAGGCAAGGTCAGCCCGAGTTCTGGTTAATAAATCCTTTGGGGTGGATTACGACACTGATGAAACGACAGTGAATGATTGGTGTTTGTAAATATACACATGTAGGGTTTATTATAGAACAATTTGGTTGCAAAGGAAAACAGGTCTGTAGCAGTTTTTCTTGGTATTATCTCTAGTAATATAACAAGAAAGCATTGCAATATGAAAATGCAACAACATCACCCAAGGAAATGCAAAAGCGAAAAGAAAGAGAAAATACAAGAGTGTGAAGAACAAAAAAAGAAGAGAAAGCACAACAGTGTGAAGCTCTCACCACCGATAGGCCCTGCACCAAGACTTGGTTGCTGAGCAATCTTGGTCAAAGTTGTGGTTGCAGAACTGATCTGTTGGGTGGTGGGGAAAGTACCAAAGAAGTGGTGGGGAAAAATCCCCAGGAAAATCTGCAGAACACAAAATCTGTTTGGTTTATAGTCAGGTTCAGGTGGGAATGCCCAGGTGCCCAGGTATCTCCCCTGAGGGAGGGAGCTTCACACTGGATGATGTCATTTTGTGGATCATTGGACACTTTGGGTGCCCTTGACACCTTCTGAGAAAACACAGCTACCCAAGACGACACAGGTGTCCAAGACAACACAGGTGCCCACCACATCAGGGCAGCTGAGTCAGTTATGGCCCATTATGACCCATCAGCCATATGACCCTCAGGACACATGTGAATGTGTACTTGGGGAGATGGTGGTGGGGGTGGTGGGAGAGGGGAGAGGAAGGCATGTGTGTGGAGAGATGGGGCAGATGGTGGTTTGTGCAAGGGAGGACAACCTAGCAGGACAAGAGGCATCATCCTATCTCCACAGGATTATGTCCTATCTCACTCATAGCCTATCAGTCACTCTGTCTTATCACATCAGAGGTTAGCCATTACACACTCAAAAGCTCAATTCCTCCATCTTCAAGCCAGGCTTCAACAAAGCTCCCTGGTCTCCACAAACGGGGAATGTTTTGAGTCATTATCCAGTGGCTTCAGTTCAGTTTAGTTCATTCTCCCACAGAGAAGCAATCAGCAACCCTCAGAGCACATCCCTGCCCTGGGTGGTCACAGGGACGCCAAGGATGACCCAGCCATATCCAAGAGTCGAGCGTTGCCCGAGCAAGGGCAGGCCTGGCCTGGCTGTCCCAGAGAGCAGCATCCAGGTCAGGCCAGCAGCCTCACGCACACGAACACTGGCCATGAGCCATCTCTACCACTCCCTGGGAAGACCCCTCAGTGCCATCCAGCCTCCTGGCATTAACACCCTGCCATGACAGCAGGAACGCTCCTGACGTTCAGGAGGTCACTTGGGGCTGTGTGTAGGGCATTTGTTGGTGCCTGTGGTCCACGGGAGCAGCAGTGCCTGGCTGCCAGCGCCATGCCCAGAGCCTGGAGATGACTGCTCTGAACAGCAGCAGTGTCCATCTGAGAGAGCAGCACAGGGAGGCATGGCAGGGGTGGATGTAGGGACAGCACCTCAGGCATCCAGCTGTTCCAAGGGCATCCCCCTTGGGATACTCTTGGCCACGGTTTATTGATATCAACATATGATTCACCTTCAATTGTGAATTTTGTTAATCCTGGACTTTGTTCTGCTTCTTAGAAATATTTTGTTCAAACAGTGTTGCAGATGGTTCACACTTAAAAAAACCTCTCTAAACTATGCAAAAAAAAAAAAAGATTAGATCTGGTTCATATTTTTACCATGAATATTTTGTCAATATTTTATACTTTTTCTTCAATAAAACAGGCAATTTAACTCTATTAACTACAAAAAATGAATTAAAATACAAAAAACTTGCAGGTACCTAAGCTGAGATAAAGTACAGTTTTAAATTTCAGAGGATATTTTTATTATCTCTAAGCAGGTAATTAGCTACTGCCAGGTGTAAGAATTATCTCAGAAAACTATAGAGTTTCTAGTATCTTTTTAACGGAGAAATAGCTAACTTAGAGATCTACAAACCCAATCACTAATTACAATTCTTTTCCCCCAGATGTCCTATCTTCATTTACCAACACTTTCAGCTGACATTCCAACAGTCACTCAAGTTCATTGTATTTTTACAACTCTTTATAGTTTTGATCAAGCTGAATAGTATTCTCTAATAAACTCTATATCTTCATTACTAATGACCCCTCCAGATAGCTTAGAAATATTGCTTAGAATATTTTAAAAAGCATAGAGCACAGAACTGAGAGGAACTGTACTAGTAACATCTCTTCATAAATTGAGTATTCATTCCTTCACTTTGTTTTCACTTATTTGGATAACCAGTTCCTAATAAGGTTTATACATGTAGCTCAGCATGTGAACAAAACTGTTCTAACTTTAAATTCTGTATGCAACAAGGACATAATGACATAAAGTAGTGGTCTATTAAGCCCAAGTCAATAGCCATTACAGCTGACCATTTGATATTTGCTTATATATGAAGTGGATTAAAAATTTCAGTGATATATGTAAGTAATTTAATGGTGAAATTTTCAAAATACAATGATGAATTAAAGCAATACATTTTACATTAACCTCATGTGGTGAACAGGTTTTTGGCTGATACACCAAGCTTATAAATTCATACCTTTCTGACTGAGGAATCTGTTTGAATTTTTAAAATTCTCATTATTTGGAAGCCTGTTAATAAAAAAAAAGATAGCAACAAAACCCAACACTGAAAACTGTACAGGATAAAGTCCCTTGGCTTTCAAGTCAGTAGAAAAAACATTAAGTCTTGAAAAGAGCAAAAACATTACTGTATTTCATGATGACTATTTTTGAAGAAATGAAACATTTTGTAAGAGCTTCTAGGAGACCAGAACAAAAAAAAAAGGTGGAAAGTAAGCATGAAATTCTACACACAACTGGCTTGGGCTGCCAAGGAAATGTAAAGAATATGTATTTATTTACTAATCCCTATATAATAAGAAAGAAAACTTGGTGTATCCATTTAGTTCATAGTAACCAGCGTTCCTCCTGAAATAGTGATTTCTTTAAATAAAATAGAGCTTTAAAAGAAGTTCATATAAAGAAAAGCTTTTAAGTCAGTGCACACTACTTCGATAAAAAAGAATGTTTGTTAAATTACTGCATAACGAACCATAAAAGGTAAATTTCACAATGCACCATATTTAGGAGGTGTATAGACTACAGCAAACAGCATTTTAAAGTAACCTTTACTGTTCTAGCAAACTGAAAAGTTCTGATCCTGTAACCAGCTTGGTACTTAGCAGAGAACAGTTGAGGAACCAGGAAAAGCAGCAGCTTGACTCCAGTAGCATATCCAGATGGAAGGATGTGTTACTGCCTGTCCTTCTGCAGGATATGAAAGCTTCTTGTTGCTGGCCGTGAGGGGACGTTTTGAGCTCTCTGGTGAAAAGCTTATTCCGGATGGGCAACTGGTCAGCTGTATGGATGTTACAGTGTCTGTCAGTAGCTACAATCTTTACTGTAAGCACCATGCTGCCTCAAAGCACTCTGTGCGCACCTGGTGCACTGGGGAGGTAACCAGTTCTGCTTCTAGTGATGAACCTGGGACACTGCTAACAACAACCAGCTGGTCTTGCAGTACTTCAGTGAGAGAAAACTGAGCTTGCCATTACATCCGCCCGGCGACAGAGGACCAAGGGCTTCAGAAAGGTTTAGCTGAGCGACACAGAACGGTAGTTTGGAAGAGATTCACCTTGTGGATCAGCAATAGTGTGTCCAGCAGGACCTGGGCAATGACTGTCCCCTGTACTCAGCACTGGTAAGGTCACACCTCGAATCCTGTGTCCAGTTCTGAGCCCATCAGTTCAAGGACACTGAGGTGCTGGAGCATGTCCAGAGAAGTGCAACAGAGCTGGTAAAGTGTCTGGAGCACAAGTCCTGTAAGTAATGGTTGAGCAAGCTGGGGTTGCTTAGCCTGGAGAAAACGAGGCTCAGGGCTGACCTTATCCCTCTCTACAGCTGCCAGAGAGGAGGTATAGCCAGGTGGGGGCCAGCCTCTTTCCCAGGCAACCAGTGATAGGACAGGACGACACAATCTTAAACTGTGCCGGGAAAGGTTTAGATTGGACATGAGGAAGAATATCTTCACAGAAGGGGTGACTAGACATTGGAATGGGCTGCCCAGGAAGGGGGTAGAGTCACTGTCCCTGAAAGTGTTTAAGGAGAGATTGTATGTGGTGCTTAGCGCCATGATCTAGTTGACAAGGTGGTGTTCGGTCGTAGGTTGGACTCGATGAGCTCA
>NW_008239759.1:1994735-2009789 GCF_000691975.1 Corvus brachyrhynchos
ACAGCCTCGGTACGTTCGTTACGAGTTTGTCCCGGGCGGAGGAACCGGAGTAATCGCACCTGTGAGCAGGTGGCTGTAAATAAGTTTTCTTTTAAAATACATGAATCCAAGGTGCCAGGAAGGTAAAACTTAAGTTTTCCCTAGGAGCTCTTGGAGGTGCTCCTTGTTGAACCGAACCCACGGGGTTATGATCCGCAGTTTTCTTAAGTTGCTGTGCTGCCTGTTTCGTCTCTTCATACTAAGCACTGAGATCTTTTTGTGCAAAAAATGGAGCTGGAAGGGAGTAATCCGTGCACTCGCTGCCAAGTTTCGTTTGTAAATGTGGTAGCGGGTGCGTAATTACTTTCCGAAAAGGCTTAAGCCTTTCCCTCAGTACGTCAGTGTGCTCACAAAGGTGCATTAAAACCACACCCCTTGAGCTTTCTGCAGTAGGTGGAGACAGGTAACTTGTTTCGGGCAGGATGATACTGGCTGAGGCGATATATAACCCATGCTTTTTTGTTGGAGTTAGCCCAGAGGTCACGATGGAGTAGAAGAACTCAGGGGAAGACATAAAGTAATAAAAAGATGATCCCGGCACTGACAGTTTTTGCAGGGGTCCAGGTGCAAAACAAGGAAATGCCTTACCATGCCGAATCTCTTCTGGCAAGTTGAAATCTCATAAATTTTTTTTGCAGTCTGAATTACAAGCTATTAATAACTTTTCGTGGGGTATTGTTAATGTTCATGTGTACTTAAATAATTTAGTATTAGTTTACTCACAAAGTTGGGTATGCTGAAAACACTGAATATGCCAAAAGTTATAAAACAATGCTAAGTTTGTCAGGGAGCCGGCATCTCCTTCGTGTGTTACCTGTCCTCCCACAGATAAGTATCTCTGCTATCAGAGACGACAGAGCGTGCTGTTTTATGTGAATGTGAAGAAGTATTTTTAGCTGAGCATTATTAGTGTAGCATTAATGTGATATCATGGCTAGAGCTGAAGAATGTAAAAAAAAAAAATCATCTTGAAAACATCTGATGCACCTACATTGTTTCTACCTTACTTGTACTTGATGAAGATTTTAAGGGACTTCTAGTAGATGATTAACACAGAGAAGATGTAGAAAAATTGTTGTTCTATGGAATTCATTAGTCAAGTAATTTATTTTATGTAAGTTAATTCAAAAATGGCTGCTTCACACTTCTTGTATGCATAACTTCTGTGTTTGAGTGTTTCAGTTGTCTTTAAGAAATGGTTATGTCTTTCAAAAAGCAGGTTGGACTCCTCAAGACATGCATCTGATGTGTGCTGTATGGTAGAATTCCTGTTCCAGGTTTATGTACAGCACCTCCCAATAAAGAGTCTAGTTTGTGTAAGATGCAGTAACCCAGTCTGAAGTCTGACTACAAAAATATCTCCAAGAAGAGTCTTGAAAAGTGAATGTTTTAGCCAAGAAACATAAGCTTTCAGTTTTATCAGCTCAGATGATCTGGTGAAACAAACAGAGGATTGATCTCACTATACAGAAGAAAAACAGCTGAATTTTTTAATGTATGAAGAGAGGCTAGGAAATGGAAGGTGCAGATAGGGAAATTGAAAAAAAAAATCAAAGAACTGCCTTCTTTCTCTAGCTTTGAAAAGTAAAGCTCAAATGGAAATTAAATCCATAACTGCCTGGTTTTTTATTAATGGATGGAATGTTTGGTAATGTTGGATTAAGTGTTAGAAAAATGCTTTTGAGTACTTAATATATGCTCTTCTATAAGTTCGAAAATTTAGCTTCAAAATGACATACATTCTTAATTTTATAAAATGATCTGAGGTTTGGTTTTCTGAGTGTATTTTTTGTCCCTTCCCTCCTAGTTGTGCCCTCCGAGGACTTTGTGTTCCTCTAAAGCATCTCAAGAGAGAAGGGCTCTAGCTTTATCTTCTGTACACTGATACAGCAGTAGTGCTGTTATATCATGTTAGGGTCTGCATCTGTTCCTGACTGAGCAGTCTGTTTTGTAATAGCAATTCCTGCACGTCCCTGTGATTCTCATGTGGCTATCATATTACTACAACTCTCTCTGCCTAGACTTTATTGAAAGAGCTTATTCACAATAAAATATAAGACTTTATTGAAAGAGCTTATTCACAATAAACTACATCTAAAGCCGGATAATGGCTTTAGATGTAGTTGCAGAGATATGTTTGGTATCAGGAGGAGTGCCTCCCTGGCATTTGGAAGGGGAAGCTTGCTGCTTGGACTGCTGCTGAAGAAAAGTGAAACTTTTGTGAGCTGCTTCTTTGGTCTGTGAAGAATGTCTTAATTTTTCATTTTTATTTTTACTCTTTCTTCACATCAGATCAGTAGGACAAAGTGGAAGAGTATGACCAAGTCTGTCAGGTTGTGCAAGACTTCCTCCTCTTACCCCTCCAGCTTGGGTGTAAGAAGCTTCTGTTTTTTGATGTAGCTGTAACTGTCTTCACCTTGTTGAATGCACTGGCTTCACTGAATTGAAGAGCTGAAATACAAATGTTGAACAAATGACTTCTTATGAATTGAGCTACTGCCTCAAAATTAATAAGAACGATATGTTTTAAGTAAATTCCAGTGGAATTAAATAATTTTTTTTGGCTGTATTACCATGACTTCAGTGAGCCTCAGAAATTGAAGTAAATGATGCCATGGGACATTTTGTTAGCCTGTTGTGCAGTCTTGTTACATCTGAATTACAAATACTGGTAGAATAAAATTTAGCATGGCATTCAGAATATTTGTGCCACATACTTCATTTCTGTGCAACCTATTGGGGGTAAAATAATGTCAACACTAAGGAATCTTTTCAGCAAAATACACTGTCATACTGTCTAAATAAAGTGCTCTTATGGGAGAAAGCCTAAATAGGGTATGAAAAGAAAAGTCACACCTGTGTACCTCTTTGAGAATTAATCAGATGTTAGTTTCATGTTCTTGGACACTGTAAAATGCCTCAGCTGTTGTGAAGCCCAAGATAATGTAAGCATTCTGAACTGTACATCTCGGAACTTTGCCAGCCTTTATTATTTAAACTATTTTACACAGTGAAGCACAACTCTGTGTACCCAAAGAATTACATGTTCTTGCCCTTAGTGTTCACATTTTTCTTTTATACTTCATAAAAAATCCAGCACAGTTAAACTAAGGCAGCATGATGTAATGTTATGAGACTTTACTCAAACAGCTCTCAATTCAATAAGCTGGTTTCTTAAATTTCTTGCTTGTAGAATTTAAATTGTATTGCTAGTAGTAAACACATTGTTCATTTGTCAGTTTGGGTATTCAGTACTTGGTGGAGCATTGTTTTCTCCCACACGGGGTATTTTTCTTGTTAAATCCGAATAATTAGAGATGAACAATATTGCCTTCCCAAGATTGCCAATGGCATTTTGAATCTTCCCATCCTGTTAAATTGACGCTAAGTGTGCACTGTTACCAGGAATGTTTAGTTACTCTGTTTAAAAACAAGTAACTCCAGTGTATATTTATGCTGAAAGGGCACTTCTGCTGTTGCAAGTCTACTGTTACTGGTGCTCCAGGTTATTCCAGATATGAATAGTGTTGCCTTCCAAGAGAAGTACTGTAGGTTAGAGCAATAAAAACTTAAATTATCAAGTCATGGCTATATAATTAGTTCCGAAGATTCAAACCTAGCCTACTGGACAAGGAGTTTGAGTAACTGTCTGCCCCATGGAGAAGCATGTGTATTAACTGAGCAGCCAGTGCTTTTTAGAGGAATTTCTCAGTCTTGTACACCTTTCTACATTTTACAAAGAAAACTTAAACAGATAACTTGGCTTCCAGCTTGCTCTAGTGTAATATGCTGGCTATATGTTATTTCTGTAAGAAGTAGTTTAATTAGACAGTGCAGTACTGTCTGAAGCAGAGCTTTCAGAATGTGGCAGGGTGTATGGCAATTGTTTACTTAGCTGGTCTTCGTACCTCAGTGGCCTCAGCTGTGAAGACTGAACCAGAAATGGTCTTCGTGTTTTATGTGACTTAGAAGATATCTGCTTCTAAACTTGTCCAGTCTAAAATTAAACAGGAATGTGTTCTCCCCCGGAAGGAAATACAATATGGCAAGACATTTTAGACCTCAAGAATAAATTTCATGAAGTGCCGCTTTTTTCTTGTATTTTAGAATAAGGAGGTAGTGGCAATTTTTTCTTAACATCCTTCATGTCACTCCCAATTCAATGAATCCCATTGGTATCTTTCTACAGATATTTTGATTACAGTTTGGAGGAAGCTGCTTCAGCAATCCTCCATACCTTTGGTAGTGTTCTTCTTCTTTCTGTGGGCCTCTTGTGCTTCTGTATAATAGACTACTCAACAATGCATATTGATTAAAGCTTCTGAACAAAACAGTCATGGGATAAGAGCAGGATCTTCATGTAGACCTATTAAAAATGGTCAGAACACCAGAAGCAGAGAATTAGCAAGGCAGGCACATCACTTGCAGTAGTATAGTGATAATCTTTTTCCTAACAGGCTGTATCTTTAGTAAAGATACACACTTCAGTAAACCTCTGCTGAATGCTAGACTAATTTCTTTCATTGAACTCTTTTTTTCCAGGATCACATTCCTATGATGTAATCACCCTATATGTAGAATTAAAATTGTTTTTCTTGTTTGCATTGCTTAAATTAATATACACAAATTTCAATCTGCCATTTAATTTGTTCTGCTGATTCCATGAACTTTTGTTGTTCTTTACCATTGCACTATAACTCTTCCAGAGTGAATTGCATTTTGTCATCGGTGAACTTCATCACTTCACTTTCCTCCTTTTTTACAGCTCACTTCTGAATGTGTTGAACAATAGGTGCTAGGACAGAGCAGTAGGTGTCATCTGGTAACTTTGCTATGCTGTATGAACAGATTGCAGTGGGTTTATTTTTGTAAATTGTCCTGGGGTTTTTGTGTATGTATGTTTGGGGCGTTTTTGAGTGGGTTGTTTTTTTGTGTTTGTTTACTTTTTTTTTTCTTTTCAAGTCCTGTGAAGAGTTTGCTGGCTTTAAGAGCCTTTGGTGAGCATCTTTGAGTATGCTTACTGAATTATCAGAAGACTTATTAATGTGACCTACATTATCTATACATTTTCTTTTGAGAACTCCAGGAACTTTTTAATGCACAGTTTCTCTTCGCAAAATCTTCACAGGCTCTTCCATTTTGAATGAATTGTGGTTCTGATACTCGAGACATGTGCAATATGATTTACCGCAGCTTTCTGTTGAGAAAACATGCATGATCTTCCAGTCCAGATACAGATCTGCTTAAGGTGTTTATTTGCAACTGAACTACAAGTTTGGACAGTGTATAATCTGAATTAATTATGATTTATATTGCAGCTTACAAGGCATACCTAAAATGCTGTACTGGATTGGAAAGCACTTTCTCTTGTGTTCTACGTATTTTTGCACTGAGTTCTTGCCAGTTCCAACAAATAGAGCATTTGTGGTGAACAGTTGGAATTAAGGTGGATCCAAAGTACTTCTGTTTGAAAATTAAAGAGAATAGTTACTAGAAAGAGATAAACATGCAATATGCCTAGAGAGCTACCTGGGTAATATGTGTGGAAGAAAGGGAATCCATCATGTAGTGAGATGGATTGATGGCATAATATTAGTGCATGAATAAGCTAAAGTGATTAAATAGTCCTGTAGTGGGGTCATACCAGGAAAAGTTTGCATTTGAAATGGTTGTATTTTGGGGGAAACTAACAAAATAGTAGTGGGGGTAAATATGTAAAGGAAATGAATTTTATAATTTGTCATGAACTTTGAGATCTGAATGATTCATACATGAAAGCATGTTTATTGAAGTCTTTTACTGATTCTGTGAGTTTAGTTCTTTGTTTTCTTGAAAATATCAGAGTTGACATCGTGTACTGCAGTACAGGTGGTACTACAAAAAATGAGTATTTGAACCAGTTGATTTTTATAGGGGAAAATGTTTCTGTAGACACTTAAAAAAAAAAAAAGGTAATACAACTCACACTAATGCATTTTAATGTTGGTTTACATATTGTAGGGCAGTGGGTGCTCTTTGCAAAGGTATGTCTGTATTGCAAATAGAACAAGCAACTAGTATGCTCTCCTGAGAGACCCTACTGCCTGGTGGGAAAGAATTTCCCAGAGGATGGTGTAGAGGGACAAAGGCAAGCTCCTAGGGTTTGTCAGTTCAGAACTTCAGTTTGAGTTTGGTTGTTTTCTGCCTGAGAGGTAATAGGATTATGTGACTGGAAAGGTACTTTAGGGAAGTACCTTCCTCTTCAAGACAGTGTCAGCTGTGATGCCTGAGCAGGTTGCTTAAGGTTTTTCCAGTTGGATATTGAAACAAACCCTTCATGTCCAGCTCGGCTGCTTCACCCTTATGGGAGGAAAAAAAGCCTGCTGTATTTATCCAATTGAATCTTCTGCTTAATATGCCTAGCAGGATTGTGTGGCCCTCATCAAATTATGAAAAATTTAAAAAGGTCCTGAAGTCTCCAGAGGACTTCAGGATTTGAACAGTGGGAAGTGATTTTGTTCTCAAATAAGCATATTTCTTCAGAGAAATAAATAGTTAGGCATGCTTGAAATTGATGTTGAGGTGCTTTTGCAGGCATTCAAACAATTTTAATTATTACATTATAGTTTTGAGTTAACAGATAAACAGTTACCTATAAATAATAACTAAATAGTGCCAGTTCTAGCTTTGCTCTGTAGACCTGGGACTGGCTATAAGATGGCATCTTGCTGTGGAGTATTTTAGGGTGAATTGTACTAGCTGTTCTTCAGAAAGATGTCTAAGTTAAGGTATTCTTACTAATGCTATATTGCATTTCCCCCCATCCTTTTCTATGAGCAATTATTACCAGCTGGGTTTATCATTTTGACATTCTTTCATGGACTTATTAATACTCAACAGCTGTTCTGCTTTGAAAAAGAAATTGTACTGCTTCCCTGTAGTCTTCCCAGTTTCCTTCAAATTAACTTTCGGGTTTATTCTGACTCGAGGAAAGACAGAAGAAAAAATGTTTTTTTGGAATTGGGTAGTGAAAAGAGGCATTGAAGGAGCAAAAGTGTAAAACTGAAGAAATAACAGATGTTTTGTTAGAACTTCTAGGACTTAAGATTTTACACGGGTGGCCTCAAACTCGTATTGTTAAGCATTTGAGATTAAGTAATGTTTTGCTCAGTAATGATTGTGCAAGTATAAAACCTTGACAAACAGCTGCATTTGAAGGCAGTTGCAGTGTTCATATGTAGTTTCTTAACCCACACACAGGTCTGTCCCATGAAAATGATCCATGTGAATAGAAAATAAGCCCATAACAATTTTAAGGCTTTCCTGAGGGCACTTACTTACAACACTTCCAATTTCGAGGGCAGTGAACGATGCAAGCAACTTGTATGTTGACCATATCTGTTCTATTTCTGAAATCCTTTTAAAATCTTTTTAATCATAAGGAATTCAGTAGGTTATTCTGATATTGTTTATTCAAAGAAGCCTGAACGTCTTGTGTTTAAAAGTTTTTAACCGTTTTTGCCTACTCAAAGTTCTTTATGTAAATTGCGTGGAGTTTTGTTGCAGGGTGTTTTCTCAATGTGGAAATGAGCCACACCCAGTACTTCTGATACCTTCATGGTAAAGGCAAGTGTGAGGTGTTTTTAGAAAACTGATTTTGAACGAAGTAAGGAGTTTTTACTGCTTCTTTTAGTCTGTAGACCATAAACTATTTTCTTTCCTTAAAAAATAAGTTGATCCTTGATTAAAAATTGAAAGCTTCTGTGAGAGAGTATTTGGGAACTAGAGAAAAGATGAACATTCGGAAGTAACTGTCTGCATCAGTCCATTTGATAGTGAATTTTCCTGGTTTCATGATCTCAGTTTTCCAATGCAGTTTTTTGCACCTGTGGTTTTTTAATTAATCTAGGCATTTAGTACGCTGTCAAGAAAACTGAAGATCATCAACTGCAGTCTATGTGGATCATAGATTGGTAGTGCTAGTATATTTGACCTATAATGCTTGTCTTAGTTTTAACAGGTACATGTTCCTTTCAAGATTTGAATTTTACTTTTCCAGGTCATGGCTTGAATCAAAAAGACTATGGTGTTTTCTGGTTTTTTTAGTAGGTCAGTGCAGCTAACTGTAAGCTGCATGATACTGCTAGAAATGATATGCAGGCTGTTTTAATCTTCATGCATGTCTTTGAGTATGTATTATCTTTCTGCTAAACCATATAAATCTCAGGTCAAATTTGTATGTCATAGAAACATTATTAAAAAACCTCAAACACTCCAAAACTTCATTTTTAGTAGCATTAGAAATGTTTGCTAAATGCAGACCAGATATGTATGGTGCAGCAACTTGCTTAGTGATAAAAAGGTGTGAGGGAAGTAAAATAGAGGCAGGAGAAGGTCTGGGGCATCCCTTACCTACTCTACTGTAAAATTTCCTTTTTTCAGAGGAAACTGCTTTGGAAGGGGTCTTCAGACTTCATTGTAATTGGTGTTAAGTGGCATATGGATTGGCAAAAAAAATTCATAAAATTGTTATCCTGTTAGCTTATATAGAAATACTTACAGACTTCTTATATGAGGAGGATTTTTTTTTTTAACCCCTCTAGCCTTTGCAATCTTTACTATTTAGAAATTAAAAATTGCATGATAACCTATGGAGAAATGTTAATGCTTGAAAATTATCAGCCTTCCAGAGATAGTCTTTGATCTGTGATATTATATTGTTTCCCAGAAGAAAGAGAATTGTTTTCTTCAAATCTGCGTGCTTTGAAGCAAGCTGCAATGTAGAAAATAAATTGAATCTTAGTAACTAGAATACACTGTTGCTACAGGTTTTGATAAACTGACAGACCTAAAAATTCTTAGAGATTTATGCATTTACTATTTAAACAATAGGAATTTCGTCAAAGTTTTTACTATAGACAGTAAGCTTAAATGAGTCTTGTAATACAAGCATTTTCAAAATGTGATTTCTACCATTTGGATGAAAATTTTTGGGCCGGGGAGAAACACCATAGGTGTCTGTGTTCTGTGTTCATCATAGATTGTCTTGACTTTTTTGGGTTCAGTGGGAGAGCCTGAGTTTCACACTTGCCCTGCTCTCCAATTCCTGAAATGAGTCAGGTTGATATTTATCACTGGATAATGTCCTTTCAACTGAATTCTGCATTATTAAATTGCACTCTTCTGTTGAAGTGTAATGGCTTTGGATTGGCTGGAAACACTGAAAAACAGTCTTTTGCAGAACAGTTGTTGTGGGAAAGGCAAAGGGTAATTTTAGAACACAGAAACTATGTAAAACAGCTACTATGCCAAGGGGTAGTTAGAAGTGAAAAAATCATGGAATGCTTTTGATTGGAAGGAACCTTGAAGATCATCTAATTCCAACCCCCCGCACCAGTGGAAAAGATTCCACGCACTAGATAAGTTGCTCTGGGCCACATCCGTCTAGCCTTTAACACTTCCAGGTATGAGACATCCACAACTTCTCTGGGCAACTTGTTGCAGTGCCTCACTACTTGTTGAGTAAAGAATTTCTTCCCAATATCTAATCTAAGTCTCTCCTCTTTTCATTTATAACCATTCCCCTTCTCCTATCGCATTCTGCCTGTGTAAAAAGTCACTCTCCTTTTTTTAAAAGTCACTCTTTTTTAAAAAGACCCCTTCAAGCAGTGAGAGGCCACAGTGAGGTCTCCCTGGTGCTTTCTCTTCTCTTCTTGGAGGCTGAACAGCCCCAGCGCTCCCAGCCTGTCTTCATAGGAGAGATGCTCCAGCCTTCTGATAGCTTTGTGGCCTCATCCGGATCCACTGTAACAGGTCCATGTCCTTTCCATGCTGATGGCTCCAGAGCTGGACCCAGTATTACAGGTGTGGTCTCATGGGGGCAGAGTAGAGAGTCAAAAATCCCCTCCTTTCACTTGCTGGCCACGCTTTTAATGAGCCCAGGATGCAGTTGGCCTTCTAGGCTCTGTGAGTGCACATTGCTGGCTTATGTTCAACTTTTCATCCACAAGAACCCCCAAGTCCTCCTCAGGGCTGCTCTATAGTTCTTCTCTCGGTCTGTGCTCATGTCTGGGGTTGCTCTGACCCAGGTGCAGCACCTTGCACCCAGACCTGTTAAGACTTCATGAGGTTCTTATGGGCCCACTTCTCAAGTTTGTCCAGCTCTCTCTGGATGGCATCCTGTCCTCCTGTTGTGTCAAGTGTGCCGCACAGCTTTGTGCCATTTGCAGTCTTGCTGAGGCTGCCCTCTGTCCCACTGTCTGTGTCATCAGTGAAGATACTGAAGACCACTGATCCCAGAGTAGAGTCCTCGGGGACATCACTCGTCACCAGCCTCTACCTGGACACAGAGCCATTGACCACAACTCTCTGGCTGCATTCATCCAGCCAGTTCCTTATCTGCCAAATAGCTCACACTTCAAATCCATGTGTCTCCTCTTTGGAGATGAGGTTGTCATGTGGAACTGCGTTGAAGGCTTTACAGAAGTCTATGTAAATGACACCTGTCAGTCTCCCCCTATCAGCCATTGCTGTCACTGTACCGAAGGCCACTAGATTGTTCAGCACCTCTGCTTAAATCTCTTCTGGGAAGAAAGCAAGCAAGCAAGCAGCAGTTCTGGTTAAATATGCCTTTCCCAAGGGTTCTGTCCATTTCATCTAAATAAAAAGATTTCATTAATCTCATCTGGGATCAAGTCCTTTGATCTTCAGTGGCAGCAGTTTCACAGAGTCATGAGTACTTTGATAGTTTGCTAATTCTTTTTGGAATTACTTGTTGACCAGTAGAATAGTTCCTCAGTCTGTAGTCTGTGTTTGCAGACACAAGCATAGAATCAGTTGGTCAGCAATCAACAGAAAACAGTTGTACAGATGACATAAGCAGATCCTTATTTTCTCATATTTTGGCATTTTCAAATACAAAAATTGTTGCTCTTCTGATTATGGACATTGTCATAGTTTTGTTGAAACAATGCTGTGACTTAATAAAGTGGATCTGTCTTGTTGTCACTTGTGGAAGTGATGCCTTTTCCTGGTCTTGAATCAGGAATCAAGCATGGTTAGAAGGGAAAAAGGAGTTTTACCTCAGTATTTATTTTAAGGATCTTTAGGTGCACCACGTCCAGGTGGAATGCACTGAAAAGCACACTGCAGTGCACACCCACAATAGATAGGGTATAACATTATAGGTCTTACTAATTAGCATATCTATCAAAGATTCCCCAATGAGAGGCTCGAGTGAGCCCCCTCCTCCCCAAGGAACCTTCCCCTGGATGGTTCTATCTTGGTTTACAGAATGTGTTCTGGAGAGAACCTTGGTGTCTGGGGCTTCTAAGATGTTCAGTCTCCTGACTTAACAAAGTAAGTCTAAGAATGTAGGCTAAAAACCACTGAGAATACAAAAAGCTATGAAAAGGTATATAAAAAGGGTATAAGAGAAAAGGCAAAAAATCATCATGGCATCAGAGGAAGCAGGAAGCATTTGTCACCCTGTTGTGGAAGGGTTGTGAATAATGCTCGAGGGGGGAGGAAGCCTAAAGGCATGTTGGAGGTGAGAGCAGTACAGCGCAGTGTCAGGAATAGGGTAAATAATTGTTTTCAGTCAGCAAGTGTTCAAGGGAATAAACTTTTTCAAGTTCCCTAGAGGTCTTTAATTGTTTTGTAATACAGAACAGTTTCTCCTTGCTTGTTTGGCTTATTGTTGTTCCCAAGGGCTTGGTTAATAGGTCATGCAAACTGGTTATGCTCAAAACATTGTTTGCAAGAGATACTTGCTTATGTAACGACCCGGGTGGGTACAACCACTTCATATGTTTTTGTTTCTTAGCAACAGGGTATCGGTCGGCCAAGTGTATACCATGCCGTGGTGGTCATATTTCTAGAATTCTTTGCCTGGGGGCTCTTGACAACTCCAATGCTAACAGTAAGTATCATTCATCAACTGTTAATCTTGGTGATAGTGACAAATGTTAATTTGCTAATTCCTAGGGATTTGGGATTTAATTTGCTTTACATTAGTGCGTGTCTCATTATCTGAATTCCAGAAGCCTTAACACCTGAGATCTGGACTGCTGAAAGACTATAAGATGAGGAAAAATAAATTAACTCTTCTGTACTAGTCTTTAACTCTTATTTGCCTTTTAGAGTGACACCAGTTTAGTCTATTGATCACAAGTATCTCTGCAAATTCTGGCTTTTTAAAGTCTTCGTAGTTCAACTCATCTTCCTGTTGTAACAAGTGAATAAACTATGCAACCCTTTGTTAACTGTGTATACTTCTGTGGGCTGACTGTTCTGCCAGCATATAATTTACAGTAAAATGTAAAGGCATTCATGTAAGAAATTGATTTCGTAAGTATTTAATCTGCTCTGGTTATTTTCCAGATGAACAGAAAATTTGAGTGCTTGGTAATAGGATATGTTTGAAGACATGGATCTCATTTATTTTAGTAGGGCCTGCCTATGAGCAGTTGCAAGAGGTCTATTAGTCCAGGTTTTCATCAGCTGGTATCTGAGACCACTTTGAATACATGGCAGGCAAAGTTTTGTGGGATCGAAAGAGTTAATTTCTTTCCTTCTCCAAACTACAAATAAAATAATGTAAATAACTCTTGGAATGTGTTTGTCTAACCTTTCCAAAGACAGTCACTGAACTTCTTAACATAACTTAGTAATAAAAAAGTTCACATAAAGAGTTAACACATTTCCATAAAGCAGGTGTCTCACAAAATGACTGTCCTGACATCTTGTCTTCCTGGTGTCAAAATACGGGGAAGCTTACTGTGTGGTCTTTCTTATATTTTCTTTTTCTTTGCTTTTTTCCTTAACTAAAGTGCTCAATTTCAACTGGCCCAAGTTCGACACTTCTCTTTTAAAAGGATAAATGTGCAAATTATAATTCTTACAGATCTGCAAACCCCCACCCATTTTAATAATACTGTATATTAGGTGGGTTCTTCAATAGTTCTCCAGTAGTATACTCCAGTTGGAATAGGTGCATGGTTGAGGGTGTTCATCTTTATTTGTAATCAGCTTTGCATGCACTGAAAGTCTGCTGTTGGGTATATATAATTTCAAGTCTGGTTTGATACTTTGCACCTTTCTGTTTTATGATGTGTTTGTGGTAGCTTACATTGGCCTGGTTATCAGGCAGCAGTATTAGAAGTCATGTAGAGATTTCTTCTGAGCAGAGGTCAGCCTTTGAAGTGCCAGCTGCCCACTTCTGCTCAAGCAGGTTTGTCATGTAGGAAGGGCAGAAATGGAAATGGCTGGCCTGTTTGGTCAAAGCTTGTGGTTACTCAATTCTTGTGTTTTTTTCATGATTCTGCAGGTCATTGTCAACTTTCAATCTAATTAAAATGTTGTATACTATGAAAATACATCGTGTGTATTTTTAAGAGCTGAGATTATTTAAAGTTCATTCTTTAAATTGCTTTTTCACTTCTTTTGACATATGTCAGCAAAGCTGTACTGTTTGTTACATGACACTATACTTGCAGAAGAAAAGATTTAAGGTGTTTATAAAGCACACAAAGGCTGTTCTGGTCAAAGACTGCCCAAAGCTTATGGACATTACTTTTATTTATGGACTTTTATGCCAATGTTAGAAAATTACCATAAGCAATATTAATTACTTAATGACATGTTCTGTCTTCAATACATATTTTTTTGCAATATGTATCTATTGGTAGAACTTGAGTATAGCAGTTCCCTCTACCATTCTGTCAACTTGCATTTCTCTTGTCTATAAAGTAACAGGTTAATCTCGAAAACTTGAACTTAAGTGGTTGTCTTTCAGGAAAAAATACTAGAAAACAGTTGACAGGTAATTAGATTTGACTCTCTGAGTTTCCTATTTTTGTTTGTTTTGGTTTATTTTTTTTCCTTTAACTTAGAAGACACCTGCTTTAGATCTGTAATTTGAATACTGACTTTTTTTTTCCTTAATTAGTATCATAAGATTACTGTTCTAATAGGTGAAAATTTGTTCCAAATATCTAACCAAAATACGATACCAGAAGGGAAAAGTGATGTAAATAAGGAGAATTATCTGCCCAATAATTAATATGAGAACCACCACTTTTATTAAACCTATGATTTGAGAATCTCAGTCTTCCTAGAAAAATAATGCTGGTACTTTTCAGTGACACTTTCTCAGTATACGTGTAAGTAATTTTTGTAGTTGGTGGCACTTATTTATAAATATCAGGAGCAAATTAATGTGAATTTTGTTTGAATGTAAATTTTTGTGCATATGTGCTTTGAACATCACAATAACTTTTTTTAGTCAACCTGGTAGCGCCTCTGAGGCCCCTTAACTCTCTTGCATATTTATGGTAAATCTGTTTAGCGTAGATTAACATTCTTGCCCTTGAATTAAGACTGCTGGTAAAGCACCTTACGTGAATTCGTAGCTGTATTTAAACACTCAGAATTCTTGCTGGTATTTTTAAGCATCTGCTTGTTAATTGGAGGTGTTTCTAACTGTATGGCTATTTAATAGCTGCTATTTGTTCCATTGTGAATGTAGCACTGTTTTTTCCTCATCAGTGCAAGTTAGCTGAATCTCATTTTCACTCCTAAATATCAACGATGTTTGAGTCAACCTTTTGAAGGAATTATCTGCGTAAAAATTTTGTAACTTGTACCACATGGAGATGGTTTTTGCTTACATTGATCCTCTTTTTGAGCAAAGTGTCCCAGACTATCTCTGCATTACAGTCTTTGCCAGCAGAGGAATTTATGCCAATAAATTGATCTTAAATCTTGTTTCCATTTTCTTGTGAAGACAGAAAAGAGGTAGAAGATACTTTTTTGTTCTGCTTGTTCCAGGGGTTTGGGTTTTGGTTTTTTTTTTCTCTTCTTTTAGTTTTTATTTTGGGATGGGATACTTTTTCTTAACAAGTCCTCATAGAGCTATCCTGTTTTACAAATCAAATTTAAACTGGGAATCAACTTTCTCCTGTCTCTTCTGATGAAAATAATGCTTTTTCCCCCCCCCCCCCCCCGGCGTTTTACGTCAAAATTCCCCTCCCACAG